>NW_020797897.1:1396337-1948149 GCF_003369625.1 Aspergillus mulundensis | reverse complement strand
AGCCAGAGTCCCAGCCAGAGCGTGAAGATACAGCAGTCTGCAGTCCAGTCCATCATGGCCTCCAGGTCCAAGTCCAAGTCCAAGTCCAAGTCCAACCCCGGCTCGATGCTCCTCAAACTCTGTTCGCTTCTATTTATCGCTCGTTCGCTCCCTCCTCTTATTCCCTAGCCGCCTGCTGAACTGACTTTGGGCACAGCTCGCCACTCGCTCCCGACTCGTCATCGGCTTGCAGCATTTGGTTATAATAATATTGGACGATTATCGCGTCTGACCGCCACTTAACCAATCACCCGAGCGGGCCCTCGTTCTTTTCCCTCACGTCTCTCCGCCTGGTCGGGTCTCCCAACTGTCTGGTTCTGGGACACAACAACCCCGTGCCACCTGCACTTCTCTGTTTTAACTCTCGCCATCCCACCACGCTTCCTTCCTGTCTTTGCGAACCGTTATCTGCGACTGTGTTGATCTTAGACCGTGATTTGACTTTACCAACAAGTGCTCGCCATGGTAGCGGTTTAGCTTTCGCCTTTTCGTTCGATTGATTTGCCCAACCATTGATTCCATTCTACGGTTCACCTCTCATTGATTCACCCACCAAACGACCTGAAACATGTCGACCTCCCAGTCCGATGCAAAGCATGACGGGTTTTCCAAGGTGTTAAGTCGCATGAAGACTGTTTTGAGGAGAGATCCGTCAACCAAGGCTACTCCAGCCGTCGCAAGAGAAACGCCGGCCCAGGTTCAACCCGAGTCTAGCAAAGCACCCACGTATGACTCTACTTTCATTTCCCCTGCAATTGTACTGACCCTATATAGTCAATCGAAGCCCACAGTCGAACCGACCGAAACCGCCCCCGAACCGATCACACTGTCCAATTGGGGCGCAATTCAGGAGGAGAAGGCGCGCGCGCTCTTCGCCAAATATGGATTGACATTGGAGCCGGGGGAGTGGAAGGCCGCGAGGGATGTACCTGTTCAACGTGTTGTCAAGCCCATTCGCATGCGTGTCCGGCGTACCTGCCATCGCTGCCAGACCACCTACGGCCCCGATAGGGTTTGCGTCAACTGTCAGCACGTCCGCTGCAAGAAGTGCCCGCGATACCCCGCACCGAAACCAAAGGACGAGCAGGAGCGAACCGAGACCGCGCTCCAGACCATACTGGCCCAGAAGGCTCAGCCCGTGCAACCGAAGCCGAGAGAACACCAATTAACGTTGCCCTCGAGAACCGGCGGTCAGGATCTTATCCGCAAGCCGATCCGGCAGCGAGTGCGACGAACGTGTCACAGATGTAATACGCTTTTTGCTCCTCATGCCACGGAATGCGCCAGCTGCAGGCATCTCCGATGCAAGATCTGTCCCCGCGATCCGTACGTTCCTACGTCTCCAAACTTTTATTGGTAGATTGCTGACAATCGCAGGGCAAAACATGACAAATACCCCGACGGCTACCCTGGAGACGCAGAACCGCCGTTTGAACCACCAGCTCGGACTTGGAAGAAGCCGCGCCAAAGGGTCCGGTATACCTGCCACGAGTGCTCCACCGTCTATCGGTCGGGCCAGAAGAACTGTGCCAACTGCGGGCAGGAAAAGTGTGCCGAAACTATACGAGATCCGTGCGTCCCTCTCCCAGCGAACATGTACACTTTCGGATTCTAATAAGGTACAGACCAAAAAGGCATAAACCGGAACCAGACCCCGAGATAGTACAACGCGTGGAAGAGAGGCTGGCGAGTATCAAATTTAGTGGAGCAGATTAGACTCCAAAGTCCGAGAACACCTGGCAAATGCTACGACTGCATAGTAGACTGCACGATGCACTATTGAGAATAATTAGGATCGATATCAGGTACCGACGGGGTGGAGCAGAGCATACTGTAGCATCTCTCGAGTCTCTAGCACAGTGATTACGACCAATTGGACAGCCAGTCCCGGCAGGCGACGCCATTGTCTTGCGCACGGCCCGTAATGAAGCTAGACCTGCTAGTAGCGCCGTAGTACTCAACCTCCGACAACGGTGACAAACCTTATCACATTAGTACGATGTCCAATCTCCGTTGGATTTCGGAGAGTAAATTTGACTTTCTCCTGAGTGTGGAAAATCGATACATCACTCGTCAAACAAACGGCCTCTCGGATCCGATGCTTCGGCCGTTGAGTTGAACTCTGCATGCCGGATAATGTTTGCCTTCCGCATCTGCTCCCTGGTCCCAAACTTGATCAGTTTGAGAGCTTGACAGCCACTAACTTGGACTGACACCTCTGATCTGACACTGACAGCTGGATTGCATCTACTACTGCCCCGCATGGCATGGCCCGGCCGTTGGATTTCGGACTTGGCTAAAGCGCTCCAATGCGTGGCCGGCGTGGCGCGGCGCGGGATCTCTCGCATACTATCGATTGGCAGGCTATAGCCTAACCTACTCCGGTCTAATTTATGGTTTATGAGAATATCCTCGCCGTCTTTCTACCCGAGTATACTGATTGTGGTAAAGTACTTTGAGCAGCAAACACATTGGATACCCTGCGGCACTATGGGCGAAAAACTAGCACTGCGATTCCAAGGACCCGAATGCCCAACACCAGCATTTTCTACTCAAAATACAAGCAATTAACCATCTGCATACGCTGGAGGACCCCTGGCAATTCTGCTTCTGAAGGTGGGTATCTCGCCCGATTCAAATTTCGATTTTCGAGGCTAAAACTGAAGCAAGGATGCCCCTGTGGCACTGGCGCTGGCGCACGAGTCACGACGGATCAACATCGGGACGCTTCGAACCGCGGCCTCATTCCTCACGGATATGTATACCCATTGAAACTAGCACGAAGACATGCCTCTTATTGCGGAAGTTGGGGCCGACGCGAGGATCCAGGATCCAGGACTACCGTCTGGATTCTTTGGATCCGAGGATTCCGGTAGTCTAAGCTAGCATCAAGCTGGTAACTGGTCACCTAGCACTGAGGCTAGCAGTGCCGCTAAAGCGAGATGACCGTTATCTGTCGTATCCGCAGATTGGCTGGCTGGGACATTGAAGAAAAGAGCCGATGCGACGCCATTGCCAACGACTGCTAGCATCCCCCTGTGATGATCTTCAGTGCATAGGATTGAGATTCGCGTTTAAGCGCCCTGCTAAAAGTGTGCTATCGACCAACTATATTTTAGTCTTGCGGCCCTGGAGTCTCCTCTGGAGTCCGGATTCTCGGATACAGGAGGGCACCAAATTGCCGAACAATTGCACAGGCATTTGCATCCATCTCCTCCTTTCTCCTTTTTCCAAGCTGCAACAGTGCAAACTCAAAACACCAGCGCGTGGACCATGACGAATCTACACTTACCCACATCGTAACGCTTGGATGGGAAAATGATCTCGGAGTTTTATGCGCCACTCGGCCGGAGGGAGTCTGGAGCTGGCCATGGCAAGGAGATAAGCTTCTTCATCCCCGCAACTTGGAATCCTGGGTTGGATGGTCAGACTCATCACTTTTCTGGATGGATGCCTATCCACTAACCCAACTCCTTGCTTATGAGTTATGACTAAAACTTATTCAAGTTATTCTCCGTACAGCGCGTTCCGTGGATAAAAAAAAAAAAAACGGCTGAGCGGACCGGTCCGTTCTGTCCCAATTTTGAGTCTCCGAGTCAGGGCTACGGGCAGTCTACGATGGCCTCGTTTTGGTAAGGGCGGGTATACTACTGTACCATTCTTTCAGGTATTGGAGGTGGGCTCCGGCTTTCAGTCTTCTTGCTTTGGCTGGTCTACTGCATCAGTGCATCTTGATGTCATTGTCTCCGCTCCCGAGTCGGAATACAAAATACTCTAGGGCTATATCCTCCCTGCCTTTGGGGGCTCTTCATCATCAGACGGCTCGAGCGCAACTGTGAGGCGAGGTGTGTACCACAGCAGAATGCAAACATCATTCGAGCCCTGGCCCGCGTCGCATGCTTCTGCAGCTCTGCTTCTGCCTCATGATCCATGATCCATTCCAAGCATTTATGGATTGGGTTGGAGCGGGATGTTTGATCCAGCATCTACCAGATCGTATCTGCAATGCATCACTATCATACCACCTTGTCGGTAGATAGGTTTGACATCCCGACTGGGGACGAGCGCCACGCTCATATCTCGTATAGCGCAAAGCAAGGATCAGCCAAGTCCAGCGACACGGAGAATTTTCGGCCGCGGACTTGGATGCGTGCCGAATACGAACCCAGATCGAAGCATTAATAGCACAGCCTCGTATAGCAAGGAAATCGTGTGATCGCCTGGGGTGGGGATCATTAACCTTCTGATCGTGGCGATGCAGACGGTGAAGGATATTTACCAAGCAAGTGCTACGAGCGGGTTGGACTGCGCATCGTGCGTACGGATCTCTGCTAGATGCTATGCTGAGCGCCTCTATTGCGTATTCAGGGCCAGCATTTCCTACGTCCGGATGACGCGAGGCTTGTCTGCGCCGCTTGTTCTTACTAAAGGCATGCAGTAGGCAGTGTGCACATTGTCATACCTGAAAGCAGGGCGCTACCACCCCGGCCCCCGGTCCCAGCCTCTCGGCTCTAGGATACCTTCCTCTTCCAGGAAATCTATCCCCGCCACATAGCACCGCACAGGGCACGCCTAAGCTAGATTCCGGCGAAGAACAAGGATATTTGGCCGAGCGGCGAAATCATGCTTCAACTTGGCTTGCTACTGGACGGATGCGAAAACATGCTTTTTACTCGGGGTTGCAATCTGCATGCGGTCATCTTGCACGGCATTGCATTACATGCTGGGATGTGTATACTGTCCCCGTCTTGATTGCCACATGATTGCCACATGATTGTCCGGGTGATCGTTGGGAAAGCAGTGGCGTTTTATGGGAGAGTTACGTGAATATGATATTGATATCCGTCGATCATAGCTTGGTATTGAATCGAGGTACATGCGCCCTGACGATTTTTATCAGGGTCTTTGCTGTATGATACATAATTTGGTACACCAAGTCCAGAATACCCTTACTCCAGGATTCCAGGAGAATAAATCCATCTAACAGCGCCTTGCGCGCTTCGATGGGCCAAGGTCAAGGTGCAGGATGCGACTCGCCAAAGAGCGCTTCCCCGCAGAAGCCAAAGCAGAAGCCCCGCAGCCTACGCATTCAATAAAGTAGGCATTCTTGGGTGAATAGCCGAGGGCCTGAGACGGCGGGTTTTCTCCGACGAACTTTGTGCGACTCCAGTCAAGACAGGTCTCGCAATAGGCGCGTGGGCACTTTAGACAGCTGAAGAGCAGTCTGCCTGCTTCGCTTGCGGTCTTCCCGCAGTCGTGACAGTAGTGATGGGGGCATATTATGTTTTTGCCCTTCTTATTGTAATCCATATCCTCCTTGTCGAGGCAGCCAGGATGATAAGACCTGGTGCAGGTATCACACGCTGTCGGAGCTCGGCTGTGGCATAGGAAGCACGTCTGGGACAGTTAGAGTTGACTCAAGCGACAAGGTCTGATGTACTCACAGCTTCGTTGACCTTGCGGGCCCTGTCCTCAGTTATTTTCTTCGGAAATGTCGGACTGACGGGGCTCGATGCGATTGCCATTTCCATGCTCTCTTTGGACACGTCCCATTCTCCTACCGTGACAACACGAGACTTTCCAATTCGGCGCGATGCTTTGGAGACGTCGAGGATGGTTTCCTCATAGACAGAGAACCTCTTGAAGCTCGTTTCAACCCTTTCGCCGTTAAATATATTCGTCCTGACTCTTTCCGCACGTCCAAGCCATGCTTTTTTCTCCGCAAGCGACATCTCCTGGACGCTGACTTCATCCAGGGCACAAGAAGACATGACGGACTCAAAGTCGGAATTGGCGAGGTCTGTCGCATCGAATGAGCCCGGCACGATTGACCTGCCAGGCATCAAAGAGATCTCTTCCTCGGTAGTCTCCTCCAGGTCGATAGGGTTTGAGATGTCGTTACCCAGATCCCCCATGACCTTGTCTGCCAAGTAGGCCTTCTTATCCAAGCGCCGGCGCATCTGGTCTTCCACGGTTCCCTTGGAGTGGATTCTGAATATCTGGACGGGCTGCGTCTGGCCGATTCGATGCACTCTCGACTCAGCCTGCCGCATGACTTGCGGATTCCAGTCGTCGTCGAGGAAGACCACGGTCGAAGAGCTGACCAGGTTGAGGCCTTCTCCGCCGGCGCGAATTGACAGGAGGAACACCATGCATTGCGGATCATTCTGGAACAGGAATACCGAAAGATTCCTCCACGCGGAGGATGTGCTGCCGTCTAGTCGGACATGCTTAAAGGGAGCATGCGCTTTCTCCACCTCCAGGAGGTCCTCGCACAGGTTGAGTGTTTGATCGAATCCTGAAAAAATGATGACTTTCTTCTTCTCCGTAACTACAAATTTGTGGATTATCTTCTGGACAAGGATGAATTTGCCCGATGCCTCGATGACGTGCCGGCCGATGTGGTACTGTTCTGGGACAGCGTCGGCCAGGAGATAAGGGTGGATGGAGCACTATAATGTTAGCAAACGCCCCAGCTGGTCATCGTGGCCGTCTTACTTTGCGCAGTTCCATCAGCGTGTTGGTCGTTATGCGACTTCTCTTCCTGGCATCGGCTGCCACATTTTTCTCCCATACATCTGTCGTCTGCACGGCGCTATCCGACTCTGGAGCGACGCCGAGTTGGGACTCGCTCTGTGGGGTGCTGTCGCCTAGCAAGATCGATCTCTCCACGCCAGTGAGTATTCTGATATACCATGCGAGTTGCAGCTCGGTAAGCGGCACGGAGAGCACAGTCTCTTTCTTCGGAGGTATATTGAGGTCGATCTGGGAATCGTTCTTGGTACGGCGTAGCATAATAATTCTCAGGAAGCGGGTAACGTGACTGAGGAAGCCACTATCAAACTTCCCATCTCTGAGGGAAAAAGCGTCTTCGAAGAGTTGAGCCGTAGCCGGCAAGAAGAGATCCGGGTACAACCAATGCAAGATAGACCACAGTTCCGTGAGGTCGTTCTGGATAGGAGTGCTAGAAGGCAGACTGTTAGCTGATATAACTCCAATGAGTTGGGACTGGTGCTGACCCAGTGAGCACAAGCTTAAACTCTGACCGGAGCCTGTATATCCCTTGCGTTCTCTTAGCCTGGCTGTTTTTGATACGATGGCCTTCGTCGAGAACCACGTGTGCCCAGACGGTCTTCTGGAAGAACCACAAGTCACTGCAAAGCGTCTCGTATGTCGTCACAACAATGTCCACGGGCTGGCTCTCTTGCTGTCGAAAAAGCCTGCGAAGCTTTTCTCTCTCCTCGCTGCTCCCGTAATACGACATTGGCCTGAACCCCGTTGTCCACCTGGAGATCTCGGTCATCCAAGTCTTGAGAACGCTCAAAGGGCAGACGACCAAAAACTTCTTGCCTCCTTCTTCGTTCTCTTTGACGTACTGGAAAAGGGACAGGGCCTGGAGGGTTTTGCCAAGGCCCATGTCGTCTGCGAGTATACCTCCAATCCCGTTGTTTCGCCAGTATATCATCCGCGAAAGCCCCTCCAATTGGTATGGCTTCAACGTGGCACGAATCCTGAGCATATCATGTGTTAGCTAGCGGGCAATGCAACTAATCCAGGCACGTTGTTTACCCTTTCGGCTGGGAATGCAATAGCTTGTAGGGTGTGATAGGACCATGGGCAGAACCTGCCAAGCGAGACAGATTCTCAGGAGTGTGCTCATTCCCGAGAAGGAGACGTATTGTTTTTATTATGGACACGAAGAAGGTGTTTCTCGCTGTCTCAATGTCGGGGCACTTGCCCCCATTGCGCTGGGCTGTTCTATCAGCGCGGGGGCGCTGGGTCCGAGTAGGTGAGGAGTCAGAGATGTAGATAAGCTCTGGACGATGGTTCAGGCTCGTTCCTAGAAGGGATTCTTAGCTTGCCTTTGCATAAGGCGGCGGTATACCGTACCACTACTCCCAGGCGTTGTGATGGCTGACGCTGCCGACCACGGCGGAGTTGTTGGCGGAGTTTGTACCGACGACCTTGGAGTACTTGGAGCGGAGGAGAGTGAATCGTCATCGCTGAGGATATACTGTAGAGCCATGTTGCCGTCAAGTTTGGAGTGTTCTGCTGATGGCTTTCGAGATACAAAGGATGACTGGGGAGAAAGAAGACCAGGAAAGAATGAAGTGATTAGAAGGTGCAAGAAGTCCATCTTGTATACAACACATTAGGAGGACTGAAACACCTTGTTGGCCAAATGTGTTGCCCCAAGTAAGGCTCCAGAGGTGAACAGACACCCATAGATGGCGACCATGAAACATGCTGAGAGACAGGAGTACAAAAGAGGAGGTAAATGGAAAGCCAAGAAGACATGCATCACTCAGCCAAGTATGTGAGAGGATTCACTCAGTATGAACACTATGGGGATGAGCAACATGACAGACCATAAACGGAAAGGAAAAAAGAACCTGGGGAACCCTCTCAGCTCACATGCAGGACATTCTCCACTCAGCAGAGCCCAGGGTACAAGCAAGACCTTCAAAGCTCTGGTCAAAGCTATCTTGACAGTTACATGTAAGATGTAAGTACATGCTGCACAGTGGGCTACACTTTTAACCTCCTACTCAGCATTTCCGTCCCGGCTGACTTGTCGTATCCAATACCAGGTACATCCACCCTCCTACCCAGGGCACGACGGATAATCCAGTCTTTGCTCTTGATAGCCTCTTCCACTACACCATCTTCCAAGTCTGGAATACGCGAAGATCCCTCCAAACGCCGCAGTGGGACGTCATCCTCTGGCCTTGAGAAATAGACCAGACTATACCGAGTGAGGTCCGCTTGCTCGCCCGGAGGAGAAACGACACGGTGGATATTCGAACGAAGGAGTCCATTCGTGAACTTCACCATAGCATCTCCTAGATTGACAATTGCGTGTCCCGGCAGCGGTCTCACATACTGCCACTCTGCGTCTGGACCTGGGGGAAGAACTTGGAGTCCTCCCAGGCGGTTGAAGAGAATGGTTACGCTTCCAAAATCCGTATGCTCGCCGAGAGCAGTACGCCGGTCATCGGCAGGCTGTGGAGGCGCCTTGACGAAGCGTACTTGATCGCCACTTACAGCGTGAAGACGGTGGAGATCGGCCAAGGCCGACTCTGGAAGACCCAAGCTTGCGTTGAGGGAATTGAGGATAAGCGTGACAATGGAATGGGAGCATTTGATGAACGAGTCGAAAACATGTCGATTCCTCTTCAGGATGTCTGGAGCTGGTAGTGGCTCTGATATGGCCATGATGTCGTCTTTGGATACCTAGAATGTCTTAGTGAGTATAGCCACGAAGTGTAAGCAAGGAAGCCAACGTTATAGAACTCATTCCTATCCAGATTCCCCTGTCGGTCGACGACCGCAGCACCCTGTGCCTTGTACCCGAAGTAAGACTTCTGAGCACTGAAGTCATACTTCTTTTTCTCTTCTAGTGGAAGCTGAAACAAGCCAACTCCTATATCAAACAACTTGTCTGCATCTTCCAGGATATGGCTCAGCGTGTCTGCATCGCGCATATCGAGGTAGAAGAAGCCGATCTCCTCGCTCGCTTCGACTAGTTTCTGCTTCTCTGCTTTGTCCCCGGCAAGCAGAGCCTTTAAGGAGAGGCGGAATAGAGGAGCAGTAGGTACATTGTCCGGGAATGGTGGGATTCCGGGGAAATGGTCCGTTTGACCTTCCATAGTTGATTGTTCCTTTGGATTGTTCGCGTCTGGAGGCTCTGCTAGTACGTAGTTAAAGGACCCAGCTCTCAATATATATTTTGTGTTGCCGAGATGCGGGGAAACCCTCAAAGCCGAGGGAACTACTTAATGCTTGAATTATCGCCGATCACCCAGCCATAGCTCTCGGATTAGTCGTACAGCAAGTAGAGCTTCAATCGAGCTTGTAGTGCCAGTCATTGGAGGCCACGAAAGGGCAGGTGGTGTCAAATCATAATGATCCATCCTGCAGTGTGGATGTCAACCTGATGAAGCTATACATTGCGCACTTTGTTGCACGGTATCAATAATGAGAGAATTCATCCTTTGCCATGTACCAAAAGGCACAAAGAATTTAAACCAGTTGTGTCTCCGCGCAAACCGAGGCATGGGCAATTTTCTCTGACCCAGCTGCAGCGGAGATAACGCGGAGATAAAACATCCCCCAGTTTTGCAAATTCCGCCGCGGCTCGAGCTCAATCCTGACCACCAAAAGCAACATACAACATCCTTATCGGGGAACGCTCAACCTATAATCAGCGAGAAACAAACCGGCGCGAAGAGTCAGCCAACTGAATATGTCCTCAAAAACCCACATCGCGCAAGCCCTCCTGGCGCGCGCGCACTCCCCCGACACAGCGGAAACCCTCTTCACAGAACGCATCAAACAAAAACCGCTCTACCTCCGTCCAACATCCCCTACACCGGCCGACAACCGCTCTCGCCGGCGCCTCCACCGCCTCCGCAAGAAAGAATACTTCATCCGCCATCAGAAACCGAAGCCGCTTTCCGCGCGCGAGAAACGCGAGTCGGGGGTATACAAGTTGCTGAAGGAGGAGTGCAAATATGAGATCTTCAAAGGCCTGAATCAGATGTGGGTGGCGTATATGCTGGAAATACTGGATTTGGGACCTGGGGGTGGTGGGTGGAGGGTGCAGCAGCAGCAGCAGCAGCAGCAGGAAAAGAGGCAGGAGAACGGGCAGGAGAAGCCGCGGAAGCTGGTGTCGGCCCTTGCGCACGGGAGTAAACTTGTCAGTGCGGACTTCCACGGCGCGGAGATGGAGGTCGTTAGGAGTCGGTGTCCCGGGAGAGTTGGGCTGAAGGGGATAGTGGTTCGAGATACGAAGTTCACGTTTGTGGTTGTTACGGAGAAGGATGAGATGAAAAGTGAGATTTTTTCTTATGATTTTCGCGTGGGTTGATCTTAATGCTAACAAATGGCCTATAGCTATTCCTAAGGAGCAGACTGTTTTTCGGTTCTGTGTACCGTTGCCTGATACCAAGGGCGCAGCGGAAAAGCCGAGCTCTGAAGAGGATGGCGAGGGAGACGAAGAAAGCAGGAACCTGGTCTTCGAGCTTCATGGCAGCCAGTTCCAAAATCGGCCCGTGGACAGAGCCAACAAGAAGTTCAAGTGGCGCAATGTGGACTATCTCTGAAATGGGTTACTAGCTTCCAAGGCCATGAGCTACATGCGAGCTTGGTTGGCCGCTCAAGATTTGTCCGTCCGACACAAACGCGTCGTTTATTTACTGAGGAGCAAGCTCGCTCAACACAGCTGTTCGCACACGGGCCCAGTTGGCTCAGTCATCGCATCGCGTCAGCCGATGTTCAGCGACTGTAACCGACATACATACATTAGGCACGTTCGGTCGTGTCATGCTAGGCGCCGGTTGTGAGATGCAAGGCAAACCCTCAGCAACCGTTACTCTACGAGACCAGTGCCGAATCTGCGGGAGTACTAAGATGAAGAAGAATGTTGCATTTGTTTGTCTCATTCGTGGTCCTCTGACGCGCTGGCGCGCTTCTGGTTTCTGAAACCCTAGCCAGCAATGAAGCCACAAAACCAAGATACGGTGCTATGCTTCTGATGAATACAAATGAGACAAGGCAATGACCTTTCAGCGCCCATTGTGGAATATTTGTGCATAGTACTTGGTGGAGCAATGCTGTAATCCCGGGAAGGCTCCTTCAGCACGAACCCATCTCGGGAGCGTGTTTTCAGAGCAGGAGTAGTCGAGCTCCTAGTGGCTCAAAAAACTATTGGGGACACAAGTACCTTTCCGTTTCGGCCTGCGTGATACCGACAAGTAGATGGTGTATGACATTTGCCGCAGGAGGATCACATCCCTGCCCATTCAATGCTGAAAGCTCTCACGTTCGAGCCTGCGACACCAGAATCGTCGCGGCTCTTGTCAGCTCCTCCGATAAGGAAACCCTTTTTGACGCCCGTGCCGAGACGACCTCCGCTGATAATCGTCATCAAGTCCAGTTGTTCGTCCCATTCAGCTGCAACCGCGAGGAAGTGGGAATGGAACCGCAACGGATCACCTGGATAGGCCATGTACTGGCAGCCAAATCGAAGGCCAGGGGATAGGAAGTAGCCCTTGGAGTGAAGGTGAGCGAAGAGAGGATACGAAGATGGCACTTCAGGAAGCGGGAGATGATGCTCGGCAGGTGGTTGCTGAGGAAGAAGAGGGTGGGATATAGCTGGGGTGATTCCCATGGCATCCGAGGCGCCCAGGACTGAAGAACGCCTGGATGATACGTGACTAGGAGAGGTAGAAGGTTGGCGATCATCAAATAGAAAGACGGAATCTTCGCCAGAGGGAGCAGCGGAAGTATCCTGCTTTTCCTCCGCCTTCTTCGCCTTCGCAGCAGCTTTCTCATTCTTCTTCTTCAAATATTCTTCTCTTAGCCGCTCTTTCCGGCGAATTTGGAGTTGCTTGGACTCGAGACCTTGCGATTCTAGCTCTTTGAGATACTTCTTGCGGTCTTCCTCCATGAGAGACTTCATGCCCTGCTTCTGGAAGTTGACCTCGTCTACAATGCAACCTACGCCCTTCTCCACTAGGAGCCTTGCTTCTTCCGGCATCAACTCCAACGGTAGGCCCGTGAAGACATTCTGCTGTGGTACTTGCGGTAGGGTTCCGGCCAGGACACCGCAAATGTGGTGTTCACGTCTCAAGAACGTAGCCGCGTCGACCGAGAAGACAAAGTAGTTACCCGCGATATACGAGATCGGGATTGGAAGGTCTGGGCTGGAGTTCATCTTGGGCGATCAATGATTGAAATTCACTACTGCGATAGACACAGGTTAGCGCATCGCTCGCCAAAAGTATGATAAATCAATTGGCAGTAAACAGATCAAGTCATTCTCAATACGTTTCTCAATCATGTTGTGCTCTTTAATGAGATTATATAACGAGCTTCAGGGGATTGACAGATTATAGTATATATATAATCATTTGATCGTTTGCGCGAGAAAATGCTTCGAACTTACCTTTAAGAACGAATGATTATGACAACGAAAGTCACTCCAGGATTCGGCCAGCAAATCCAAATATCGTCGAGAGTATCTCGCCTCAGTCTTGTGTGAAAGGACGGACAAGAAGTGAGGAAGAAAATTGGTGGGACTCAATTTAAACACAAAATTCCAGTGGGGATTTGGCGCTTTCCCCGATCGGGAGAGCTCGCTCCGGTCGCCTGGCGAGACCTAAACCACCTTTCCCTCTTGTCTAACCGCAGATCCAGATCGAGCGCCAGAGTCCCAGACTGTCGGACAGCACAGCCCCATTGCCGCATTGTCGATTCACGATGAATTTCTTCTTGCTGCTGTTCCTAGTATTCTTTACACCTCTGATCCTATTCATAGGTTGCTAGCCGCTTCTCCCCTATATTGGCATAGCTGACATTTCAAAGCATGGCTTGCTTTCTCTTCCTGTTTAGGGGATCGGACTCGCTCACGGTTCAGTAGGTCTGGGAGGCCGGGGTTTGGCGCCTACGGGAGGGACTACCTTCGTACGATGGTTAATACTGGACCCGCCATGTCCGAGCAAATTGAACTGGACAACATGCTGGTAGAATCCGATCATGAAGAATGATGGGAACGTCCGCATTCCCTTGCATAAAGTCCACCTCACGCCCCTAGAACTCGAGGTCCTCCTTCTTAGGCATCTTATCTGACCGTGCCTGGCTCTGCGCTTCTTGGTCCCCGTCGGCGGGTGGTAAGCTGAACGGTTTGATTTCGAACTTGCGCCTGCTGAGGGTAAACGCCCAGTCCTGTCCAATATTTTGATCGCTCCCGCCGCCACGTTCGTGCAAGACCGGAAGCTTATGCGTCTTAAGCATTCCCTGCGGAGGTTCCTCGTGAGATGTGGCAGCTCCGGATGTCGAGAGGGCATCTGATGAATGCGGGAAAGGACAGAGCTCGATAACGCCATCGCTTAGTATTTCCATCCATCGAACAAGACCAGAAGATCGCGGGAAGAGGGAAAGTGGGATGGTCATCATGGCGGTTACGCGAGACGTCGGCGAGCTCGCTAGAGCCCTCAGAGAGTGGAGAAACGGCAGCACATTTTCAGGCTGGCCGACTTCTGGTGGGTATAACGTGGGGTTGAGGAAGGAAGGGATAACGATGCGGTGGGTTATATGCGGAGGACTGGATGCGATGATAGCTTGGAGTTTCTTCTGGATCGAGACAAGCAAGGGCTCGTTCGTTGGCACGATGGGTATATATGTGATGTTGCCTATGGAGGGATGCGTGAGGCGCTTAGTGAGGTCGAACGCATGACAAAATGCTGGTTTCGCTAAGCTATCGTCCATAGACGATGGACTCGAATCGCCCAAAGTCACTGCGGGGGCTTGAACGGTCAGCTTCTGAATACTCCGGATGGGCTGTCCTCAGTAGCCTACCTCTTGCACCAGCAACTCCCGCTCCAAACTCTCCAAGACGCTCATACCTCCACGCAATCTTCATGCGCTCGCCTTTCCGCTTATCTGATTTTTCATCGGCAGCTTCTGCAGGCCCAATCAAGCCGGGAAGTGTTCGACCCCATTGTTGGGGCATCCCAATGACGTGAACTTTCTGGTCTTGCACAACACCTTCAGCCGAATAATACCGAAGCAATGCGCCTGCAAAATCCGTAGTTCCATTTTCCTCTATTAGAAGAGTTTTGCCAATAGGAAGTCCACCGTGACCTGCCAGAAGGTTGTCAAGCGAGGGAGAGCCGGTTGAGGTAGTTGGCCGTCCGTCGTCGGGGGACGGACGCACGCCAGGCGTTGCGGTAGGCGATGAGACGGCTCGTTCTGGTTGCGGCTGCGATGCTGAAGTAGCGGCAGGCGTACGATCGGCGCCTGTTGACAAGCCTATATTCCTCTTGCGAAAGGACATTTTGCATACGATCGAGAGTAGAATCACTTTTTTGAAGATTTGCGGCGGGGCAGCTTCCGGCAATAAAAACGGCGGCGGTCAACCCCAAGCAGAAAAAAGATCTCCCCGTCGCAACCGCTACAGCTTGACAACCATCCGGAGTACCGTCGTTTGTTCAATATACTAGAAGCTTAGCGCCTCACTACTATCCGCAACAATGTCCGACCCTTTACTCTTCGAAGATACCTTCACGATCACCGGTATCAACCAAGAAAAATATGACCGCGTCTCCCGCCTCACTTGCACTTCATCCGACTCCCTTACCACATTCACCCTGGACATCAACTCCGAGCTGTACCCATGCGCTACCGGAGAGTCACTCTCTATGGCGATCGCCTCCACTCTTTCTCTAGACGGCAAGGAGGATGGCGGTGCGAAGACCGGCTGGAGGGAGGTCGGAATGGGTGAGCAGACACTCGCGAATGATTACGACTATGTCTGCCACGGAAAGGTTTACCGCTTTGAGGAGGCGTCAGATGCCCCTGGGAACATGTAAGCTGAGCTATATGGACTGATCAGACAGCGAATACTAATATTCATGCTACAGGGCGGCCTTTGTTTCCTTCGGCGGTCTGTTGCTCTACCTCGAAGGTCCTTACAAGAAGCTCGCGCCCCTTCGGATCGACTATGTATACCTTCTCCTCAAAAAATAAGGGAAAGTATCTCGTATGTGTGGAACATCGGGGGTTCTCCGGCTCAGATTGGAAAGGCGCCCTGGGGTAAGGGCGCAAACTGTCAGGGCCAGTCGACTAAGGCATCGTGGATGCCGAGCATGACGCGTTCCTATAGGAACCGGCTATGTACTAGCCACTCATCAACATCGCAGTGATGATGCCGCGATGAGTGGAGAAACCGCGTGGTCGCATGGCTCGCGTAAACCACCGGAAAAGTCCGCGTTTCTACCCATCAAATTGATTTTATTGCAGCGTTGGCGTTATTTGGAATCGGGTCTATCGAATAGAGTATATCAAAATGTACCTGAAAACAGTCACGAATATATGGTCTCTATTTCGCATATGACACCGTCGGGAACTCCAACCGACGATGGATTCTCGTGATGATTTGTAGAAAATCCTTCTCGTTCTCGGACGTCAAGATACCATGGCGAAGGAAGAAATCAATCAATACAACAGCACAGTTCGGTTTGAACTCTCTGTTAGCCAATGCCTTCTTCGTCTCGTCAACCGTGAGCAGACAGAACTCCTCAACCTCAGTGTCGTTTGGCTTGGGAACAACAGTCGCAGGCAGCTTGATATCAAAGACGTACTCCACCTCCGGCTGCACGAGATCCGTCTCGCCACCGGCGCGGCTATCCCGCATATAAGTATATGACACACAGCCAGCCGCGGTAGAATTGGCCCTGACGACGTCCTCAGGAAGGGACGCCTCCTCCATAGCCTCGCGGACAAGACACTCAAAAGGCTTTTCTCCGGTGCTCATTCCACCGGCGACTGTGTTATCCAGCATACTAGGATACGTCTGCTTCGTCTTTGATCGGCGTGGAATCCAAAGCTTTAGCCCGTATTCGTCCTCAACATAAGCAGTAGCATGGATGCCGTACGAAACGATGCCAAAGAGCGGACTCGCGCAGCGTTCCATCTCAAGCAGAAATTCGCCGTCTGGGCCATAGACAGGATACAATTCATTGCGCCATCCACGCAACACGGCAAAAAGGTCCTTCTTGACTGCGTTTTCGAGCAGCTGGGCTAGAGCCAGGTTTCGCTCTGCTGGAGTAGGGCCAGCGGTCAATGTGACCGTGCGGTTTGTGGGATCGATGGACCAGGATTCTGTGGGCCAGTCGAATCGATCCACGACTTCGTTCACGATGTACCCCAGGACCGAGTCGCAGCCTTTGACTCTGAAGGAATGGTACTTTTTCATATGAGTTGCATAGGCTGCGGGGTCATCTTGATGATAGGGAAATCTATATCTTATTAGCAGTGGTCATGTTAGGCGGGGTGAGAAGCAGAGGCCAAACCTATCGCATTCTCCGACCAGCCCAAGGTTAGATACGGCCATTTTGATGTCGCTGAGGGATTTCCGATCAAGTACTGTAGTAAAGTAGGGATTGGTTGATAGTCTCCTTGTGAGATAGGCTCCCATTGATTTTCCCGCCCGTTACAGCGGCGTCCCGTCCATTCCGAATCGGGAATAACCTAATCATCCCCGGCCCCTCGGTTCAGGGTCTCGCTTGGCAGTACCTACAGAGGTCTCCCGTACAACAAGTCTTTGAACGGGCCATGTCGGTCATGATGCAGCCATCGCCTGAGGCACTTCAATAAGATGCGCTACCTTATTTATCTTATATTGCTGGCCTTTGCCAGGGCAGAAGTCGCCTAGGTCATCAATGCATCCACCAGTATCGCGGTTTTTGGTCTTCCAGCAACAGTTCTCCAAATCCATTGAGATTTGCGGGATGATAACTCGGTCTAATATCTAGCGAGTGAGCTAGGGTATACAACAATTCACCGATCACCATATTTGCCGGACACTACAGCAAACATCAGATCGATGTCATCTACGGCACGAGCTTGCCCGAGAGCATTTAGACCAAGGCAGACCGGCGGCCGTTTGATGTCTAGGCAATCATGCCAATTCTCCCGATCCATGCCAGCAGCATGTTTCTTGGGGGGTATCAATTCAGAGCGGAGACACTTTACCTATGGTAAATGTCTATACTCGATGTGGCTGCGCTCTATGACTGGTGGAAGAAAATTCTATCGATCATGATGGTCTGTATCTGCTCTAGTAGGTCGTGTCGTCGTATTGGGCTTCGTGAGCGAGACTGCATTCTTGACAATATAAAGGACGGATTCGCTCCTGGATGATGACATGTTCTGGTGATATCGCGGTTCTGCTACAGCTTCCTCAACATGCTTGTTCATTCCTGGACAAGATTTGCTTTCGCGCTTGTCCCATTCCTGTGTTCGACTCACGCTGAAACGGCGGCAACATGGCCCGTCCGAGACACCGAGCTCGGTGACAAGACAGTGCAATGGGACCACTACAGCCTAATATACAATGGCGAAAGGCTGTTCTCTTTCGGCGGAGAGTTCCACCCATTCCGCTTACCGGCCCCAGAGATGTGGGTGGCGTCATGGAGAAGATCAAGGCAATGGGAATGAATACGGTGTCGTTCTACAGTCACTGGGGCTACCACGCGCCGACAAACGATACGCTTGATTTCGAAACCGGGGCTCACGACATCGGAAGGATATATGAAATTGCGAAAAACCTAGGCCTTTTCGTCCACGCCCGACCCGGTCCTTACATCAACGCGGAGACCAGTGCTGGTGGGATGCCGCTCTGGCTCACTACTGGAGAGTATGGTGCCCTACGCGACAATGCTACTGTTTTTACAGGTGCATGGAGGCCGTACATGTCCAAGGTCGAAGAGATCACGGCACCTTTTCAGGTGACCAACAATGGCACCGTGATACTGTACCAGATCGAAAACGAGTTTCCTAACCAATGGAGCAATGTGGAGGAGAAGATTCCAAGACCCGTCCCAATCGCGTATATGGAGACTCTTTTTGAGAACGCCCAGTCAAACGGCATAGTTGTTCCCTTGACACACAATATGCCTAATCGCCAAGCTAAGGCATGGTCTATTGACTATGACACAGCTGGGGCTCGAGGGAATGTCCATATCTATGGTCTTGATAATTATGTGAGTGCGGAAGTCGGCCATGGGGTAAACTTGCTGATATCAAAAGCCAACCTGCTGGTCTTGTATTCCGAGTGACTGCAGTACATCCAACCCGTCTTTTACCTTGATGGATTACACGGCCCACTTCAATGAGGTATCCCCAAAGCAGCCGTCCATGATGCCCGAGTTTCAAGGAGGTGCTCTGAACCCTTGGGATGGACCGGCAGAAGGATGCGAAGCAAAAACAGATGAATCTTTTGTCAACTTCTATTACCGAGACAACGTCGCTCAGAGGGTCACTATTCTCGGCCTCTATATGATTCATGGAGGTACCAACTGGGGTTGGATAGGTGCACCATTCGTACCTACAAGCTACGGATATAGCGCTGCCATCGCCGAAAACCGGACAATCGGCTCAAAATACTATGAGATCAAGAGCCTTGCCTTGTTCACCAGAGCGGCAAAGGACTTGACCAAAACCGATATCGTGGGAAATAGTACATCGTACACCGACAACGAGGCGATCACAACCATCGAACTTAGAAACCCAGATACGGACGCCGGGTTCTATGCTATCCGACACACGGATCCCACAAGTAGCGATGAACAATCTTTGCGACTGTCAGTTCGGACATCAGCAGGCAACTTTACAGTGCCAATAGTGTCCGGGAATGACAAGATGTCTCTCAATGGCCACGTAGCAAAGATACTCGTGACTGATTTCAACTATGGCCGGATGAACCTGGTTTACTCAACGGCTGAGGTACTGACTTATGGCATCTTTGATTCCCAGCCGATCTTGGTGCTCTGGGTATTCAATGGTGAAGGCGGAGAGTTCTTCATCGAGGGCGCAACATCAGGTAAAGTAGTGGGTGGGGATGCTTCAAAGGTCCAGTTCGTCAAGCCAGAGAAGGGCTTGATTGCCAATTTCAAGGACCAAACAGGTATGACTGTGGTCACTACGAACGAGGGTGCTCGTGTGCTCCTGATGGACCGCGACACAGCGCATCTTTTCTGGGTCCCGGCGCTCACGACTGACCCGACTGTGCCAGTTGATCAAGTTGGTAAGTCCGGCCTTGTAAATTTGTAATATTAGCAATCTAACAACCGGGAAGCTTTTGTCCAGGGCCCTCACCTAGTGAGAGGAGCACAGCTCGAAGGGAGTGTCATCTCAATACGGGGCGACTCAAATGAGACCAAAAGAATTGAAGTCTTCGCAGCCAAGCAAGCGAAAACGATAAGATGGAACGGAAAGAGGCTGAAAACTCAAAGGACTAATTGGGGCAGCCTTACGGCGGAGATTGGCGGCCCTGAGGTGTTTGAGACCCCAAAGCTAGGAACTTGGCGAGTGCAGGACAGCCTAATCGAGCGCCACACCAACTACTCTGATTCAGGCCTGGCTTGGGTGGACGCAGACGACATGGAGACTTCAAGCCAATATGACGACGCCACAAAACCATATCTGTACAGCAATCAATATGGCTTCCACAACGGCGTGCACCTATGGAGGGGCTATTTTAACGGAACTGCTGATGTGGTGTATCTTGAGGTTCAAGGCGGCATTGCTCATGGCTGGACAGCCTGGTTGAACGGTAAATTCATCGGCTCCTTTTTAGGAGATCTCAGCTCGTCAACCGGTGCCAAGGAGTTTTCATTTCCAAATGAAACCGTGAGTGACAAACAAAATGTTCTTCTCGTTATGCAGGACATTACTGGTCATGACCAGGGGTCTGGCTCTTTGAATATACGCGGTATTGTCAATGCCACTTTGCTGAACAGCGAATCTGGGTTTAGCTCGTGGAAGGTTGCCGGAACAGCGGGAGGCGCAACTGGAAGCTTCCTTGACCCAGTCCGGACGCACTATAACGAAGGTGGACTGAGGGCTGAGCGCCTAGGGTGGCATCTCCCAGGCTTCGATGATTCACGCTGGCCCAAGAAGTCCCCTGGCGATGGGTTCACAGGAGCAGGAGTCAGGTTCTACCGCACGCATCTTCCATTGGACACCCCAGCTGGCCATGACGTCGCGCTGAGCGTGAAGCTCAACTTCGACAGCGACGAAACCTCAAACAGTTTTCGGGGGTATATTTATATCAACGGTTACCAGTACGGCAGGTACTACCCATACCTGAACGACGCCATGAATACTTTCCCTGCGCCTCCCGGTGTCTGGAACTATAATGGCGATAACGTTATCGGCCTTGCGATCTGGAACCAGGAGGAAAAGGAGGTCAAGTGTGACCTGGAAGTCAAGGTTGAGTATGTGCTCGCATCGTCGCTCGACGTCAAATTTGACGGGACGTACTTGCGCCCAGGATGGGATGAGAAGCGGCTTCTGTATACTTAGGCCAGTAGTATAAGACGGGCTGTCATACGGAGTATGGCGCACCAATAGCCTACCATACAAGCTACATGATGGCACGCACTATTCTCCATGTGAAACCCTTGGCCCGAGGTCTGAAAATGGAGAAAGGCCCGGTTTATTGGCAATCATAGTCTGACGGATGGCTAGGCGTTGACCATCGAAGTCATCTGCTGTTAGGGCTCTTGGCCGGACTGACTCAGTGGGCATGACCCTGCTTCACATGCGATCGCTTCCCTTAGATCGACCATAATACTGCACAATCTGCGAGTGCATCACACTCCCATCGCAAAGATCAGCAGGCCTAACGTTCTCTGTACCCGAGCCCCGGACCGCGGGTGTGCTGTCCTGCTCAAACGAACCCACGAGCCTCATATATACATGGCCACATATCCCCTAGTCCCACCGGCCCAGTTCAACCCTACTACTCCCTTGAAACAACCCTAACCTGAGATCAAAAATGTCTATTACCACCAACAAAAAGGGCAACCGTATAATCTACCACTACTGGGACTACTCCTTTGAATGGACGCCCCAGCACCTGCCCGGCAGCGAACTGAACCCCTGGATCAGAACCTGCGATACGCTTGCCGACGAAGCAAACGAAGTCTTAGACAGCCTACCCGCGCCAGCAGACGACCCGTCAAAGCGAGACCGATACGCCCTGCTACGGGACAACCATACCAGCGATCCGAAGCTCGAAGAGCTCTGGAACCAGATCAACGCTGTACCCGAATGGGTAGACTGGGACCAGATTCAGCGCGGGCAGGATATCTTCTGGCGGTACCTGGTGCCGGTTACAAATGCGGTAGGCACCCCATTGCCTCCAGCTGGATGTTCCAGGCAAGATGCTAAGATCTGATTGCTCCAGTTGACATTCGTAAGCCTCCTAGGCGGAATGTACGTACCCAACTCCCCATGCCATCACCAAAACACAAACCCTAACAAACTACTATACAGGGGCGCAATCCGCGTCGGCGAAATTCTCACCCGCACCGGCGGCTTCAGCGCAAAAGTCGTCCGCCGGCGCCTCCTCGAAACAGTACAGCACACAATCCAAGTAAACAAGAGCGCTGCGTCCCTTCAACCAGGCGGGGAGGGCCATCTAGCGTCCGTCCGCGTCCGGCTCTTACACTCCGCTGTGCGCCGCAAGATCATGGCCCTCGTTGAACAGGACCCATCGTACTACGACGCAGAGCGCTACGGTATCCCCATCAACGACCTCGACTCATTCGCGACGATCAATACATTCAGCAGCACGGTGATTTGGCTTGGACTGCCGCGGCAGGGGATATATCTATCGGCGCAGGAAGAAGAAGATTACATTGCGGTTTGGAGGCTGGTGGCGTGGTACATGGGTGCTCCGACGGCGCCATTCGAGAACGCGGCGAAGGCAAAGGCTGTGAGTGAGTCGTTGCTAGTGAATGAGTTTGAGCCAACGGAGACGGGGCGTATTCTTGCGCGAAATATCGCGGTTGGGCTTGAGAATACGGCGCCGATCTATGCGAGCTTGGAGTATATGGATGCGTTGACGAGGCTGCTTAATGGGGATCAGTTGGCTGATGAGCTACGTATTCCGAGGACGGGGGCGTGGCATAGGGTGCTGATGTGGGGGTATTGCTTTTGGGTGCGGGTGCAGAGTAAGATGATACCGGTGATTCCGGCTGTGGATAGGTATTTTATTGAGGTATGTACCTAACACTGCTACAGCTCCTGGCATGGAACAGATGGTGCTAATGAACATTGGATAGAACCGCAAGGAGATGTTCTGGAAACACCTCATGGACGAGAGAGAAGGGCTTGGGAAAGAAACGGTGTTTGATTTCAAATACATCCCAACGCTGAAGAGGCGAACAAGGCTCGGGGAAAGGAAAAGATATTTCTTCAAGAAGCCTGGCGTGGAGATTCTTTCGTATCTGGGGCTCCTCTCAGCGTTTACTGCAGCTGCTGGGCTGAGCATGGCGGTTTATTTCATACTGACAAGAGCGTTTCCTGGAACTCGGGTTATGCTGCCTAGTTTTCTGCCGGCTCTGAGGAATCGATTGGTCGAGTTGCCGGTTGGGACAGGGACTGCATAGGATCTTGTCAAGAGTATGCGAGGTAGATTTTCGATGTGAAGGAATAGGAGGACTATTTCATAATAAGGTCAGTGATTATAGAGGATGTCCACCGGAAGTAGGTATATACCTGTATGTCCAGCAACTCTATTTGGAACACAAAGCACAGTCAGTTCGTGTACTCGGCCAGGTCCAGTCCACTAGGCGACGATGCCTCGAAGCGAGCCCTAAAGGCATTATCTTCATTACAGTCGTGGTATTCGAACAAGTCGCTCGAGCTTTCCTCCTCACGCTCGCAACGCCTCATCCACAACCGGGCTTGAAAATTCCTAACCTCGCGGGCTCTGGCAAGTTGTATCCCGACGTAGGGGGCCTCTGGTGCCTGGACGTGGAACTGGTGCTTGTACATGTGTCTCATGAATGCGCCCAGTAGCACGGATCTACACTCCGAGTCGCAGTTCTGTGTAATGGGTATAGTGTCCGAAAGCAGACAGTCTCTCTGCTCATACATCTCGCTGACAGCTCGACTGATGGCCTCGATCCTCTTATCGTTCATAGCATCTGTACTAGAGTCAGTTCAGTATTCCTAGGCAAAGGTCCATGTAACAAGGCTCACCTATTACCGTAACTGGCAGGGGTAGACCAAGTGACGAAATGATAGACTCGCTATATTCCATTATAGCACGCGAATAGTTGGTAAAGGTAAGTGAGTGACGGAAGAAATAGGCAATCCAAAGCCCCAACATCAACTCCCGGGGGTCTGATGTGCATGGCTTCTTAGGGAGACACGGAGCCCATAAACTGCCGAAAAATCGCACGAAATCGCAGCTGTAGTAGTCCGCTATAACCGCGATTTGTGCCATCTGCTCTACGGTCACTTTCTTAGGAATCCCCAAGCGTTGGCAATGCAGGATGTTGAGGACGATTAGCAAGGCGTCCACGTCCCAGCTGCCGACATCGATTACTACCGAGCCTTTTTCTTTGTACTCCTTGGCCTCTTTGAAGTCGCCCCAAAGCATCTTCTCGAAGACCGGGGAAACGAGAGTGAGGTGTCTCTCCGAGACTTGGATCTGGACGTCTGGAGCTGCCTCGTCGGCGTCCTTTTCGGATTGCTGGGTCTGAACTTCTGTTGTCTGGGTGTTACCATCGCCCTCGGCGTCTTTCTCGGTTTCGGACTCCAACGCAGGAGATTCTTCGTCGTTGGTGCTTCCATTCCCCCAACTATCATTATTCCCAACGTCTCTCTCAGTACTGTTTTCATGGTTCGTTCTTGTTGGATCCGAGGTCGCCGGGTCTGAGGAAGTGCTGCAAAGAACTGGGGGGAACCACGCGGCGAATGGGGCGTTGGGCTTGTGGACGACGAGGATGACCTTGCCGCGAGGGTCAAGCACATAATCTGGCTGCATGTTTAATCTTGAGAGAAGAAGAGCCGTGGATGTTGGGACAAGGAGATTTGTTGGAAAGAGAAAAAGAGGGGAAGTGTTAGATGTGTTATGAGCTTTGCAGGAGCGGTCTTCTCCAGGTCATCCTCACTAATTTACCCCTTACATTGCCATGGTATGATTCAGCAGAAGAAATGTCTCAGCCTGAGTTAGTTTGCTGAAATGCCCTTTGTTGTACGGTATTCCAGCTTAACGACGGGCTGAGTCCCACGTCCCTCTCTCTGGCATAGTACTGACTCGTGCATTTAATGAGAGCGATTGATCCTGTCCAAGGTACCCTAGGTAGAAATCGTAGGAGCCTTAAATAGGATATGGCCCGGTCAGATCCACTGGTCAGTGCTGCTTTAGAACTCATGCAAACTTGATCTATTATTCTATGCCCTGTTAGTATGACACTACCTAGTGGGATCATACAGGCTTCGTGGTTTTCCTTAATTCATGACAATGTGTTCTTGATTCAGTTTATCCAGAGGTACAACTCCAATTCAACATAGATTCGGCCAGCCTTTATGGTGATGAGGAATTAAAACTCACTCCCCCCCGTGCCTTCCAACTGGACCTGTGTTGAGCATTGCCGGTCTCCCCGGCCAAACTGAGCGTGTTTGTTTGCGAACTGAGTGTATCACGATGAACTTGCCTCAGAGCTTCCCACTGTCGCTGCCGTTCAGCCTCATCACGCCTCGCTGCTGCCTGTTGGTCTTCCGGGAGAGCGCGGATTTCGTCACGGATCTTGTCTTGTCTTGCGAGCTCTCTTTGGGTCATTTCAGACCCGGACGCACAAGCTGTCGAGTACGTGAAAATCGCAGCGAATTGTCTTGCCACCGACACTCCATGAGGCATCTCGAACAACACCGCTAGTCCAGGCCGTGCTCCCATCTGTAAATTTAACTTCGAGCAAGTCGTCGAGGCTTCCATCAATGTTGAATCTGTGTCTCCTAGCGTATGCGCTAGACACAAGCACCACGTCCGACCTTGTATCAGGGAGCGCCGCAGTTGAATTGCCGTTGAGATATCCCGACAAACGCCGACTCTTGCTGCCAAGGAGGTGTAATTTGAGCCATCTTGATAGAGTAATCAGCTCAAATACGACCCGATTCCTGAACTTAGTCAGGGTTTCTGTGATTCTTAGGAATGGACTCCCACGAAGCCCATAAACTGCCAAAAAAGCGCACATTATCGCAGTTGTAGTAGTCCGATATAACCGCGATTTTTGCTGTCTGCACCACATGGAGGGTTGAGAAGAGACTTTGTTTAGAATTGCTGCTTAGCCCAGATTCTCGTGGCCAAGTATTCGAGATTGTCAACGTCGATTTCGACATCTCTTTCTCGCGGGACAGAAGGAGGTCTGAGAAATAACCTTTGAAATTGGACCACCAACGGAGCCCCACGAACGATAATCCTATTATTGGCTGTTCTCCTTATGACAACCTGTTGCCGTTGGTTGCCGTGGTTATTGACAGTGATTTCCCACCTTTCAATGGTGATTCTGGGCTCATTACGAGCGATTTGGAGAGTTATGATTGTTTTCACGTCACCCTCTGCCGCCCTTAGCCAATAACGCACATCTGACTGAAGCTTAGACTGGGCCTCGCTGAAAGCAACTTCAAGGACTAGAGTTGGCCATTTGTCTTCTCGGTCCCGGGGTAGTCTGGTTGGCTGCCACGCCCTGTCGGGCTCCTCTGCGCCAATGTTCGCAAAATGCGTAGCAGCGCCTATGTTTTCGAGCGAGCGCTGCATCCCTATTTTGATCACCTCCTCCCAGAATATATTATCGAAAACACTTGTTGCGGCTTCGTGTGCCTTTGACTTCATGGTTCTGACGAGAAGGAGCTTTAGTGTTCTGTCGTAGGCACACCAACGAGAGAAAGGTTCTTCCGTGGCTTCAAGGAACGCAGAGGCAAAAACCTTCTCATTCACGTTGCCGACAAGGAACCACTCAGTAAAATTGGCGTCAGCATGAAATGCGTGGTTGAAGTCATTTTCAAAGCCCTCTCGGTCGCGGTAGGGGTAATGTTGGAATACAGAAGGCGTCAGATTGCCCAGGAAACCACGACCGGCATCTTCGACGATTGCCATTGTGTCTGGAACTGACTCTGTATCAACGGACGTCATGTTGGATGCCAGAGATATCAAACAGCAAGCACAGTTCTTGGGGTCTCTTAAAGCCTCGTCTGGGAGCAGTTGCTCTGGAGGTTACCAGCTGGGTAAATCTAAGCTTGCCTAATTATGACATCAGTATTCGTGGCGCCACGGTCACCCTCCGTATCTCACTCCGCAGATCTTCTTTTGGCGCTTCATGCCCTGCTTGTTGTTGCCAGGGTACCTTTGCTCAGCGAGATGAGCACGATTTCCCCGGCCAGCGTGCCTACTCGCAAGGAAGGCTTTGCCGACGTGCAAGATGGATAACACTCGACCGCGACACCGAGACCTTCATCTACCACAGGCTCAATGAGCTCTCTGCTCCGAACCTCCTCTATCTTCAGTGCGAGCTACTAGCTCTCGAAAGAAAACTGGAAAAGTTGGATATGAACGACGCCCCCAGCGATGACGTGGAATTGAAAGATGAAGTCAGCACGTGGGAGACGGTCATCGAACGACACCAGAATGGCAATCAGGAAGCGCAACCGCGCATTCAGTTGATTGCAGATCTGCGTTCCGAGTTCAATGAATACCGTCTGTCGCATCCTGGAGCCAAGGGCTACAGTCATACCTTGTGTGCTAACAATTGACCGCAGATGAGGCACTCTTACTGCAGAGCGAGATTGCAAAGCTGAAACGCCCAAACAAGCGCGTGATTGAAGCACTCCAACACTGGTTCAAGAAACAGTATCCTGTGCTTGGTAGAATCGCGAAGCAAGCTTTGAACGACTCGGATGATCTGGTGGCCCTCAATACCCTACCAGAAGGTGATTATCTATCATGGTTCCTAAGGCGACACTGGCCAGCTACAGTGGACCATCCCGCTCTGTTCAGAGCTCATAAAGCAAAACAACCTTGCTAAGGCCCCATAGGAGGAGCTCTCTCGCGACGGCCTCTATCGCATCGGACGGTTCAAAGAAGCGTCCATAACGATAGCAGTCGCCATCATTAGCATTCTAGTGGCTTCGTTCTTTTTAGTTGGCTCTATAGTTGGACTATACTTTGCAGCGAACGATGCCCTTAAGCTCGGTCTGGTGGCTGGCTTCACGGCCTTGTTTGCCCTAAGCGTGGGCTTGATGACGAATGCGCGGAGAGCAGAGATATTTGCGCCCACTGCAGCGTAAGCTACCTCTGGCGTTAAGACCGCAAAGAGACCCAGCTAATGGCTTCACAGATACGCAGCTGTGCGTGTTGTATTTGTGGGTGGGAACATATCGAACTCGGGCGATGGGTCGAGAGATTGAGTTTTGGCCGCGGTCAAATAGAGGTGTTTCTGAAACTCCCAAGAAATTCAAGGATTGAATGACATTATCGGACCATTGGCCTAGAGTGTAGAATCATTTCAAGTCCAGCCTCGATTGGCGTGCTTTGCGCCAAGGTGATGGTGGCCTGTTACATACAGACTCGGACAACGGAAGCCGCGGAATCCGAACCCCTGCTACTACTATGGCCAGCTGGAAATCCCTCGATTTCTCCTTTACTGAAGATCATATTCTGTGGTAGAAGACATGGCTACGTCAACCTCAAAGCGCGCAGTAAGGATATATGATCCTGATCTCAATGAATACCGGTATACAGAAATTCGCTGACCTGAACTTGAATAGTGCGAACCATGCCGCAACCGCAAAGTCAGCATTAGCTTATACGTTTGTTTTCCAGCGAGCTGATTTAGCGAGACAGATTCGCTGCGACAAATCCTCGCCATGTTCAAACTGTCGCCTGGCTGGCGCGACCTGTATAACACTCAAGCCCGCCTCACGACCAAAGCAAGCACGCGTTTTGATATCCTCGCAATAGTATGGTTCCACGCTATGTGTTCGTTACATCAACTAACTGCGTCACAGCGAGAGCAAGATCGATCTCATTGAAAGAAGACTTGACCGTTTGGGTGATCTTGTGGAATCTTTAGCCGTACAAGCTTCGGCATCGAGTCAGACACGCTCTGTAGAGCATTCCAATGGCCAACAGTCGAATACTGGTATTGCCCCAGACCATGGCCGTGACTCTTCTGTTAGCATGCATCAGAATTACACTTTAGCGGCAACTAGTGACGCGACGGACAAGGCTTCGGTGATAAAAACGCAATCCTCATCGTCCTTATCAGCGCATTCGTCCTTTGCAGTCCGTTTCCTCCACGACGTTGTCGACTCCAAGCCTGAACGAGACGCTAGTGGGGAGGTTGCATGCCTCTTGAGTACTATTTCCCAGATGGTTGACGCATTCAACGCCCAGTCTCTATCACCAAGCTCCCTCTTTCCGTATGCACGGGAGAAACAAAGCTCAAATGGCGCGGAGTGTGCTATGCCTCCAATCGAAGTTGCTGTGAAGATCCTACAAAAGGCACAAGGTACTTGCCTAAGCTCCTAGGCACTCTTTATGACCAGAATGGGCTTCAACTAACCATATAATCTAGCAACCGACCACATAGACCTCCAGATACTCACCGAGTGCTTTGTGCTTTTTCTCGGGCCCCAAACCCTCTCAGAACTATGCCTCAAAGTTTACTTCTCCCAGGGATATTCAGATGCAGAATTTATTATTCTTAATGCAGTCCTATACTGTGAGGTCTTTTCATGCTTTGATACTGTGACAAGGCTAATGATCCGTCAAGTATTCGGAGCATGGCTGCGAGCAATGCAGAAGCAACCGGTCACAAGCATAGATGACGAAGACGGACTCTTGGTGTCGACCTGCCGCGCAAATTTAGAAACCGCTCTTTCGCGGCTGACTCTGTATATGCAACCGAGCCACGAGATGGTTTTCGCTCTTGTTCTTGGCGTAAGTGTATCTATCACCCTCAAAGCGCATGTTTGCCTGACCACACCGTCACCGGTCGAAGGTGATATACGCAATTGATAACGCAAAGGGGACCCTGGCCTCTATTTTAGTGGTTGCTGCATCCCAGGCTGCGCGATCTCTCGGATATCATACCAGGTCCGTCGGGGCGGATGCGTTGACAGGTCAGCCAAACAACAAAGGTCTGCTCTTCTGGACTGTGTACTATCTGGAGAAGACTCTTTCTCTGAGGAACGGTCAGTCCTCAACAATATCGGACAGAAGTGTTACAGTTCCAATGCCGTCCGCCCAAGTAGATACGTCGCCAAACTCATATCTGACGGCATATTCCGGGCAAATGGTGAGCGTTGCCCGTTTGGCCGGGAGGATCTATGAAGAACTCTATTGTCCTGGCTCTCTGGCTCTCCCCGTGGATACACGAGCCCGACGTGCAACAGCACTAGCTCAGGAGTTGCGGGAGCTTTCTGCAGCTTTCAGGAGTACTATGGTATGTTGTTTCATAATCCGGATGAAGAAACTTCAGCTTTCTGATAAGCTCTACAGGAATCGTGGCTTCAATCTGCTCCAGTAGATCAAGTGCAGACCAACAAGTCCACGGCCATGTCTGATGAAGTCCTTCGACTATCCATGCTAACTCTGATATATCGCGCTACGCCGGCACCGGCTGGATCTTTGTCGACCTTTAACGAGGAATGCCTTTCGACGGCCAGAGCCGCCCTGGAACACCACCAGTCCTTTATACTCGAATTTGGTGCATCGGATACTGTACTCTTGTCAGGCCATATTACATGGTACGTCTACATTTTCGGACATGGGCGCTAGGTAGTGCATAACTCACTTCTCCCCAGGTCAATCCTCTTTGTTCCATTTGTTCCTTTTATAGTTCTATTCTGCCACGCCATTGAGACCGGCGCTGTTGAAGACCTAAACCAAATGCGAGCATTCGTCACATCCATCGAGTCCGCGTGCCCCAATTCTCCCGCCATCGCCAAGCATCACCGTCTGTTCCAGGTCTTTTATACCGTTGCCCAGCGCTACCGTGATCTCATGGTGATTCCAGAACCTGCAGGTCTGCAAGGAGAACAGCAACGACTGAGGATGGAAGTGGACGCGCAGCTGAGTGCTTTCGGTCTTCAAACGCAGCTAGCAAGCGCTCCCTATCCCGCTCAGAGTGGGAATAGAGGACCTCCCCTGCCGGATCTGGATATACGCTTACAGGAATCTAGTTCGAGCTTACAGGGAGCCGATGTACCGGATGGGTTCAATCTGGGAGACTGGTTCTCCTTCAGCCAGAATATTGTGGGCTTGTTGGATCGCGATGAGCTGCCTTTTTAGTTACTCTTTGTGGGGTTTCATCTGTATTCAAGTGGTGGGAGTGGCCGAGTGGGCGGCTATAGGGGCCTTATACACAAGGCCGTGGTCGAATCCCACTCCTACTGACAACTCCCACGTCAAATTTTGGCCTTACTATACAAGGCCTCAATATGTACGCTCCCCCGGGGAGCCTCGACATACACAGTACAACGGCCATACGTAGGGATGGTTGTTCATAACAACCCACAGAGAATTCGCGAGTGGCTATCTGGGCAATGGATACTGTTAAGGGAACTTAGACATGGGGAAGGAAACTTTGGACCTGTATCTACATCTATCCTAGCGTCAGCCCGCCTCCATATCTCAAGGGAGGTCGGGAAAGGGTGTAAAAAACCAGCCTTAGTATTCCTGACGCGCTAAGTACTACTACTACTACTACTACTACTACTATCTGTATTCAAGTTGGATTCGATATGTGTCTATGTACAAGTCTCACCTCTATATCAAGTAGACACCAACTCTACCCAGAAAGTTCTCATAGCACCTGCATGCCGTCTCCGAGATCCCACCCTCAGAAAATAACCTTCTCGAATGCCTCTCCCACCCCTCTACTCCCAAGCCAAGCCTCCAAAGCCTGCATGTCCCCGCGATTCGCCCTCTGCCCTCCTCGCTCCCCGAGGGAATCCGTAATCTCCTCCATACCCCCAAACACCCTCTCGACCCCCTCCGTCTCACGATACCGCTCGCTAACCTTCTTCTGGTGCGCGGGGATATCACCCCACGAATGTGTCTTGATAAAGCTCATGTACGAATCGATATCCCTCGACGCCCCCTCAAGACACAACACGCCCGGTTTTCCCGCTAGCACGAAACCCGTTAACCCATAGTCCGGCGCATAGTTGACCATGTCCGAGCGCTTTGCGCGCGTCGAGAGGGAAGGGAAGTAGAACCAGACGCGGACAAGGGGATCATTTATTTCTTGTGCGAGCGTTTGAGCTGAGGTCGAGCCTTGCTCTGGCGCTGATATTGATTCCAGGAAAGCGCCCGCTTCCTCCTGGATATACTCCAGCGCCGCGAAGACATCGTCGCTCGGCAACTCAGACGATAATCTGCCCAGTTCCGCTTTCGACATCCAGTCTGGTTGTCGGAGGGAATAAGTAACTGGAGGCGCTTCGCCTTCATCTGCCTCTTTCTGTTCTGGGAGATGGCACATCGGTATAGACACGTTGACTTGGATCGTCTTCCCGTTGGAGAGCGGGGAGTGCACTGCGAGTAATATGCTGCAGGGGATGGGGATGCGTGGTGGACTTGAAATTGAAGATGGATCTGATTCCGCGGCCTCGCACCACTCTCGCAGTCTCTCGATGCACTCTGCTGTTGAGGCGTCGAGGTCTAGTTCGCCGGGTGAGGGATACATTGCGGTTAGCAGGTCTATTGTTGAGAGCTGCGTGGCCATGAGGTCTGGTGGGAGGGGCGCCATTTCTTTTTTCGTTTTTCAAGTATATGTTCGGTTGTACGGAGTATAGATACCGTAGAGAGTGGACAGGTGAAGAAATTACCTAAGCATCTGGTGTCCCTGCCAAGCCCCGGTGCCGGCGTGGGTACGTGCGGGGAGGGACGGCGAAAGTGCGTGTCCATAGTGGCTCACAGCCCTAGGGAGTCTTGTAGGGCTTTCAAAGCCAGCAGAGAAAAGGCTGCCTTCGTCTTCTTCTTCTGGTAGGGGTGGCAGAGGTCCAGCAGAGCAGTTTCCTGGACTTTGTAGTGGGCCGTGGCGACTTCGCCGCCGGACTCGCGGACTGGATTTCCGCTACCTACCTAACTTCATGACAACCTCACACCTCCGCCCTCAGTAACTTCCCAGCTCACTCTACTGAAACCAATTTTTCAGCCTACCAGAATGTCTACAACAGCAGGTAGACTTCGTGACAGGCTGCATACTCTTTGGGAGGAGGTTGTTAAGGAAGACCTGAAGAAACACCTCTTGAACGACAATGTGGTCCCTTCCGCATTTCTTGACAAATGGCACATCTACCTCGAGCCGCATAATCTCGGCATCCTACGATAAAGCGAAGAACCTTGCACTTAGCCCTCCACTGCTTTTCCAGCCCCGGCGTCCTGCCGATCACGACCATGCGCGGCCGCTCAAGGCAGTCCAAATCATGGGAGGAGCAACTGTACGAGGACGAGGACAACTATGATGATACCGAGAGTGACAACGATGTGGTATTAGACGAGTCGGATCTGCTGCATAGGTATGAGCGGAGGTTTCCGGTAAGTCTATCGCCCGACGTCGACGTCCCTCGTGTCTTTTTTTGAGAGCTAACTCGGCACTATGTACTAGGTCCTGATGGTTTCGTTTGTCGGGCCCCCAAGTGCGCGTATCAACTACGCATGCATGTCCGGTCGCGATATCAAGATATATCAGTCAAGGATGTATAGCTTGGAAGAGCGAAATGATGATTTGATGGAGTTTCTCGCCGGTATACTCCTCAGCAAGCCTCTGAATGAAAGAAGTGGCCAGGGAAAGAAGGGCCACGGCAGGTCTTGATGTACTCATCCTTGCTTTTATGTGATCACTTTCCAATGCCGCTGACGGTTGACATGATCCTGGGATAATTTCGAGTTCCATTCATTACCATTTTCCAGCCCTCTCCGTCCATTGGAAAACTTGCAGTGTGGCCTACGCTAAGAGCAAACATTACCTCCAAACGAGATGGCTTTACCTTATACTCCTCCCAACTCTTGTGCGGGCGGTATTGCTCACGATCGTATTAGAGCAGGCTCATAAAAACCGCGTGGGGCATCATATGCTCAGGTTTAGGGTTCAATTTACCCAGCCAGTTGAACTTGGACGAACACTGCTTCTACCAGACGCCCCTCGCTTACAAGGCGGCCTTGATGTCAAGATCCCTGAAGACTGTTTTTCGGTCCAAAAGTTTCCGGCGCCGTCAGTTGAGTTCGCATCAAGATGTCCCTTGTCTGCGATCCGTCTAGACAGTTTTGCAGGATCGTGATTAACTCTATGAACGTGGCAATGACGATGATAGCGACGAATTTATGGAGGGCGATCATCGAACTCATATCCCCAAGTCTCAGCAGCACGCTGGTCACTCTTGTGAACAGTGGCATGTCAGCAGAGTTAGGGCAAGGTGGTAGTCCAAGTCCAAGGCATTCAGACTTGATCACTTCCAAGTGGACTCTCGACATCGCAGGTCCAAACGCGAGTTCTGTGATTGAGCTTACGTTGTTCTGGCTGCCTCGTGGTGCGTTCTCCCTCTTACTCAATGTCAACGGGACTGCAATCTGAAGCTAATCATGCGAGTGTATGTGCAGCGTTCTATGGAATACAAATTGGCCAGGCGTTTCTTCTAGGATCTGCGAGCCAGAGCCCGGGGAACGACAAATGATCAAGGCCAGGCCAGAGCAATTCATTCACATTATCACTCCTCTCGGTGTACTTCCGCTCTATTACTCAGTTATTCCGTCCAGAACATAAGCTCAGCGGCGCCACAAAGCCAATAAACACATATGCAAGAGCGAAACAACTGGCTCCTTGATCTTGCATGCTCAAGCGTTGAAATGTGACGTCCCAACGGGCCAACGCACGCCCCTCGGCCCAACTCCAGCCCTAATTTGTCACTACTGTGGCTGGCTGCACTTGCTGCACTCTGCAGTTTCTCGCTATCCATCTGACTCAGTGGCGTTGCAATCATGCATACCTTATCCACTGAAAATTCCACCGAGCCCGAATTATTGGGACACTAATCGGACTCGGCTGCCCCGAAAAAAGCAGAAACAATGCGATTATTTGATCCCCGAGGGCCCGAGGGCCTGGCCAACATCGCCTACCAACGAATCATCCGCTGTGTTCTTGACGAACCATTGAGGTATCCACTGATAGCCAGCTGAGCTGAGCTGAGTCTCCACTCTCGATCGTGAAAAATCGCGGATGATGACTCGTGGTTGGAGCTAAATTGTCTCTGAAAAGTTTCTTTTCGGCCTCACCGCACACAAGATGCATAATTACGCATCTCCTGGTATTTGAGCTTGCGCGCTTTCGGGCACGGTTCAGGTCTCGCTTGCTTGGATATAAGATGACCGGTACGCGCTTGGGCGAAGGCGTCGTATCGCAGCTTTCTTCTCTCTTGGAAGCTATACAGCACCAGAACCGGGAGAGAACTTTTCCGCGGCTCATACAGCAAGACTAGAGAATGCCGCCCTCAGAACCTCCAACTGCGCCTTCGACCTCGTTCGCAATCACCGAGCATGTCATCGAATCCTCGCATATTCGAGAATATGCTCGCGCGACCAAACCGAGTCCAGATTGCTTGAAGCTCGTCGTGAAGAGATATACTCCGAAATCGAACCCCGATCCTCGACCGGGAGATCTGACGATCATCGGGACCCACGGGTCCGGGTTTCCCAAGGTCGGTGTCACTTGACTGCTGATTCCTTGTCGTCTTACGCACGTATAGCTGAAGGTAGCGGTTGTGCAACTTGAATAGGAACTCTACGAGCCGATTTGGGAAGAGCTATACTTTACGCTAAGCAGTTATGGAATCCGAATCCGATCAATATGGCTTGCAGACACGGCAAACCAGAACGCGAGCGGGCTGCTGAATGAGAAGGTGTTGGGGGATGATCGTAAGCCTCCTACGGTCCGTGGAAGTCTTATGTATAGATAGGAACCTAATAGCTGCTTTGCGACCCAGCCTCCTGGTTCGATCACTCCCGAGACCTCCTATACATGATCAACCAGTTCAAGAACGACATGCCCCAGCCCATTGTCGGTATCGGACACAGCTACGGCAGTGGACAGCTGTAAGTCATCTTGGATTACCCAGCGTGTGAGCGACTAGGTCTGATCCAAAATGCAGAGCCCTGCTATCACTCATGCACCCGCGCCTCTTTACCTCGCTCATTCTAATCGAGCCCGTCATCGAAAAGGACATCTACACCGGCGTGGGCCCAGAACTCGTTCGATACGCACTCGCCCGGAAAAACGGATGGGCGTCTTACGAAGAAGCAGAGACGCATTTCAAAAAGCTGTTCAAGAAATGGGATGCCCGTGTTCTTGAACTATGGATGAAATACGGCCTTAAGAAAACTCCACCCTCTTCAACATCAAACACGGATACGAACACAGCATCATCCCTAACCCTAAAGACGCACCCATACCAAGAGGTAAACCAGTACCTACGCGCCAACTACGAGCACAAGAAGCCTGCATGCGGCGACGCAGACCACGCCGACATCGTCGGCCCCGACCACACGATCGCCCCCTTTTACCGGGCCGAGCCGCTGCTTCTCTGGAGGATGCTCCCGCATATCCGGCCCTCCGTGCTGTATTTCTTCGGTGGGGCAAGCCCCAGCTCAACGCCTGCAAAACGGAATGAGAAGCTTGAGCGGACGGGGGTTGGGGTTGGCGGGAGTGGCGGGTATAAGATTGGAAGAGTGAAGGAGGTTACGATTGAAGGTGGTACGCATCAGTTGCCGTTTGAGGAAGTGAGCAGGATTGCGAAGGAGTCGGCTGGATGGCTAAGGGGTGAGATTGAACGGTGGAAGGAGGATGATGAGAGAGTCAAGAAGAGCTGGGAGGTTGAGCCGGGCAATCGGGTGAAGGATTGGCATGCGCCGTTGAAGGAGAGCTTGAGGAAGAGTAAGCTGGCCAGGGAGGCGAAATTATGACCTTATATACTGGGTGTTGAGAGTGGGTTAGATTAGATCATATAGATTTCTTGATATCCAAGCAGTCAGGTGCTCGTTCTGGCGGAAGATACAGCAACTTGGTCCCTGTGCCTTGACTAGAATGCAACTAGAGTGCAGCTAGGACATGGCCAACTGGATCTGTACAGGAAGAGGCATGTGACTTTAGTCCGTAGTACTACCTGGCTGCTCTGCAGGAATCAGCTGCTATCTGCTAGAGTCGATATGGGCACAATGCATAGACGACTTTGGCTCCTGGTGCGATCAAACAATAATAGCTTTACCTACTGCAGAACGCCGACTGCGCCGAGCGATAGTTGGCCCTCGGTTAGGGCTTGGTGGGATCTTGGGCCGTGCCAAAGGACCCTTCAGCCCGCCACAAGGCTTATCCCGAGTCATTCCTCAGTTATTCCAACAGCTTTCATGGGTCTAGAATTGGTCTGATGTCTTGCGACGCGGTCCAATCGAAGTGCCGGGCACTGGGTGAGTTCTCAAAGCTACCCAGAGCTCACCCGGAGATCCGATCCCGCATGTAAAAGAACGCGGATGAGGGTCAGCAGCGGAATTTCGATATGTTCGTTAGATCTATACCCAACTGATGCAAGAATGTCAAAACCATATTCGACACTGTCCCAGAAGTCGGGAGTCAAGCATAAAAGCTTCCAAGTCACGGGTCCTCGGTCGTAGTAACAACGCATCACGACAGCAATCAAGCTGCCGAGCTGCCACCTTCCCAGTTCATGGGATCTTATATTCAAATTCCAACTCACCTCAGCATAGACTACCGGAATGAGGTCCATAGCCGTGGCTCTCTCCGTCAAGACCTCTACTGAGCGCCAAAACGATCGAATCGACATTGCTATCCAAGGCTTCACCAGTAGCGCTTACACCACCTTCTCTGCTGCATAATATTCCCCCTTCCGGTCCTCGAGGTGAGTATCATATAGTTGAAACTTGAACATCGTTCTATGATAGTCGTAAGTGCCGTGGCCAGATATCGAACCATGCAGTCGAAGTGTGACCTGCGTTACATGGCCAGACAGCCACTAAATAAGCACCAGCTCCAGGTACTTGATTGTCCAAGGGTATCTGAATCAGCCACTTAGTGGCAGGTGGTAAATAGCTCTCAGCCTCGAGCTTTGGGAGGTTTCCATACAACAACCGAGATATATTCATCGAATCGGTAAGGATTGGCACTCAGGACTTTTGGTTAACCAGTCTTCCTTTCTCTTTTCGTGATCTTTCACGCTTCATACAAGGTCAGTGTCAACTGCAAAAGTGCCGTCGGTTGCGGGACATCTCCTTGCTCCAAAAATGGCTCGGTAACCCTGACCCCTGATCTAGGAAAGACCGAGCCCAGAGTCCTTGACCAGGGCAATGGCCTTCTCCAGAACCTCTCGGTCAGTCATGTATGTCAGCTTCTGCAACGCCTCCTCATACTCAAAGAAGTCGGCTCCGAATTCACCAGTCCCGTGTCCCGCTCCATCCTCTAATCCGACATCAACCGCAGCAACATACCACCAGATAACCTTAACCCCGGAGTCGGGACCCAGCTCCTGGATTGTAAGCATAAAAGGCTCATCCAAGTTCTGGACCGAGCGAACTCTATCCGGGACGTTTTCAGGGTCATCAGGCAGCGGAGCCCTGGTGGACATCATAACAGGCTGAATGTGACATTTATAGCCAGTTTCTTCTTGGGCTTCCCGTAACGCGGCTTCGCGTCGAGACTCGCCGCAATTTCGCCGGCCTTTGGGGAGGAGCCACTCATCGTGCTTCTTGTAGTGGATTAAGCAGACTCGTGGTGGTTTCAGGGATAGGTCAAGGAGAACTGCGCCGCAGCTTTCGACGAGTTGTCCCGATGCATACTGGCTTGTTGGATAGCGTGATGCAGCCATACTTTGTGATTGTGGGTAGTCAATCGAGGATGAGGCTCTGTCGATTCCCCCCGGGCCCCCAAACCGGAAGGAGCGACCCGCCCTTGACACGTGACGGCCCTTTCCGCGCTAACCCTTATCGATAAGGGCCGATGCATGGTTTCGTCACCGGGAGTCTGTAGAGTTTCTTCTCCGAGATTCCATCCAGCATCTGGAATCCCCACGAACAAAGCGCAGTGAAAATGAAGCGCAACCGCTGTACATGACACATTGATACCCCTTATACCAGCAACTCCTGTGTACCTTGCTACCTACAACATATCGACATACTATACCTATACCAATTCCCATCCTACAACCTACCCACCAATCTCCGTCGCAACCATGTTCTCCGTCATACTCCCCGGCCGACCGTGCCTAACAGACATCGTCGCAGTCGACCCGCAACCGAATGGACAATCCACAAAATTCGCGTTCAATTTCCCCCTCTCCCCCTCATTCTCTGAAATAGTCGTCTTCTTCCTCCCCGGCACAGTCCTCCCGCAAGACACAGCGGCCGCAATCTACATCCAATACCCGGGGTCCGAATTTCGATTCATCGGCGCGCTCGCAAACGAGAAGCCGTCCTCGATCATTAAAGCCGCGCCTCCAGCAGGAACACAAAATCAGATGATGGATGAGGGTGTTGTAACGCTGGGGATATCAATTGAGCCTGTGCAGGTTGTTGCGCCGCAGCTTGCGGCGCTGGAAGCTGAAAACGGGAGTGGCTCGAATGGGACGTCGACGGAACTTGTGAAGCAGACGCCGCAGCAGAAAGGAATCACTACGAAGGTGCTTGCGCAGAGGATTGTGGGTAATGCGTTCAACTTCCTGGCCAGCTTTGCGTCGAGTGATCCGGCGAATCGCGGGCAGGAGGTTGTCCCGCTCAAGGCGTTCCATGACTGGTGGACGAAATTCGAGAGAAGGGTTAATGTCGATCCTACGTTCTTGGAAAGGGAGGATCCGAGGGCGAGTGGGTGATTTCTTTGTCAATGAGGTTATTTGGGTGTGGATTTTTTGAGGGTGTTATATGCTTGTGGTTATACCAGCTTGCTAAATCATGCGCATTTGTAATGTATCTAGATACCACTTTTGCTGGCCTGGAAACGTCGGCGTCAGCCTCAGCATCAGCTCGACGCAGAATATAATCTGAATCATGATCTATGTCTGTCTATATGTAACGCTAAAGGACTCATGGCCAAGCCAAGCATCTACTCTAACAAGAACTTCACAAAGGCCACTCCAATCGCAAGTCCATCATGCGGCATCGCGGCTCTAGCCAACGCATCCTCAGCCTGCTCCTTATCGAAGACGCCCGCCGCAGCCCGCAAGTTCACCGCCTCGGAGACAATGTCCTCCTTGAACTCTGGGTGACCCTGCACCGTAATGAACTTGCGCGCCTTGTACATGCCCTGGACTTCGCACCTAGGCGAGCTACCAAGCGGTGTCACACCGTCGGGATACGCAAACACGATATCGCGGTGCATCTGTTGGATTTTCTACAGCCCGTCAGTATCATCATCAACATCTCCATCCTAGCCACCTCCCCATGGGGATTGGAGCATAAGGAGACTCACGAGTGTATCCACCCCAAACAATTCCCTCCCTTTCTCCGTCAAATCAACATCACAGACGGCAATCTCCCACCCCGCACTATTCCGTCCAACCTCAACGCCCAATGCCCGTCCGAGAATCTGGTGTCCAAAGCAAATACCCAATATCTTGACGCGCGGGTGCTCAACCGCCCTCTTAGTGAACTCAACGAGCTTCAGAATCCACGGGTGGTCTTCGAAGGAGTTGTGTTCTGCGTGTGGCCCATTAGCACTCATCCACAACTAAAGATATCATTAAGCAGATAGGTGAAGGATGAACGCACTCGACCCCGTCAACAAAACCGCATCCACATTCTCCAGATCCGGATACTCCTGCGCGGTCACGACGTCGAAGCGCGAGATCTCCAGGACAGAAGACGGATCGACTTCGTTTGGCTTGTGGAGTTCCTGGACGCTGCTGTGCAGGAGCGTCTTGAAGACGCCGACATACCCGCCGTATTTGGCGTTGCTGTTTTCGGGAGGGGTGTCGCATTCCAGGACGGCGATGCGGAGGGTGCGGGGCATTGTGGCGGGTGTGTAGAAGATGGGATCGCGCGGTCCTTTTGAGGGCGAGAAGAGGAAAGTTGTAGAGGTAGAGGGGAGAGGAAATCAAGTCTATGTATTTGGTGACGAGGAATGTTGAGATAAGAGTCGTGGTGAGGGGCGATAAGTAGGTAAGGCGGGGTCCGTGGCTGCGGGCTGCTCGTGGCGTGTCCGGTCGGCTGGTGTCGGTGTGGGGAACTATGGCGACGCCGCCCCTCGGGACTATATAGGGCTCCAGGGGTGTGCATACTATCTCAGGGTCAAATTGGCACATTTTCAGCATAACATATCTCATAGTCTTGCACCTTTGCTGTAAAATCGGTTTACGGATTGGGAATTGGGTCACTGCAGCTTCATTTGGAATGATGAAGCACATATATATCGACGGTATTTTGATTGTAGTCTAACCGACGTTTTATTACAGGTTCTACTCTTCTCTATCACGGTATCCTGAAAATGTACTATGAGATTTATTTGTACATCAATTTTCAATATGTGTGACTATATATAACAATATTGACGCTCAATCTGAATAATGACACTATATACGCAGTCTAGATGCAGCACTGCGGCAAGGTATTTTGATACATCAATAAACCGTAAAGGTAGAGCACTTACGAGTCCACAGTCTCATGCTTTGCGTCCCAGGCGAGGAAGCCGAACTCCAACGTGAAGGGCAAGCATAAGACCTGCGAATACAGCCGCCGATGCAAACGTCAAGCGGAGAGCTCCGGCATACGAATCAATCACTAGAACAAGTTAGCTTTTCTTCATAGACAAGTATTGCGATAGTGCGTACCTTGGCTCTGGTGGAGAGGATCAAGCTCCGCAATAGCTTGGACGGACCTGCGAACAAGCTGAATGACAGCTTCCTTGTCCGGCTGCGTGACTTTCTCCTCAAGCTGGTAGACAAGAGTGTTCTGGAAGATCCAGCTACTCGTCGCCACGCCCATGACAGATCCTAGATTTCTGAAGAGACCTAGTGTTGTCGTGGCCACGGCCTGTTCGTCTGTTTCACTTGTCGCAAGGACAGATACCATCAGCGAGGGGAAAGCAAACCCTTGACCGAGACTCGCGAGAGAGACACAGATCATGGCCACGATGTCAGGGGTATTGACACCCATTGTGGCCGCGGCCAACCCTCCTAGAAGCAGAAATACGTCGCCGATCATGATGGTTGGCTTCAAGCGCTTCGACCAGGTAATCAAGAACCCAGTCGCAACACTAGAGCAAGTCACAGCCAGTGTAGACGCGACTAGTCGGAGACCTGAATCGGTGGGACTCGCGAGTTTGACTGCCTGGAAATATAGCGGGGCATTGAAGATCATGGTGTTAACAGCGATAGACCCAAAGAAGTTTCCAAAGACAAGAACAGCACGGGGGTTCTTGGTGAGGAAGGTAATGGGCATCACTGCTCGTTCCACTCGTTTTTCATATGGGACGAAGATCGCTGCCAGGACGACGGAGGCAACTAGAGACGAGATCACGAGAGGATGAGTCCAGCTATAGACGTTACCGCCGAGATTGAGACCCATGATCAACGCAGTCACAGTAAGAACCAAGAGAGCAGAACCCACGAGGTCGATACTCTTGAGTAGCTGCAAGAAGGTCATTCTGTCCGTTCCCTGGTTCTTCAATCCGAGACCGGAAGGTACTGTCCAGGCGGCAACTAGGAAGTAAACGAAGATGAAGGGCAGTTGTACGAAGAACGCACCTCTCCAGCCCACTTGATCACACAGGTATCCCCCAAATGCCAGACCGAGACAGCCACCTAATCCAAGGCAGAGGTTGATGTAAGATTGGTAGATACCACGATACTCAATGCGGACGAGATCACTGGATAGAATCATACCCATGGAGAAGACACCCCCGGCTCCGAGGCCACAAAATGCGCGCGCTGCGATAAAGCTCCCTATGCTTTGCGCCATAGCACACCATGCGGTGGTAAGGAAAAACACGGCAATGGCAAACAAGTACACAGGCTTTCGTCCAAAAGTGTCTGAAACGCGCCCGAAAAGAGGAAGAAATGCAGTCGATGTCAATAGGAAAGCGGTTGATAGCCAGGAAGCCGAGTTCGATGCATGGAAATGGGAAGTAATGACTGGATGGCTGGATGCCATCAAGGTGGAATCGAAGAATCCAATCACATATCCCAACTGCACACCACCAAAGATGAGCCAGAATCTGGTAGGGGAAACGTTGATAAATCGGGCGGCATATCCAGTAGCCTCACTTTGCGCGCCCCCGGATTCTGAATCTTGTATAGTCTTGCTGTGCGTCTGAGCGGAAAGAACCCGTTCGAGTCCAGTGTCTACTTCGGGTGCTTGAGGGATTGAGCTGACTTTGGACAGGCCAAGGAGGGCAGGGTCCTCGTCGTCAGAGAACTCCGTAGAAGAGGAGGAAGATGCTTCGGCTGGGGTGTAGTCGCTAGCCTTGCCAGAGTATTGGAGGCGCGGGGAGTCATCCCTCAGCAAGGGCGTAGATTCGGTCGCCTCGTCGTTGACGGGCTTGCCAGCTTGAGAAGAAGAGACCGTCATGCTAAATAGAATCAAAACGTGAAGATCACCCAAGCTGGGTTCTGACTTGGGCGGGAGGGGAAATATGGCAGGTGGGAGGAAGCGGGGAGAGCTGATAGCGATAACTTATACGAAGCTGACGCCCGGGGCTGCTCAAAATTTTCAATGGCGACATTGCTGCAGACAGCGCTAATGCAGGCAATAGAGTACTTACTCCAACAGAAGTTGTGTTTAGGTAGATAAACCCAAAGAACACTTGCTTCTATGGCTTAGAAGTTCAGAATATCATTACCTTGGTTCTAAGTTGTCTTCCGGCCAGGTCTGCTATAAAACCCGCTTCGTTGTACAACAGTACAGCCTTAGTACACCCAGCTTGCCCCGTGCTTCGGAGCGTCGCCGCATATCAGAGGACGGGAGTCACTGGACTCGGTCCGGTCTCGGCGCTGGGCGGGGCCTCGGCCATGCCCATTTTAGGCTTAGCGTTTTTCATCTACTTGGCGTTCCTGGACCGAATTCTGCGACTTGTCAGTCTCTTTGTTCATTCAGCGGGAAACAACAGCTCAATCCTGAGATGAAAGACTGACCGCACCTTCTGAACTCGCCTGGTCTGATATAGAATTCAGAGCGTGTGTAACATGAGATGGAAAGCGGCCAGAACCTCACGAGACACATAATAGGCCCGATGCCACGCATTTGCGCCCTTTACTCAGATACCTCTCAGCTACATCTGAATGTTCGATGATTAATCTCAAAGAGAACTCTTGCGCTTGCTGTTATGGCAGGATCCACCTGTCCTCCCCAAGCCTAGAAAGTTGAAGCGACCCTCGGTATGGATCCTGCCGATGCCATCGACGTTTTCGCGTCGGATACGGACGGCGTGCCTCTGAGCATCACGCCTTTGGCTGTGGCCCAGCTGTCCGCCAGCGATGCTGACCGCGAGAGTGACGTCTCGGTCAAGAAACGGAAACGAGTCCGCACGGGCTGTTTCACCTGTCGAGACCGTCATCTGAAATGCGATGAAGCTCTCGGTCAATGCCAGAACTGCAAGAAATCGGGCCGCCTATGCAGAAGAGGCGTTCGTCTCAACTTCGTGGACACTCAGGTGGTTGCGCCCCCGACCTGCGTCACGCCGCCCGCAGGAACTGGTGTAACCTTCCGGGATGACTCGAGAATCATAGCTTCCGAGTACGTCGGTGGTTTTGAGCGGTATCCTCCGCCTGAACAGGATATTCCCCTGGAAGATGACCGTCAAACATCCACTCCGGTACAATCTGGGGCCAACTTGTTCCTCAAAACGCAATACCAGCTCAGTCGACATGTCTCTCTGGAGGAGCCAACGGAAATGTCCCTCATGCAGGTGTTCGTCAACCAGATTGGTCCTTGGATGGATATTGTCGATGAAACGAAGCACGTAAGTGTTGGCATCAAGATCTGTGACCATCAATCTAATCTCATAAGTTTACCCGGATCCTACCTTTGTATGCTCTCGAAGAGTCTCTGTTACGCGCTGTCATTGCAGCCTGTGCGGGGTGCTACGTCTCTCTACACCTTTCAAACGAGGCAAGTGAGCGAGGGCGCTACTACAATACCGCAGCTCTGATGCTCTCTGACTCCGTAGCAAGCTTGCATCGTGATCCGTCCCTGTGCGCAGCAGCGGCACTCATCATCGAAGTTACCGAAATGCTGGTTTTAGGACCAATCGAGAGCGGAGTCCGTATTCGTTCTAGCAACTCAGCAAGATCTTTAATTAGAGAATGTCTCTGGACTACCCGCACACAAGGCCTCGGTGGAGCTTGTTCTTGGGTTAGCATTCTCATGGAATTGCTCGATTGTATAGTGTTTCGGCAGACAATAGTCTGGGATCCTGACTCCTGGGGTATTGATATGAACTTTGGTGTTGAACCATCCATTGCCGGAAATGAGGAATCATGGCTGCGTCGCATTATCTATATTTGCACCAAGGTTTCAGATCTCCGTTCTTCTAATGCGAAAGGCATCAGGAAGTCTACACGTCACGCTGAGGCTCAGCGGTTCCAGCAATGGAGTCTTTACAATGAGTGGTGCGATAGGTGGTTTGCCTCTATCCCAAGGTCGATGCTGCCCATTGGCAACATACAGCCTTGGCAGAGAAACCCCCAGTCTGTTTTTCCTCAGGTGTGGCTTCTTGAGCGCTCCTCTATAGTAGCCCAGATGCTCTACCATATTACTCGGATCATGCTCCTTGAACTCGATCCCCTCCGACAGGACCATCCCTCCGAACTCCAGGAGGAGCAGCAGCGCCATGCTTACAGTATCTGCGGCATTGTATCAAATGACCAAAACAACGGAGTCCATATTTGGTCGGGCCAGCTTCTTTCTGTTGCTGCTGGATACTTGATCGACAGAAAAGCTCAGGAAGAAGTCGTCGCAATCTTGGACCACATGAGACGCACTAGCGGGCTGAGTACTGAACATCTCCGAGGTAAACTCCAGGAGACATGGGGCTGGCACTCACAGGGACATCAGCCGTACTCTACAGTGGCTGATACTGCCATCGACTTCCACCCGTCTGACGTTGGCCACGAATACCCCCAAGTCGGTGTCGCGGACCCCTTCTCTCACTCTCTGGTAGAAAACCACTCGTTTCTAGACCATCATCTAAACTATAATTGAACATATCAATTCTATCACATCTTCTCGTATGGAGAGAAGATTCATCTCCTCTTTGCACTGAAAGAGGACGCAGAAGAGATATATCGAGCTATGTCTGCAATTCAAATGTACCTAAAACTACGTTCCTGAAGCCAGCGTGGTTAAAATTGAAGATATAACCTGGCATCTTGAGGTGGTTGAATCAAAGGAAACAAGTGATAATTGTAGCAGCCTTCTTACCTACCCACCGACGCCAAGACCTGGCACCAACTTCATTCTCACCTTTCTCGCCCCCATACAATCTTCCAACCTCAACCATTCTATTCCCTACATCAAGATATCGTATTGAAATACACGCTCTTTCTACTTTCTTTATCTGAGGTCATTTCAATGAGTACATCTGCACTCCACCCCCCAGCAACACCCACTTTCATCCTCCGCGGCCACGCCGCCCCCATTCACGCACTACAAATATTCAGCCAAAACCTTCGACTTGTGTCTGGCGATGCCGACGGCTGGATCGTCGTCTGGGACCTTATTTTTAAGCGCCCTGTAGCGGTATGGAAGGCGCACGAGGGTGCTGTTCTTGAAGTCAAGGGGTTCAGCCTCGGGGGCGGACGCCTGACTGAGATTTATACGTAGCTATGCCTGTGCCACCAAGACCATGAGATCAACTTTGCTAACTTGAAACCAGCCATGGACGAGACCACAAGCTACGAGTTTGGCGATTCAGAGTACAGAATGAGGAGATCCTCCAGAAAACCCTGCCTGTTGATGCGAAAGACCAAACTAGCCAGACCCAGACCCAGATTCAACCCTGGCTTATTCATTCCCTACCAGTAAACGCGTTGAACTTCTGTGCTTTCTCTATGCTCTCGCTTCCCTCTGAAACAAACGCTCCGCAGGGCAATGATGAAGGACAGAGTGATATCCCACCATCCTCCGCCTTGATCGCTGTTCCGAACGCCCTCGACTCAGGCGCGATCGACCTCTTCCATCTGCCTGGCGAACGAAGGATCTGCACCATCCCGACCGATCCTGCCGTGAAGACAGGAATGGTCATGGCGGTGCAGCTGATTCGGTCTCCGTGCTCAAGGGATCTCTACGTCGCCGCTGCGTTCGAAGACGGCCATGTTATGGTTTCCGCTTGCCGCGGGGTGTTCCGTGACACCGGACTCTTGGTCGACGCCGCTAAGAGCTGGAGATGGGAACGGCTCTACCTTGCCAGACCACATTCGCAGCCTGTTCTGTCCATAGATCTCGTTCCGTCTGGAGAGTACTTTCTCTCTTCGTCTGCTGACGCCGTCTTGGCGAAACACCCTGTCGCTCAAGCTGGAGCCGCAGGCGCCCACGAAACGCCTTTGAAGAGTGTCAATACGAAGCACGCTGGGCAACAAGGTTTAAAGGTTCGATCGGATGGGAAGATCTTTGCTACGGCCGGTTGGGACTCTCGAGTTAGAGTTTATTCGTGCAAATCTATGAAGGAACTGGCTGTTTTGAAGTGGCATAAGGAGGGGTGTTATGCCGTGGCTTTTGCCGATGTTTCATCCATGCCTGCTGATACTACAGTCTCACCAAGTACTACAGAACAGGTGCCCGAGAAGGGAGAAGAAGAAGCCACTGGCAAAACAGCCATCATACAACGTGGCGGCAACGACTTCTCACTAACTCAAATCCAACGCCAACGGAGCCTAAAGGTCCAAAACACACACTGGCTAGCGGCCGGCTCAAAAGATGGAAAGATCTCATTGTGGGATATCTATTGACTCATAAGCGCTATTCTATTTACACATACGAAATAAATAAGCCGACCAGACTATGCAAGGTTGAACTCGCTTGCGCCAGCCATCTGCTCCTTCATCTTGGCCCTCATCTTCTGCGCCGCGAGCGTCGTGTCCGTTGCCCCTGAAGGACCATCATCATCATCCCTTCCACCATACCCAGCAGCCTTCCTCTTTTTCCCACCAGCCGACTTCCTCTCCGCCTTGAAGTCCTTCTTCGTATCCTCCTTCCCAGGCCTCAACCCAGGAACATTAATCTTCCCGGGCCGATCCCGCAACGCGAAACTCTTCGCCAGATGACCCAGATGCAGCTCCTTGATATTGAAGATATGCCGCTCATTCGCAATGTGCGTCGCATACGCCCGGATATGGGACTGGTACGCGCGCCGCGCCATCTCAAGGTACTCCGGGTTCTCGAGCGCCCAGCGCTCCAGCTCCAGCTGCCAGTCTGTCGCTTTCTCGTCCCAGTCTTTACTCTGGGACTCGACGTTGCCGCCGAAGCCGCGCTTGAGGATGTCGTCTGTTGTTGAGCGGGACAGTGCCTTTCCGCCGTCGCGGTATCCGCGCTTCAGGATGTCGACGTAGTTTTCTTCGCAGCCGGGGAGGAGGAAGATGTGTGCGCGGCCGTCACGGCCTAGACGCGCGGTACGTCCGATTCGGTGGAGATGTTCGTCGGCGCTGAAGGCGGGGTCGTATTCGACGACTAGGTCGACGTTGGGAAGATCGAGACCTCGCGATGCGACGTCCGTGCAGATTAGGACGGAGGGGTCACGGTTTTTGGCGAAGGAGGTGAGGGTGGATGTTCGGACGTGCTGGGGCAGGGAACCGTGGAGCTTGTATATCGTTACGGCGTTGGAGGGGTTCGAGAATGCGGTTGCGGGCGCGACTGTGCCGTGGGTTGTAGCTGGTGTAGGCTTCTCTTCCTTCTTATTTTCCTTCTCATCTTCGCTGTCGCTGCCACTATCGCTGGCGTTGTCTTGCTTTTCGCCCTCCAGCTGTTCGGCTAGTTTGCGTGTAAATACCTCGAAATGGAAATTGACTGAATCGGCGCATGATACGAAGACGATCGCCTTCATGACAGAGCCCTTGCGCATAAAGGTTCGCTTCATGAACGCCGTGAGTGTAACAAGTCGTAGCTTCGCCGCAACAATAGCGTATGACTGCTTAAGCTGCGCCGGTACTCTGAACGCCGCATCCTCATCCTTGTCCTCGTTCGTTTCCCCATCCTCATCATCCGGATCCGCCTTGATATGCACAGCATCTTTCAAACTGATCTCTCCCAGCTTCTGCACATTCATCTTCAGCGTCGCGGAACAGAGAATCGTCGCCCTCTTCGCCGGAACACCAGGGATGCGACTCGGCCGCTGCCGCGCATCAAGCTTGCTGATGATCCCCTGTAATTCCTTCTCGAATCCAAGCTCCATCAACCGATCTCCCTCGTCCAGTACCAGCCACCGCACATTGCTCACGTCCAATGCCTGCGTGTTCTCCAGGTGATCCGCTAACCGACCAGGCGTGGCAACAAGGATATTCAAACCCTTCCGTAACCGCGCCTTCTCAGATTTCTTCTTCTCACCACCAATGACTGTTCCCGCCACAATCCAGTGCGCACAGCGCAGCAGCCCTTCCAGCACAATCGAAATCTGCTTGCATAATTCTCGAGTCGGCGCGAGGATAATGGCAAATAATCCGCTGTCCCGGTGGACATTCGTGTCGCCCTTCGCATCGCCCTCGTTTTTCGCGCGCGAGAGCGCCATAATTCGCTGCACGAGCGGGAGTAGATAAGCGAGTGTTTTACCCGAACCCGTCTCCGCCTGGATGAACGCGTCCGCCTCCTCCTTCAGCAGCTGCGATATCGACGCCTTCTGGATGGCAGTGGGGACCTTGAGTTCGAGTTTCGTAAGCAAATGCGCCGCAAGCGTAGGCGATAATCCGAGGTTCGTAAACGTATCTAATCCGTCGATGAGCGGGGCGTTCGTGGGCTTCGCATCCTCCATCGGCTCGTCATTCTGTTCAACGGCATTCCGGGGGCGCGGGTTCTTCGAGAAAAGCGACGACACAATCGATCCTCCCTGTCCCTTCTTCGGACCCTTCGAGTGCCCCTGCCCTTGTCCATCCCGCTCCTGGAATCCCCCGTCCGTCCGCTGTCTCTTCGCAGGCCGAGTGCCGGAAACCTGAATGCGGTTGGGGTTTCGTGGGCCCGACCCTTCCCTATCGCCGCCCTCTCCTCCTTCACCCCCGGCCCTCTTTGGATTTGCTGCCCGACTCTCGGCGATTTTCTTCACGCTCAGCCGGTCGCGCCATGATCCGCCTTTGATTTTCGTCTGTGGTTTTATGCTGACTTCGCTCGGGATGGCGAAGTTCATGAGCATGCCATCGTCCGCCATTTTGAACGAGATTCAAGGCAGAAATAGAGGGGGAAAATGGCCGCGGATGACGGCTATGATTTGCTGTTGGCGCTGGGTCCGTAGGAGATTGATGCGGGAGGGAAATTTTCGCGGGCCGATGTTTCGCCGAGCCCTCGATGTATGCCCTATTTCTTTTTTGGGATGGAATGTATGCTGACCAGGTGAGCGGTAATCGTAATCTCAATTGTATTGGCGTAACTTCTGGATGTGTATCTAGTAGCTGGTAAAGTGCTATCAATACTTTTCATGTAATCTTCGGATTTGATTTTGAATTTCGATATGTGTAGAAATTTTGTCCAACTTTAATAAACGGGTATATATATCTAAGTTTTTGCATGTACATGGCGGTCACCTCCGACTATTCTACACTTAGTTTACAGGCTTCAATATCAAATTATCAATCAAACGAACAGGAACCTTGCCGTCTCCAAGTCCGCAGTCCTCCCCGGAGTTCGTTTTCTCAAGGGGTGCCATCTTGAGGGCGCCGCTGAGAATAGCCCCCTTGGCAGGATCGACGACGTCTAGTTCGTCGAGGGTATCCGGGTCAGCGAGAGAGATGTAGTCGACTTCAAAAAGCGCGCGCTCAGTCTCAGAAAGGGACTGTTGTTCTGATAATACCTGTCGTGTAATTCCGTTGGCAGCGTCCAGAATATCAGCCCGGCTGAGCATGCCGGATTCGTATGAGCCCTCGGCTGCCTTCAAGGCCTTGTAGAGAGCAAGACCAACCGCCCGCCTTCTGCCGCCTAGGTATACATTCCGCGAGCTCATAGCCAAGCCGTCATCTTCGCGAGTGGTGGGACCTATCCGCACGTCGGTGTCAATGTGGAAATCCTTGACCATGCGCTTAATGACGACGGTCTGCTGAACGTCTTTCTGTCCAAAGTATACGCGATCGGCGCCAACAATGTTGAATAGCTTCATGCAGACCGTCGCGACACCTCTGAAAAAGACGGGTCGCGAGGCGCCTTCGAGTTTCTTCGCTAGAGGGGTAATCGTCACGAAGGAGCCATCGCCGTCGACTTCCGATGATGGCGGTAGGGTCGGGTACATTGTTTGCGCTGTTGGTGCAAGAATAGCGGTAATACGCCCACTGCCATTTGTATCGCTAAGTTCGCTGTTCAAGTCCTCTAATTTCGCGACATCGGCGTCCCATGTTCGCGGGTAGCTTGAGAGATCCTCGTTCACGCCGAACTGCGTCGGATTGACGAATATGCTGACGACAACGTCGGTATTTTCGGATGCGGCTTGACGGATTAAAGAGAGATGGCCTTCGTGGAGAGCGCCCATGGTCGGCACGAGGCCGATGGTGCGCTTGGAGAGCAGGAGCTCGCGGCGGAGGGTTCGGAGTGGAGTGACATCGCGGAAGACTTTGAAAGAGTAGTGGCGGAGGGAGGAAGGGCTCGAAGAAGGATATTTAAACAAAGACGCAGTAGCTAGAGAGCATGTTAGACTGTGGTCTGACAAGATAGAAAGGTGCTGGGAGGCGCACTTGACAACTGCCGTGCTTGTCGGAACATGGTGATAGCTAGGTTGGAGACGATCCTCGAGTTCGGTTGGACGCGGAGGAACCAGAGTCTGTCAAATGTTCCGACGAGGTTCAGGTCGTACCAAAGTTATAAATGGCAGGCCATCAAAAATATAGTATGTTGACTCATGAAAAAAATAACATATTGAACACTTGTCGTGCCCACGTTTGCGGCGTTCAAAGCATCCCACAGATGTTGCCTGATTGACACCGCAGAATCCAGGCAAGAAGAATGCGGAGCTTATGTCGTCACGTGCTCCACATCCTCGGCATGTCGGAGCCACGGAGGACAGACAGTCTGGGGCAAACAACGGACCCGGTCGATCACAGCAATTTGTTGGGATTTTAGCTACTGCTGCGGAGAGGGGGTTTCTCGTCCTCCTTGATACCATAACATGGGCCCTTCAACATCCCATGCCCACCGTCAATAACAGTTCCTGAGCTTTCCCCGCCTGGGCTACCTTTTCACGTTCTTTCGCCCGTCCCCGCATCCGCGTCCGAACCACCCCACGCGGCGATGTCGTCGGCGAAGTCACCCGTGGGCGAATCCGCCCCGGATCTCGAAATCGTTGGCGACCAGGTTACGATCCATCCCAGCGGGTATACTGGAGGTCCAGAGCCGCAAGATGGAGGCATTACGGAGCGCAATCTCATCAATAACATGGCGCGGTTCCGCGAGAACCCGTTCGATTTCCTGCGCGAAGTGAGCACGTACATGATGTCGGGCTCTAGCTGGCGCTCCTACGACGATGTCATTGGGCAGCCGATATATTATTCTGGGTTTACAGAGCAGATCAAATCACATATTCTGGCGAGCCCGATCCTGCGGGACAAGGTCAAAGAGCTCGCGGAGGCGCGAGTAGAGGTGGAGGATAAAGAGGGGCTTCTTCAAATCAAGACTGGACAGTTTGCGCGGACTAGAACGCAGAGACGGAATGAGCTGGAGCATAACCTCAACGAGGCGGTGGACCAGATGTTGGATAACATGATTTGCAAGATGGAGAGCAAGCGGTTCATCCGCGGCGCATACTACCTTGCTAGCCAGCTTCTTACCCGAGCCTATCACCAAGGTAAGCTCTCTGGGTCTCTTCTAGTTCGAAATGCTGATGTTCTCAGGCATTCACGTATCTAGCGAGGAGATCCTACGGTTACGAGGTGTTGCGGAGGAAGCCGCAAAAAAGAAGCAGTCCATCGTCTTCTTGCCATGCCACAAGTCGCACGTCGACTATGTCTCGCTTCAGATTATTTGCTACCGGTTAGGAATTGCCTTGCCTGTTGTCGTCGCCGGAGACAACCTGAATATCCCCCTGGTAGGCCCCTTCCTCCAACATGCAGGCGCAATGTGGATTCGACGAAGCTTCGGAAACGATGCACTGTACAACACCGTGGTTCAGGCGTATATCGACACGATCTTACAGAAGGGGTACAACTTCGAGTGTTTTATCGAAGGTGGACGATCCCGAACCGGAAAGCTCCTGTCACCGAAGTTTGGAATCCTCAGCTTCATCGTGGATAGTGTACTGTCCGGCCGTACTGAAGACACCATCATATGCCCTGTCAGTACGCAATACGACAAAGTAATTGAAACTGAGTAAGTTTGTGAACTCATCAAATAAATTTCGCTAACAAGGCCAGGTCGTACATCAGCGAGCTTCTGGGTCAACCCAAGCGCAAGGAGAATCTAGCCGATTTCTTATCTTCGTCGTCTGTTCTGTCTCTCAAGCTGGGCAGGGTAGACGTGCGATTCCATAAGCCATGGAGCTTGAGGGAATACATTACTCAGCACTTATCCAGATTGCCGCAGCAGTTGGAGCTGAAGCAGGGGATCAAACTCGGCCTCGGCAATTCCGAACGGGGCCGGCTTTTGCGATCGCTAGGATACAGAGTCCTATCAGACATCAACAATGTCTCCGTCATGATGCCGACGGCTTTGGTAGGAACTGTTCTTTTGACTCTTCGTGGACGTGGAGTCGGCAAAGCCGAGCTTGTCCGGAGGGTGGAATGGTTATGTGACCGTGTACGAGCCAAAGGAGGACGAGTTGCGCATTTCTATCGATATCCAACAGAGGTGGTTGTGAATCGCGCGCTCGACGTGCTCGGGCCGAAGATTGTGGGCGAGGTCACTGGATTGGTCGAACCGACATACTTTGCTGTAGATCGTTTCCAGCTTTCGTTCTACCGGAATATGACCATCCACCTGTTCATCACCGAGGCGCTCGTATCTGCAGCGATGTACACAAGGGTGAAGCAAGGAGGTGGACCCGCGCATCAGCGGATCTCTTTCGGCGATCTCCTACATCATGTCACTTTTCTTTCTCAGGTATGTTCTCGAGACGTTTACCTCTATGGACCCATTCTGACCAAGATCACCAATAGCTCTTCCGTGGCGAATTCATTTTCCCTCCAGAAGGTCTGACCACAAATTTGGAGAACACCTTGCGGGTCCTCGAAAACGACCAAGTCCTGGAAATCACTAGGGACTCTACCGGCGCACCACTATTCGTTGAGCTCTCAGAAGCCGAGCGCCAGTGTGGACGCGAGAATTATGACTTCTACTGCTTCCTTATCTGGCCATTTATTGAGGCCTCATGGCTAGGAACCGTATCCCTACTAGGTCTAACTCCGCCTCTCAGCGGGCCGAAGGATGTGTGGATTGATCTAAGCAAGGCGCAGAACAACGCACAACTGGTACGCTGCTTCCTCTTCAAACCTTCCTTTCTAACCGTCTGCAGCTCGGCAAAACGCTCTATCACCAAGGAGACCTATCCTACTTCGAAGCGGTCAACAAAGAGGCACTCAAGAACTCCTACGAGCGATTCGCCGAAGAAGGCATTATCATTGTCGCGAAGAGCAAAGAAGCCCGCTCGCCCACCAAAATGAGGCTCGCTTCAGAGTGGACGCCAGAGCGTGACCCAGAGACAGGGAAACTCCTCCCTCAAGGCCGCCTTTGGGACTTCATGGAGCTGATTGCTCAGTCTAGACGCGAAGGGTGAGCTACCAGCAACATCTGTATACGTGCATACAAGCTAACACGGTACAGGAAAAACCGCCGAGATGGGGCAACTGTTTCTTCTCGTGTCCTGACCATGTCCGACAATGTTGGCCGTACGTTGTTCGAGACTGCTGAGAGTCGTGAGCCAACGAATGATGTTGCTTTGTCGACTACAGCGCCGCGAAGGAAGGCGCTTGCGCCTATGGCGAAGTTATAAAATCCTCGGTATCGTTTATCCTAAACCTGCATTTGTTTTTTTGCTTTGCTTATACCCCTCTTTGTTCTCATGCCCATGTATTATATACCTTGCATCAATATCGCATACTCCGTGTACAGTATGGTCGGGGATGATGTCCAGTGGGTTTGTATTGGGATATCTAGTAGTTATCCAATTGCCTATATACAGCATCTATTCAACTCTTTGTCTAGAGCAGGACCCGAGATGAACAGCCTTGCTCCTGACCCCATCTCCAACACCTCCAACAGCCTCCACCACAATCGCACTCACACCCTTCATATCTAGACCTAAGCTCGTGCTAGCCCCAAGCATAATCCGCGTCTCAAATCCATCCTTCACCACGTCGCCCAAGACCATCAATCCCTTTGCGGCCGCGGACTCCAAGCTGGAGCTTGATCCGTAAACCCTCCACCCCTCTACATCCGTCGCCCCATTCCAGCTCACCCAAACAGTAACATTCCGCTCATCGCCTCCGCCCCAACAAGCAGAAACAACAGGCAAACCTTTCGGCCTCCCAATCCACTCCGCTCTATACGCGCGATAAGACGTCCAGTCATACGTACTCGTCGCACTACTCCCGTTCGTCTTCGCCCCGAACCACCCGCGCATAACGAGCCGCCCAGATACATCGTACTCTTCGATCTTCGGGACAGCGCCGTGGCCCGCGAGATAATGGCCCGTTCCGTTTGCGTGCAGGGACTGGTAGTTCCCCTGCGATATAGCGGAGACTGGGTCTTGGGCGTCGTAGGTGCGCGAGAGTAAGGTGGATGTTTTGTTGAAGGGGTACAGGGCGAAGACTAGGCCTGTTGTTAGGCGGCGCGGGAGCGTGATGTCGGTGTTGTCGTTGTTGTGCAGCGAGAGTGTTATTGTTTCGTTGGGCTCGCCGATGGCCGTGTGGCCGTGGATGCGCGCGTCGTGCTGGTAGCAGAATTTCGAGCCCGGGGTTGAGGGGAGGATGTAGGAGCCTCCTTTTTGGCCCTGGGTATTCGTTAATTTTGTCTTCGCTGGGCGAGGGGAAGGGGGTCTCAAGAGCGCACATGGAACAACCAGACCACGTCCCCATTCTTGTCCAGCAAGAAGATACTACACATATACCTCGACGAAACGAGATAGTGATCCCCATATTTAGCGACGGAGTTCAAATGCGGATACTCGTACGGCGCAGAACTATTCCCCCCTGCACCGTTCAGCGGATACTCGACGTACTCCAGCGGCAACTGCGCCTTATGCTCGACAGCACTCCACCGGAACAAGACCTTGTTGGTCTCGATATCAATCTCATAGACCAGTCCATCCTGCACCCACCCGTCTTTCTTCCCACCAACAGGTCTCAAATCCGTCTGCGTGACATTCACAGCCGTAACGATGATCGTGCCGTCCTCGGTAATCGTGCTCTCATGGATATCGATGTACGAGGGGAATGACTCGTTCGTTGCAGTCACGAATTTGTTGCTTTCTGAACTAGGCAATGTAACGCGGTGGATCTCCTCATACGACGCATTTAGGATGCTGATATGCCCGTATCCGAACCCCTTGACATTGTGGCCCTGCCAGAATGTGAGGACCGGCTCGCCGTTTAGCGTTTGCGGCTGGTAGGCGTATGTTTTGCCGACGGGGCCGTGCCAGATCAGATCGCCGTTGTCGGCGTAGATTGCGGGGATGCCGGAGGTACTTGTGGAGGGGGCGAAGAAAAGAAAGCCTGGAGTTGTAGGGCCGGTTGTGGTGATGTTCAAGATGGGTGCGCTTATGTTTGTCGTGTGGAATTTGTGGGTTGGCCACGGGGTGGCGGAGATAGCTGTGGGGAGGAGAGTGAGGAGGGCGAGCTTCATGATGAGCGTGGATTGGGAATGAAATCATTTGGGAATTCTGGGGGAGAGGCGGGCTTTTATGATGTTGATGCTTGGGGATCTGCACTCTGGGCCCCACAGGTACAATCGATCAAGCATCAGATCTGCGGTGGGAAATGATCATGTAGAATTTGAAGATTTTGGAGAGGCAGTGCTTAGATGGGAAGTGGTCTTGTACAGCAGTTCAAACTCATGGAGTGAGGTCTAATAAGACAGAAAAAGAGACATTCAGGCCTCACTTGTGAGAAGAATCTCCATGGCTACCTACTGAGGCCTTCTCCCAACAAGACACTTTTGTTTCATTCAGACTGCATTTATCTCTCAGTCTGTATTAACACAGCCAGCTTCAGCCAAAGCTTCCTCTTAAACTCCTCTCTTCTTCCATACTCTTCCCTCTTACACTCTTCCCTCTTTATCCACTCCCTTTACCCTTAACCTCAATCATTCATTGTTCTTGAACCAACCTGAGCCATCAACCTCCCAATCCAATCAATCTACGTAACTACTCAACTACTTCCCACCAAAGATCAAACCTACCCCTACCAAGCTTCCTACAACTACCTGCCACAATGCGCTGGACAGAAGACGCAGAGAAGATGGTATGCCTTACCTTACCATTTTTACACCTCTGACTCTCAGACCCAACCATGCTGACTCCACCAGCTCTGGCAAACCATCTTTAACACCCAAAGCTTCCACCTCGAGCTCCACAAGATCGCTGAAGGATGGCGTATGTCTTCCCCCCCTCTTTCTCTGAGACTACAACTAACACACTCCAGCCGGCGACGAAAAGCCCACCGCGAAAGCTCTAAAGGAGCACCTGCAAAAGTACCGCAAAGAGCTGGGCTCTGACTGCAAGGTCACCTTTGGAATGACCAGCAAGGCCAGTGCTGGCGAGGGCAGTGTGCCTGTTACTCCCCGCAAGAGAGCCACGCCCAAGAAGGCTGCTGGTGATGGAGCGGTGGTGACCCCGAAGAAACGGGGCCGACAGCCCAAGACTTCTACCCCGGCGAAGAGTGGAAGCGATGACTCCGACGAGAAGGAGGTCAAGATGGAGGATGTTCCTGCTACTGAGGATGCGGATGCCGAGGCTGAAGCTGATGATGAGGAGAGCGAGGACGTTAAGGTCAAGAAGATCAAGACGGAGTTGGATAACTATGAGATCTGATTGTCTGCTCGTTTGGACTGCAGACTTTGGTGTTCACAGGATGCCGTTTTCTTCAATTGAGACTTGGGGTCTCTCTGGCGTTGCGAGTTTGAACATGCCGTTGGCATCTACGGAATTTTCTTTTTTTTTTTTTTCTCATGCTACCTAGATACTTGGGAGCTACGACACATATCACAAGATGATGTGCGCAAATGAAAAGCATTTTTGATTCCATCTTCTTTCATTTGCCAGAGCCTGAGCCAACTTTCATAGTAAACAAGGCGCGTAACTACCTATCACTTCAAGGATTCAATAACCACCTTTTCCCCGAAATGTCCAACGCCCAACCGCCTAAGCCGATATCTCCTATGGAACCTCAATGAATCAATAACTTTTCCGTCCTTGAAAATCCCAAATGCCAACCTCCAAACGCCCCATGCAAACAAACCCCATCCTATTCCCCGTAGAAACTCCCTCACCACCCTAAGCAACCTCATCACTCTCAGACTCCTGCATGGCCTGATCCTCCTCCCACTTCACAGCACCCTCACGATTCTCAGGCTCCTGCATGACCTGATCATCCTCACGATCTCCAGCCTCGTGCATATCATGATCCTCCTCACGCTTCACAGCAACCTCAGCTTCAGCTCCAGTCTCCGCCTCCACCGCCTTAACCTTCTTGCCCCTGGGCGCAGCCGAGCCTCCAGGCTTCGGGCCTGTCTTGCGCTTCTGCGGCGAGACCTGAGGCGAGCTGTCGGGTCCTGCTCTTCCGGCAGTGTCGATGTCGCCAGTAGCATCAGCCGCGTCATTCAAAGCAGCTATGGCGGCGACCGCGGCTCGAGGCTTCCGGCCCCCCTTGCGTTTCTGCGGCGAGACCTGCGGCGTGGTTTCGGCGTCGCCGTTGTCAGCGACATCTCCGTCGGCGTTCGCGCTGCCGCCGCCTTCTGCCTCGGCCATGCGTCTGAGTCGGGCGATGCGGTTGACTATGGCGCCTGGGAGACAGTCTGGAGAAGTAGGAGGATTAGTGCATCGTGCGTAGTGGGAGTCTGGAGGAGGGAGGGAGGGAGAAACTGGTACGTACCCGGACCCATGAACTCAGCGAGCTTCTGGTTATCGAGCTTGAGCTTTGCGTCGCGGAGTTGGTTCAGGACGCCGAGGAAGAGCTGGATGGCAAGGGGCAAGGTTAGTGATGCTATGCTCTGTGTCTGGGGTGGAGTGGGGTGGCTGGGTGTGTAGGTACCCTGGCGTCAGATTCAGCGTTCCAGGTCATGACCATCTTTGCGGTTTGATGTGGCTTTGTGTAAGGAAGGTGTGAGCTTGTTGCTTATATCTGGTGGGTGGGTGTTGGCTTGAAGCAAGACTATGTGATAGATGGCCAAGAGTAGGCAAGAGTGTGGTGTGGTTGGGAGAATGATTTGGAGAAGAGGTGTGTTGATGGTGGAAGAGAAAAGGAAGAGGGAAGAAGGATAAGATCTGAGAGGGAGAGGAGTGGAAAGTGGAGGAGGAAAAAGAGAGGGGTTTAAGCAGCAGCCTAGGGATTGGCGAGTGTGTCTAGGTAGATTGAAAGGTAAGTAAGGCTTTGTTTTAAAAGTGTAGGCGTTGTTATTATTGCAAGGCTAGTTAGTCCAGGCTTTTATTCTTGTTTCTAGTTTCCATTGCCGTGAAATACAGAAAGGTACCACGAGTTGCGCAGTCGGAGCCTTTCCGTGTTGAATGCTCTTCATACTGCTGAGATACCGCGTACTTACGTGATAGCATATGCCAGACCTGCATATTCTCTAGCAGGTTCAGATTGTGTACCGAAACGAACTCCCTTCCTGCCCCGGCGCAACATCAGCACCAGACCGAGACCCAGCCAAGTCCAATTTCCTCTTCTCCTCCTCTTCAAGCCGGCGATTCTCCCGAACCAGAAGCACTCGAAGCCAAACAGCCGAAGCCGCAGCAAGAGTAATCATCCCCGCAGCGATCCCCAGGGCCAAGCGAAAGTAAGGCGAGTCGTTGTTGCGGTAGGTGAACGAGGACCAGATCGAACTGGTATGAGGCACGACAGTCAGGAAGCCATACGCGGCAGCACGTTTAGCGGGCGGCCTAGAGATCGTTGTAGCCAACCAGGCGTTCGCAGTCATGTTCATGCTGTACACGGAGAGCATCAGGAAAAGCGCAACGTATCGTGCTCCAAACGAAGACACCGGCGACATGTAGATGGCGTATCCGGCGACGGCGAGCGGCGCAGGGTAGATCATGTACCAGAAGCGACGGCCCGTGCGGTCGCTGAGGTGGCTGTGGATGCAGCAGTGGATGGCTGTGAAGAAGTAGGGAGGCGCCACGAGCAGGAGCGAAATGACGTGGCTGTATCCTAGGGTTGCTGTCATTGTAGGATAGAAGGCCTGGCTGCCGATTCCGACGATGATGCACAGTTGCATGAAACACAGGAGGTATAGCTTTGGGTCGCGCAGGGCGAGTTTCACGCCGTCCATTGCGGATATACCGGCTTCATCGATGTCGGCCTCTGAGGCATCGAGGGTTAGACGACGGATTGCTGACATGTGCGGTTAGTAAAATCCCACCCAGCCTCGGATTGAGTGACTTGCCAACTTCTTTCATTTCTGGAGTTAGCGCAGTCCAGGTGTGTGGGAAATCCGGGAGGAAGGCGATAAGCACAAGACCTCCACATATGGATACTAAGCCGAGGGTCAGTAGGCTGTCCGCGAGGTTTCCTGAAGGGAATTTGACCTACCTGTGCCTTCTATGATATAAAGCCACCGCCACGCCGAAAGGCCCTTTGCGCCATCTAGGCCGCTCAGAACGCCCGCGGCGATCAGGGGACCGGTAGCAGCGGCCATCAATCCGAAGGATAGACATAGGGATATACGGAGAGAAAGCTCGGTTTTCTTGTACCATTTCTTGGGTCGTCAGAATGACCCATTGTCATAAGCACATGGTTAGGGACTCGTACCGAGAGGTAAAATAGCATTCCAGCATACACGGGAGCCTCTGCTGTGTGTTAGATAGTAGATCAGCCAGAGGATGCCGACTCACCGACAACACCCAACAAGGTCCTGCAGGCCATCATCCCTCCGAAGTTGTTAACCGCAGCTGTGCATGCAGTCACAGTGCCCCAAGCGACAACTGCAAGACCTATGTGCCACGATGGCCGCCCGAAATAGTTCAGCAGCATATTGGATGGCACTCCGAACAGCATGTATCCTACATAGAAGATACTCAATGCAGCCTGGAATTCGGAACCGGACATGTGGAGGTCGCGTTCAAGATGCTGAAGCCGAGCAAAACCATAGTTGCCCCTTTGCATATCAGCTATGCTTCCTGGTAGTTGTGTACGAAGTCCTCACCTGTCTATGACGCTCAGAAAGAAAGCCAGGGCGACCATGGGGAGGATCAGGAGGTCGATCTTGCGAACGAGCTTTCTTTCAATCCTTTTCTCATCCTCGCTTAGGGGTGCCACTGCTCCATCACCACTGCGAACATTGTCGCCGGCAGTCGCGTGCAGAACAGGCTTTGTATCCAAAGTCTCGGCCATTGTGAGTTGCGACGTTGTTCTTGGCTGGTAGTGAGAGTGTGTGTTGAGCCGGCATGTCGATTACTGGAGGACCCGGATAAGCTCCGGTTCAATAGTGATTTTTTTACTGTTGCTGTGTTACACACAAGGATTGTTTCAAAGCTTAACGAACACACGGGACTGCTGCTTTTCGGTCACTGCCCACGGAGTTTAGGGGGCCCCTTGCTTCTTCTACATTGGTGCCAATCAGGCTGCTTATACTATGCAGGTAATCACCAGACTGGCTTACTGGACTTGGCTCACCTTGACGCTAGCAAATAGAACATCATCTTCGGGACTGCAGGAATGCAAGTCCTTGCCTCTCCATGTCATCTTCGTGAGTCTGAGATACCGAGTAGAAATGCTGAGTTAGCGTACTGGACAGAATGGATCGGACTCTCTAAGTTACTTAAATTCACCGCTAGTCGTTGAGGAAGGTCCTCAGTCCAAGGGTCTGGAAAGGTGTCGAGTAGAGGATCGTTGACGTCTCGGCAATGAGACCTTTTCTCATTGCTTTGTCCAGATATCGGAGGATTTTTGGAAGGGCTCGGACAGAGTTGGCCGCCGTGAATCTGGAAGGGCATGTCGCACGCGAGCCATTGTCCTTCATGGCGCAATCCAGATATTACAGGAGTCCATCTTCTAAGTATCCAGCAAAATTTGCCAATTGGATTGGTAGGCCATTGTTGACGGCGGTGGTAATGGGTGTTCACGACCGATGATGTTGGAAGATGATTTCGTGATGTGAGGTCGAAGCGTTACGTCGCTGTCGAGCTGGCGTATCCTTGAATGACCATCAAATAAACTTTACCTCGTCTGTTGAACAGGGCCATCGCAGAATCGCCAAAGGCATCAAACATGTCTTTACACCTCAGGGGGACCTAGAATCAGAAGCTGATGCGCAGATACTTCAAAAGCAAGTTGATCTGCGCGTTTCACGGAACAAAAGCAATGGGTTCGAGTTCCGACAGATTAACTGGAATCAGCTGGCGAATCGAAGGTAGCTGCTGCCCGGAAACCAGAAGGGTGAGACAAGATATGCGGGCCACGAGCCAATAGCCAAGAGATCGCCTTGGCCTTGAGATAGACATCTTGTTCTTCTGTAACCGCTTGGCGAGTTGCTGCATCTTCCCCGGCCGCAGTGGTTCGCAGGCAACAAACAACAGCATCCATGCCTTCGGTACGATTTCCTCGTGTTTGGACAATGCTAGCTGGCTCCATAAACTCAGGCTCAAGTTCCTGGCAGGTCCAGGCCTGGCAGCCCAGAGTCTGATCCTGCTGGTAGGCTCCTTTTCTTTGACTCCTTTCCTAGTCGGAATGTCTTTTGAAACAAAGTAAACATGGTCGATGTACTAGAAACTCTGGCCAATCGCAACAGCCCAGACCACTATCTCTCGCCAATTACAAGGCTGCATCGAGGACCTCGATTTATCGCGGTCGATGATATCAAGCAGCCCCACGATCTGGCACTAAACCCCAGATGGTTGTGTTTTCCCGGGGTTGCGGACCAACGAAAGGACTCGAGACTGTCATTGGGGCATCCGAGCAGCTTTATCTTATCAGGTCCATGGGGCTCCTTGATCAGGTACCTTGGCAATGCCAATATCAAAGCTCCTGATAACAGTTTGCTTGCTCGCACGCAGTGTTCTTATCGGCGATGACCCATCCTTGATACTTAACGGGTTAAAATATATGCAGAGGTGGACTCTTGGCTATAAAGATAACAACTCTTCCGCATTCTTGGCTCGCAAATAGTTGCGAAAGAGGGGCGACGATTATCGAAAGGGATCCCGGTCATCAGAGAACGATGGAGCCTTCTGGGCAAGGTTAAATTGCGGGCGAGTCCTTGTCGCGCAGGTCCCCAGTGAGCAGAAGAATCGCCTCCCAGCGTCACCAGCCGACGACCCGGTCCGCCTCATCTATAATTTTCGCGAGCCACGTTGATAGCACTGTCACCATGTCCACGGTAAGCCCATTCCCTCGACAACCTGATCTGCCAGGGCAGCCAGCTAACACTGCGGTTCATCAGCCCGAGTATGATCCCTCCATCCCTGATGGCGGAGACACCACGCAACTTGATGTGAACGCGCCGTTTGTTGGATTCGAGTTCCACTCGGTTTATATCGCCGCCTGTACCTTTATCGTTTATCTTATTCTTCCGGGGATCGGGCTTCTGTACAGCGGCTTGACGAGAAGAAAGTCTGCGATGACCTTCTTGTTCCAAGCGTTCTTAGTGCTGGCAGTGTGGGTCATGGCCTAGGTGGTCGAAACGCAATCGGAGTCAGAGGCTAATCCAAATCAGTACCACATTCCAATGGATGTTCTGGGGATATTCGCTCACCTACTCGAGAGATGGCGGTCCCTACATCGGGACGTTGAAGAACTTTGGGCTCATAGATGCCCTGGCAGCACCATCCCCTGGCTCTGCCGTACTCCCTGAAATCTTGTTCTGCCTGTACCAGCTCTTGTTCGGTTCCTGCACGGTGAGTTGTGTGCTGATCGAGACTGAACCATACTGACCACTACAGGTGATGATCCTGGTCGGCGGTGCGTTTGAACGGGGAGGTATCTTGGCGTCTCTTATTTTCGCCTTCGTCTGGGAGACCATTGTATACTGCCCTCTCGCAAGATGGACCTGGAGCAGCCATGGTTGGTTGTACAACCTTCCATCCATCGATTTCGCTGGAGGTGGTCCCGTCCATATTGCCTCGGGCTGCGGCGCGCTGGCGTACGCAGTTGTCCTCGGAAAGCGCAAAGGGTACCCGGATGCTTCCCTGAAACGGCCTCACAACACGACGTTGGTCTTTCTCGGTACCGTCTTAATCTGGACTGGCTGGCTCGGATTCAATGTATGCCTTGGCAGCTTTTCCTTGTTTATCATCTGGATCTAACCTGATACAGGGCGGTTCGACCCTCAACGCCAGCGTCCGCAGTTACATGGCCGTCATGAACACCAACATTGCAGGTTCCACGGGTATCCTGGGTTGGGTCCTGGTCGACATGATCCGAAACAAGGGCAAATTCTCCATGGTCGGAGCTTGCGAGGGTGCGATCGCTGGCCTTGTCGGTATTACCCCCTGTGCTGGGTGTGTGACAGTCTGGCTGGGTGCCCTTATTGGATTCCTGACCGGTATTGTCTGCTCGGCGTGCAAGAACCTCAACGAGTGGATCCGCGTCGACGAGGGAATGGACGTCTTTAAGCTCCACGGAGTCGGTGGCATGGTCGGCTCATTTTTGACCGGCATTTTCGCCGATCAGTACATTTCGGCCTTGGACGGCGGAACTCTCATTCCAGGAGCGATCAATGGCGAGGGTGTCCAGGTTGGCAAGCAGCTTGCCGAAATCTGCGCTATTTCCGCCTACTCGTTCGGCGTGACCTGGGTCATTCTCATGGTCATGAAGTACATTCCATTCCTGGGGCTGCGGGCGAATGAGGATGCCGAGATGGTTGGTCTGGACCGCTCATTCTTCGTGGACGAGCAGATCGGGGACTATTCCATGCTGGAAGGGATCAGCAGCTCGCCTCTGATAGGAGTGTCGAAAACATCATCGAGCGAGGTGCAGCCGGCGGAGACCGAGACTAAGACCGCGTAGGTTTTTATGACTTCTTGGATTCATGTGGTGTTGTTTGTCAAATAACATGTAATTGGTAATCCGTGGTTTGGTCAACCAAGAATGATGCATCATGTAGCCATCTGCAAGGACAGCTATAACCCCAGGGCCCTGAAGATCCCTGTGCGTGCGTCTGGTCTGGACCACGTATTCATTGCATTATATGCATTAATTCCGGTCTGATCGTTAGCTTGGCAAGACATCGGGTCCACTGCCGGACTGTGCACCAATGAAACACAATCCCTTTGCACGCCATCCCAGGAAGCTTGCGTCATCTACTCTATTAATATCAAGGGTCTGCCGTCGACAGCGAACGTCTGGAGGGAGAAGAAGGGGAATTGGATCTCTCACGTTTGGAATCTTGAGTGCACTCCTTGACTCTATCTTATTCCTGCATTTTCCTGCTTTGCGCATCTCAATTGCTCTGTGTCTGGACGGTCAAAGTGCCAGAGCTAAGACTCCGTAAGCGGTTTAGCGGCTTGGTGCTGCGGGCTGTCGCGTCCACTGCAACAGTCGCCATCATCCGCTCCCGTTATCGAAACGTTCCACTGTGCCATTTTCTGCCCCAAGTCTAGCCTCACCAGTCACCACCCTCCTCCCTTTTCTCCCTTTCCCCCACCCTCATCTCCCTTCCTGTCGTTTCAGCTGTCCCGCCCCCCGTCTCGTCTTCTTCGCTCGCGAAGCCATTCGTTTCTTCGACACTATTTCACCTCCTACTCGAGCGAAACCGCCACCCTCCAACCGTTCTTAGTACACGGACCTTCTGTCGCTATCAGGAACCCCGGATTTAGAGCGCCCCTCCGCAAGATCGGAATTCCTAGGCCTCTCCTCGCTTCCCGCGGTTGGCCTTCAGTGGCCATGCGAGTGATCTCGACCCTTTCCTGAGAACTGCAGATTTAGCTGGGATTTCCGCCCCCATGGGTAAATGTATGTCTTCTCCGTCGCGTTCCTGTCCGAGCCGATCTAACGAGTTGTTCTTCATAGGGCACTACGGTATCGTCCTAGATGCGGGATCATCTGTGAGCTTACTCTTCGGCCACTTGAAGCTCTTCCGCTAACACGGCGCAGGGGACCCGAGTTCATGTTTATCGGTGGTTGGACAATGCGATCGCGCTCAAAGAATCCGGCAAACATAACCTCAAGTCGCTTCCGGAAATCAAAACAAAGGCGGATTGGGTGAAGAAGATACATCCTGGTATGCTGGGGAGTGCCTCTACTGTGGTTTCAAAATCTGACAACGAGTGGTAGGAGTTTCTACATTCGCTGATCGACCGGAGGAAATTGGCCCTGAGCACCTCGCCGAACTTCTCGATTTCGCCCGCGAGATTGTTCCCGATGACGCAATCAAGGAGACGCCGATTTTCATGCTAGCCACTGCTGGGATGCGACTGGTGCCGGATGTGAAGCAGAAACTTTTGCTAGATCACGTCTGCTCTTACGCCCGCGAAAATTACGACTTCGCGCTCCCCGACTGCGACGTGCATATACAGGTCATTCCCGGCGTCACTGAAGGGTTGTACGGCTGGGTTGCCACGAACTATCTGCTCGGAAGCTTCGACTCGCCTGGTAACCACGATCATGGGAAAGACCACCATACCTACGGATTTCTCGACATGGGCGGAGCCTCTGCTCAAATTGCATTCGCCCCAAACGCGACCGAAAGCGAAAAGCATGCGAACGATCTGACTTTACTTCGACTGCGCAACATCGACGGATCTACTCAGGAACATCGAGTGTTTGTCACGTCATGGCTCGAATTTGGAGTACGGGAAGCCCGCCGGCGTTACTTGAGCGCTCTGCAAACTGCGCTTGGGGCCGATAATGTCAAGGAATTCCCCGACCCCTGTCTCCCGGCTGGACTCCGAACGACACTCGATGGGAAACCTCTGGAAGGAGCTGAGACGGAGCAATACCTTTTGGGAACCGGAAAGTTTGATGAGTGCCTGCGAGGGACATATCCGCTACTCGACAAGGACGCTCCATGCGAGGACCAACCTTGCCTACTCCACGGCATCCACGTACCGGCGATTGACTTCGACGTCAACCATTTTGTCGGCATCAGCGAGTACTGGCATACCACGCACGAAGTGTTTGAAATGGGACATACGGATAAGGCATACGACTTCAATACCTATCAACACCGCGTCGAGGAGTTTTGCTCACAGGATTGGGAGTCAATCGAGCGAGGTATTTCCGAACACAAGTGGGGAAAGAAACTCGATCAAGAAAAGGCCTACGAAGTTTGTTTCAAGGCGTCTTGGATTATCAATGTCTTGCACGACGGCATTGGCGTTCCACGAGTCGGCTTAGAACCCATGTCGACTTCTGGTGTCAACGGCACCAAAGAAGTTCTGGAACATGGGAAGCACAAGGGCTATCTAGACGCTTTCCAAGCCGTCAACAAAATAGATTCTACCGAAGTCAGCTGGACCCTAGGCAAGATGGTTCTTTATGCTGCATCTCAGGTTCCCGTGGAGTCCGCTGAAGCGCTGCCTGTTGGCTTTGGCAGCAACGTTGCCGGCGTTCCCAGTGATTTCCAGTACCCTAGCACCGGATTATTGCCGAATCTGGAGCCTCTTCATGGCGATTCATGGGAGGATGCGCTTTTTGAAGGCGGCTCGTCGCGCAGGATCCCAGGAATTATTCTCTTTGTTCTCATTGTCTTTCTAGCCCTGTTCTTCTTATGCGGCCGCACTCGGCGATTAAAGGTCTACCACAAGATCAACAACCTTTTCAGCTGTGGGCGCCCGGGCGGTTCGCGTTTGATCCAGCAACGGAAGCGCAAAGCATCCGCTCCTATCAAACCCTCGTTCTTCGGCCAAAGTACCCCGTCATATGAGCGTATCCTTGAAGAAGGGGCGCAGGACATTGAGCTTGCGGGCTCAGATTCCAGCCGCTCATCATATGACTACGTCTCGGATACCGATACCGCAGCCTTTCTGCCCCCGAAACGGACGCCTAGCTGGGGCCAGGGCAGTCCCGCACGCCTTCATTTCAACCAAGATAACTCATCCTCTGCAACGGTTGGACTCGGAATCAGCGCCCCGCCAGGAATCTCTACAATCGATAGAAGTGGCCTGGTCGTGAGGACGGAAAGCCGGGACCATCTGACCCCGATTGCATTGGGGCCGACAACGAACGGGCGCCGGTCCAGAGCACCCAGTCCATCGCGGTCCCACTCTCATAGGTCGCCCAGCGCGACACCACTACACGATTAATGTTAATGTTTGATATTGAGCAGTACTAGCATACCATCTGGCGTTCCCGGCATTGCTGAACATTTACCGCCACACAGAATGTTGTGGCTGGCGTTGATTTGCTTCATTATCCTATCCTCATGTACCCAGGCATCCACCATACATACCATATTGGCGCTCTTGATTTTCTGATCTCTTGGACTTGCACATTCTGGGACGCTGTGATGCCATGTCCATAGCAGTCATTATGTAAAGAATCATCCGCTCTATGCATGAGTCTAAGGCAACTGTTTATCACAATGAATTGAGCCATTGCTACATGTGTTTACGTGTCTATAACCAAGGATGGTACTAGAGTGGCCGAGCAGATAGTTATGCACTTTGACTAACGCTAAATTCTCAACCCATAATTGAATGCAGAATTGTCGGCGACGTCTCCGGGTCTGCGTGTCGGACGTGTCGGACGGTTGGCGGCGTCGGAGTCGTCGGCCGCTCCCACGATAAGTTTAAATATCTCCTACTCCGTGGTTTATAATGAATCAAACGCAGGTGGTCTAGATTTCAACTCGAAAGTAAATATACCTCAATTTGGCACGTGATAAATGTCCACCGCCCGGCAGAATATTCCAAGCTCTCCAGAAATCGACGCGAAGTCCGCTGCGAATTCAGACGAACCACAATTGCACCTCACATCTGCCTCGTTTAACTAGATTTGCTTGGCTTTCCCTCGTTACAACTTACCGTACATGATACTGTCATAAATCGCCATCATGCGCCTTACAGTCGAGCTGATCCAAAACTCCCTCTCCTACATCAACCCGCTCAAGGATCGCGAGCTAGATCTTCGAGGTGCGTTCCACACACAGTGCCTGAAAAGGACAGATACTACACTTTTGCATGAGCTGGATTGATATCGACCTTTGTCGTTGGAGTCGTTTAGGGCACAAGATCCCCGCTATTGAGAATTTGGGTATTGCAAAGGTACGCCGTTCGGCATTTTATCTCCGGCTGGGACGTCGATGTTAACGTTTAGGGCGACAGGACCAAGATGCGATCGATTTCACAGATAACGACATCTCATCGCTCGGCAACTTCCCGTTTTTCCCACGCCTGCGAACGCTTCTCCTCGCCAGGAACCGAGTCAGGCAGATTCAGTCGAACATTGCGAACTCCGTTCCGAGCTTGTCGACGCTTGTCTTGACGGCGAACAACATTGCCGAGCTGGCGGATTTGGATCCCCTGCGGAATCTGACGAAACTGACGCATTTGACTTTGTTGGAGAACCCGGTTACGAGGAAGGAGGTGAGCGGCCTTCTACGGCTACCTACTGCTATCTGCGGAGTTCTTGAGCAGTGAACTAACAAATCTGCGTGACAGTACTACCGCCTCTGGATAATCTGGCGCATCCCCAGCATCCGTTTCCTCGACTACCAGAAAGTAAAAGACGCCGAGCGCGCCAAGGCAGCAGAACTCTTCGGCACAGCGAAGGAGCCATCCGCACTCGCATCGAAGATCCTCGGCGTGAAATCACGTACCTTTGACGTTCCCTCCGGCGGCGCCGCAGACCAAGCGCCGTCCGAGAAGGGCCTGCGGGTGAAGTTGACCGATGCCGAGAGAAAGCGGATTGAGAAGATGATCAGGGAGGCGAAGAGTCTGCAGGAGATCACACGGTTGGAGAGGGAGCTCAATGAAGGGCGGATACCGGGGGGTGCGCTTGATGGGGGGGACGATGTTCAGATGCAGATGTGATGTGATGTGCTTCGAGAAGTGGTCGTCCACGGGGTAGACTTGATACCCTGTCCTTCTAGCTGTGGTGTGGGCTTCTGTCCGCGCTGGGTTTCGGATGTTGTACTATCTTGTTCTTGCTTGTTTATGGCGTTGAGTGATCTGGCATATCTTATGGTAGAACTTTACAATCTGCATTTATGGTTGTGATACCATCTTAGATCATGCCCAGTCATCTGGGCTTTGATGATTGATCCCTGTGAGCGGGAATACTGAATGAAAACGTAATTTATATCTTGAGCTGCTTGGAGGAGCGTTCGTCGTTGTGGGAGGTTGGCGAAGATAAATATATGTTCCCCAATCTCTTGCCTTGCTGGATAAACGTCAAGATGGCGATCAACATTTTGCTTGTTTCTGCTGAAGTCCTTATTGTTACATCTTATTTTATTCCTATTGAGGATGTATCTATCACCATCTATCTTTTACTAAACAACATATCCATGGCGTATGTTTATAGCAAGTCGATTAGGCAGGTCAACCGGTACGGTATCGATAAGATAAGCTCGACGTCATCTTCAAATCAGCGGGGGATCTTACGATACTTTCAACGTCAAGTCGACGCCAATTCCTCAGAAAACCAATCGAACAAGCTACGAAAGGTCTGCAAATATTCCAAAGAAGCTATACATACTCAGCTGATATCCTTTTGCAGTCAAGATATCCAGCATCGGCATATCTCACATAACCCTTCCACCCCGCACCGAACACCGCAGAACTTCACCATCCCCCAAAAATGGCACCCGCAGCAGCCCCCTGGCGCTCCCTCTTCCTGTCAAGCCTCGAAAAAAGCAAATCGTCCTCCTTTTCCCTAGCCTCAATAGCACATACATCCACCAACAAACCCGTCCCGCGCGCCCGCACCGTCGAATTCCGCGGCTTCTTCCCCAAGCCCGCCTCAACACTCCACCACTCCGGCATCGACGCGCTGAAGAACCAAGGCATCGGCCTGAACCCGGATATCTACGAGAGCGACCTCTTCTCCGTGACCACAGACGCGCGTATGAAGAAGATGGGGCAGCTGACGGAGTCGGACGAGGCCGTTGAGGGCGTGTTTTGGTTCGAGGAGGTCTCGGCGCAGTGGAGGGTTCGTGGGAGGGCGCTTGCCGTTGGGGATCCGGCGAATGGTGCGGATGAGATGGAGGCTAGGGAGAGGGTGCAGAAGGTCCTCAGGGTTAAGGGGGATGCGAATGCGAATGCCGAGGGGGATGTCAAGGAGTGGGAGTGGGATAGGCAGGTTGCGACGTATTTTGCCAATCACAGTCCTGTTATGAGAGGTCCGTTTCTGTCTGCTCGATGTTCGGGGTTGTGATGCTGATTTTCTGCTATAGGGACCTTTAAGAGTCCGCCTCCTGGCACGCCGCGCTCTGAGGCGCCGTCTGACCCGCGCCTTAAGCTGAATCAAAAGGTCGAAGATCTCAAGGATGAGGTTGCGAGGGCGAACTTCCGCGTTCTGCTCATTTTCCCGGAGGAGATGGAGAGGCTGGACTTTTCGAACCCGGACGATGTGCGGAGGACGAACTGGGCGCTTGTGGATGGCGAGAAGGGTGAGTGGAAGGAGACGGAGTTATGGCCTTGATTTGGCCGGGGTTAGGATGTGCTCCTGTTAGTTGTTGAGTCCCGGTTGCGCTTTCCTACTTTGTGTTTATGTACCGGGACTGCCGATTTCTTGAATCGTACGCTCTTGCAAGTTGTATCAACCTTTCCACCCATCACCCATCATTCCACGATATCGCCCAGTATCGTCAGAGCATTTATCCATTACTGAGATCTTTGGCTATTACTCATTCTTTCTTGAACGCCATTCATTCCCCAACAGCCACGCATTCCGACCGGATCAAGTCCACGATGGCCAGTGTAGCAACTGGTGCGGGAGGCAGCGGCGGCGGCGGCGGCGGCGGCGATTCACCAGGAGGGGATAAAGGGAAGGGAAAACTGGACAAAGTCGACACCGGCAACTCGGGCAGTGGGAAGAAGAAGCGTTCGAGAAAGCAAAAGGGTAAAGCGAAAATGCAATCGATCAAGGGTAAAGAGAAATTGGAATCGATGAGCGACGCAATCACCAGCTCCGGGACCGCCAGTGCAGGACTATCCAGCGGGGCCTTAGGTGGTGAGTCTTCCTTTTACAGCTACGAGAACGAAGCCAAAAACATGACTTACTCGGTTTCCCCAGTGCCAGCAACCAGTCCCGCTACGACGAGTCCCGCCGCAGGCTCAGTCCCCGTGGCGAGTGTCCTTAATTGTAGGATCAAACCCAGATTGCATCTCCGGCTGTAATTGAGCGTCCTCCAGGGCCAGGCTAACTTGGTATGTCTATAGCCGTGACAGAAACCCTGCAGAACCAGTGTCTTGCATCAACACCATCGAGTGGAAATTCTGGCAGCAATACGCCTGGTACTAGTTCCTTAAAGAGAAAGTCTGAAGAGCCGCAAGTCGCAAGAAAGCTGGTTGTTTATCCCCCTTTCACCACAGTTTTCGTTCCGTGAGCTGATTGTGGACAGAAAAATCCTGCGGACCTTGAGCACCAAGGGACAAGTCCCAGATCAGACCGCGCAGCTCGCCGAAGCGCCCAAGTAGCATCGTCCAGTCAGGAAACCGAACAGCAAGAACCGTCAACCGCACAGCAAGAACCGTCAACCGCGGAACAAATGGCACGGTCAGGACTGCCGAAGGGGCCTTGGGTAGTGCCGCCTCCGCCCCCTCGCGACCAGGGCCGAAAACTGAAACGAATGCCAACGGAAACAGGAAGCGCAAGTATAGGAGGCGCGAACAAGGGACCTGGAGAGAGTTCATCGTCAAGCAAACCAAAATCCTCGAGGTCACCGCAGACTGCAACGTCATCGGGAACGGTCCAGGGCCAAGTACTAAAGAAAGACGATTCGAGTTCCGAAGGCGACAGTATACTGAAGGGCTTCCCCCTTAGGCAATCACCACCGGACCAGGTAAACAAGACTCGGCCGATGAAACGGGATAGCGATGATGAGGATGGGCCTGGTGCTGGTGCTCCGCCAATTGCCGCCTAGAAGGTGCTGGGAGCCTTAGGTATACGGTAGCCATCTGAGTTTGAGGCTGGACTCACCGGCTGCTCGTCGGCACATGTTGAAGTTGGCCAGATGTTACGAGAATAGAGGTATACGCAGCTGTAAAGTCACCCTATATTTTAGCGGAAGAGCGGGCGAATGTCTGCAGGACAATGGAACTATTCTTTACAACACTTTCAGTTGTATACCTTGTAGTGCAAACTGCAATGCAGTGACCCCGGGATCTGTCGGGGATATGCAGGCGCAATGACTTGTAAGACGCGGACAGCAACCAAACCGTTACAGAGACATGTCTCTAGTACCACGGTGGAACTGATAAAAAAAGAAGTCGAGCGCAGACTTCCGGAAGCACTGCAGCCGTCTGGTGACTGTCGTGCATGGGGATACTCGGACAAACCGAGATAAGGCCATTGCAACCGTGTGCTCCGGCATATTCTCAACCAGCTCCAGAGAATGAAACCTACGAGTACTCAGTCGACGTCACAGCCCTCCTGCCGAGCCGGAGATTGGCGAAATCTCCTGTCAATCACTGGTATACGGTTTCATCGAAAGAGCCGAAAGTCGAAACAAGGAAAATGCGCCGCCACGAGTCTGATCTACCAGCCTACTCCGTACTCCGTAGTACACTCAGGCCTCCCGCGTGGCGGCGGCACATTGCGAGCACCGAGGCACGCAATCAATACTCCGACCAGATCTAGAGAATAGTACTCCGTAGTGGGGAGCGGATAGAGTAGACTACTGCCCGATCAAGCAGTCGACCTTGACTTTGACTTCTGTCACTCGGTGCCTCCCGCCGCCCGCGTGGATAGTGGGTTCAGACGAGAACACTCAACTCAAGATTCAGCCATGACGAGCTGGGGACCGGAGACCCAGACTGGCATGGGCCATGGCCAAGGCGAGCTGGCCCTTCTCCAATGAAGGCCCTGACTCGTGCGAGACGGATGCTAATGCCGGTCGACCGTTACGTGTCATGACTCCTTTGGGGAAGAGTAAGACGAGGCTGAATGACACTGGCTGGCAGGTGCTGTCAACGGAGAGCTCCGACCATTGGCGTCATGTCATGTCATGTCAGACTCACCGCGGTGCTGTGCTATGACTCGTGGTGCCCCAGGATTCGGGGTTTAATATATCGACACTAGAAACGGTTAGCCTGGCTCATGGCAGGGCCTGGGATTCGGATAGATTAGAATGATTTCATTTTCATGATATTGAGATTGAGGGGCCTTCTAGAAGGTCGACGTGCAATTAATATAATCTCGTTTAGCTCTGCATTTGCCTATTTGATCTTCGGCCGGTCCGATTTTGCCTCGTGGCATTATAGTTAGTGTTGGTGTTAGTGTCCACTGCCTAGCCTGCTGCTAGACGCATCGATTTGAAAGCCCGTGATGCAATGATGGTTACAACCTTACTTTGTTCTCTGAATCCCCGTTGTGATCTTGGGTTGCGCATCGCACGTTGCACGTTGCACCACGGGTGATACATATATAGCGTTGTTGCAGAGCGTGGCAGGTTGACGTTGGCGACGCTTGTCCGAAAGGATGGAGTCGCAAGCGAAGGATTGATCGTCTCCCCCGCCTTCTTGAGTCTGTCGTTGCCATTGCTGGACTGAGACTCCCACGAGCCGAGACTAGACACAGAGCGACAGGATGATCCTGGGTCTGCCTCCCACGCTGAGACGTCCTGAACCCCTAGAACGACATGATGCATGCAGCCAACTCACCGCCGTTTGGGCAGGGATACTGGCAGGAATGGCATTGTCGTGAACTCCCATTGATTAAATTGACGTTGGAGCAGTTGCAGTGGCACAGATATTGAACTCTGAACTAGGATGATATTAATCCTCCTGCAGCAAAAGCAAGCAAGCAGCAACAGCAGCAGCAGCAGCAGCAAGCACCCAGCCCCCCATGTCTGCCTGAGCCCTCAGGTTCATGTTCCAATGTCACAGGTAATTCCCCGAATAGGAAGGAAACTGTAAGGAAACTGTATACATGTCCCATAACATCCCGGTACGAGTAGCAGGGGAGCCCGGGCCCGCCCGGCCAACCGGAGGTGGAGAGCGGCTTTGACGGCGGGCTGGATACGGCTAGCGCGGTAAGACACGGTATCGGACCCACGGGGCTGACGGGGTCTTCAATCCCTCACTGACACTGACACTGAACCGGGATCAATTCCAAATCGCCTGCTTGTTTGGTCTCTACCTTGCTTCATTCTAAATTCTCCCGGCTTCTCTCTTTTCTTTTTTGTTGTCGCTCGCACTTTCTTTTTCTACTTTACACTACTTCCTTACTCAACGACCTTCCTTTCAACATTCGTCTCCGTTTCTGATCGACTCCCGCCTCCTGTCCCATGGAACTGGCCTAGGGTGCCGCCTGTCACCCAACACCAGCTCACTCCTTTCACTCCACCGCATACGTCTTCGAGCTGATGATACCACGAGTCTGCCTACGACGAAACGACCCCCACCTTCCTATATACTGAGACACAAATACCGTCGAGAAGAGTATGCCCACACACATGGACGCCCTGGGCGCCTTCACCTACCTCGCCGACAACCTCCCCTCCTGGATCTCCCGACTCGCCGACCTCACAGCTCACACCTCCGCCAAACACGCCGAGTTCGCCGACGCATACAAGAAGCACTCGACCCCCTCCAAGCCGCGCCGCCGCCGCAACAGCTCCGTCTGCTCGATCCAGACCGACTCGCTCACCGGAAGCCGCAGCCGCAGTCGCAGCCACAGCAAGGGCGTGAAACGCCGACGGGGGAGCGACGACGGCTCGCCGGACTCACGCGACGCGGACGGCGCCGCGATCGTCAGTACGCGACACAGCCTGATTATACACTACGATGGATACACGCAGAAGACGCTGGAGGAGATGGTGCGGAATATTGGGACTGCGCGGAATAACCTAAGGAAGGGGAAGATTGCGCAGATACCGCTGGGTCTGGGTGCGGGGAGGAGGTCGTTGCAGCCTCGGAGTGCCGCCCGCGCTTTGCTTCCGGCGGTCGACTCGGATATACCCGAGGGGGATCTACTGGCTAGTATAAGGGCGACAAGGAACAGAGGCCCGCCTACGCCGCAGGTCGCGGCGAGACAGTCGCCGTTTGACCTTGCGGATAAGAATCTGGAGCTTGCTCATAGCTTCTGCGAGACGGCGGCGTACCATTTTCTGAGGGCGGGAGGTTGTGCGTCGGAACTCGAGAGCGTGAAACAGCGGTTTACGGTCCTGCTAAAGCTTGCTACGGAGGAGGTCCAGCGGTTACAAGAGGAGAAAAAGGAACAAGCCGGCAAGGAGGGAATGGTGGGAAAGGAGGCGGAGCCCAAGGATACGGCTACGGTTACAGTTACAGAAACGACGGTGTCGCTGAAGCGACCAGCGTCGAGCGAGGGGCCGATCGAGGTCGACGATGAGCAGGCCTCGGTGGAATCGATTGATCTGACGGCGTTCCGGGTAGGTCGGTTTCGGCGATGATCTCGCCTTGCTTTGGTCACATTCGACAAATTGCATTGAGGCCACGGTCTCACACCTATCATTATCATCTCATTGGGTTTTTGGTTCTGGGTCTTGGGTCTTGTTATTGGGTTCAGCCATCATTGCCAGTCATAGCGGGGTCTTTCGTTTCTTCCACATCCGAGCGTGTCCTGTCCTGTCTTAGGTTCCTGACTGAGCGTGGCGTTGGCGGAGTTTCGGCATTCATCTCATTACGGTCGTCGCATTTACGGATCGTATCTATCTATCTAGTGGTTGGCAGGGTATATAGCCAGTACCACGGCATCTATGCAAAACAKCATATCAAATCATATCATATCATAATTCACTCCATGTCCTATCCTCTTCTCTTCGTTATTCCCCCTTCACCTTCTGAGATTGTTGAAAGCCAAGCCTATGAATCTGATAGATCACCCAGGACTAGGAGCAGCGTATCGCGTGTGCCTAGCCCGGTGGATCCCCGCTGCACCGCCTATTCGCCATGCAGTCATGCACCTTAAAGCCCGGCGATGGTCCCCGAGGACCCCGGGCTCCATTTTCAATTCTTCGGCGTGGGACTGGGCGGGGCCGAGGGTGGGGATGCTGGGTGCTCACTGCTGGATCCCGGCGCCGCTGTATTTTATTTTTCTTTGCTTTTTCTTGCGCTACTCTGTAAGATTTAGATTGAGATTGAGGTTGAGGTTGAGACTGCATGCATGGTTGACGAGTCGATTCGCATCGAGATCTCGGGGCTGTTCGGTTGGGCTTGAGCTCGATGATTGGATGATGCATTGTACTGTATTGATGCGGTTGAGAGGTCTGGTCTGGTCTGGTCTTGTCTTGTCTTGAATATAACCTAAGAGGGGTGTAGATATCAGATGGAAGGTTGTACTCTTGTTCGGTGTCCTTTATGTCTGGTTCGGCTGGAATTGGTAGGATGGATATGGATGGACCTGTACATCGCCGAAAGAGGCAGGCATACGTGTTCGGCGGGCGGACGTGGTTGTGGTTGTGGTCGTGGTTGCACTTGAGCCCAGCCCTAGGTCGATCCATGACGGCGGGGGTTCTTTGTCTGCTCTGCTAAGTAGGTTCTTCCTTTTTTGGCTTCGTGTACATGTCTGGTTACACGGGACTGACTCTTCAGGTAGGGCTTTGTACCCTTTTGCCTGTTGCCTGCATATCCTTCACTCTCCATGCTATGCTAGGGCATACGGTTCAACTAGAGTGGTTTCCACGCTGTGGGCGATGGCTCATTGCTTAGTTTAGAGTAATTGAGAGCAGGACTGGGTCCATAGGTAGCATACCCCGGATAAACGCAGAACATCCTAATGCTGTGAACCATACGGTCCATACCTAGCATAGCTGGACTACAGAAAAGGAAAGTGGGTGGACACTCCGGCTCCAGGGCTCCAGAGCTAAGCTACGCTACATTATACATACTCCATAGAAGAGGGCAAGTAGATAAACGTAAACATAACCTTCACAATGTGCATTGTGCGAAGCTTTGACCACCAGGCCGAAGGTCGAGAGCGAATGGACTATGGAGACTGTGGTATACTCTGTATACCTCCTCCGTATGCACGTCACTACGCCCGGGCCAGCTGGAGCTGGAGGGAGCGTTGGCTGCCCCAATCTCCCATAATATCCTATCTTCAAAGCTTGTCGGCTAACAACTGTACAGTAGATCCGCGTCAGTGAGGCCCTATCCGACATTACGCATGTAGGTACCCCGTCACCTGTGCACCTGTAGCCCCATTGAATCAGGCAGCCCTGTACTGAAATCCACGGGACGGCCCGTGGCCGCGTAGACCGGATAGTATGACAGGCCTGCTTGATCATGTGCCGAGCAGAGGGTATACGGGTATACCTTGGGGTTTATCCTACGTACATAACGGCTTCGAAGTATTTATGAACTTAGGGCTGTCAGCTTATTATACGTGGACCCTTCCATCATAGCTACGGTAGTCGCTTGTCTGAGATTCTGATGCGATAGATATGGATATACATTTTTGGCGGGGGCTTGATCGTCTCGGGAACCGGAGCTGCGTAATCTCTGCCAATTGCACTGGCTCTGTCGCTAGTGCCGCTGTGACGATTAGCCGGGCGTTTATTCTATGTTCTGGGAAAGTATATTCTTGGGAGAAGACATTGTAGGAGAATAATTGTTAGGTTTTGTAGTTCCACCACGGTTCATCTCATCTCACCCCCAGCACATCTCCAGTTAGTGAACGGAGATCTCGTGGCCCCGGAAATATCAGGGTCCAAGAGCAGATATCATGATGTATGTACCCTGCCATCATAATCTTGGAATCGTATGATCAAGTACGAGCGCTTAGCGAAGGATCACATCGACAATGTCATTCCTTGTTTTCCCGACATTTGTATACAGGCACTCAGGCACTGAAGCTCACCCATAAGACCGCAAAGCGATATCGTTCGCTGCTTGGGCGCTATTAGGCGCCCAAGTGCCTCAGGCCACGCGATGCCGTGGCGTGACTCCAAGTATAAACTGGCTGCTACTGTCTTGCCCGACTCGACTCCGGGGGTTCGTCTATTATTTTGGATGAACACCACGCGAAAGTGGATCAAACCCTTTCCATCCAAGACTGATACATTTAAATAGCGATTCAATCAGCATTGAGGCTTATTCACACCGACAGTGTTGTAGCCCCCAAACTGGATAGCGCAGCCGCAGCCCAGCCCAGCCTCCCCATTTCCATCCCATGACGTCCCGCTGCATCAGTTGCACAAATGTCCAGTTTCTGGAACAGACAGCTGAACGGCACGGTCTCGGTCAATTTCACCTACAACATGCCGAAGCCGATCCTGCAGAAAAGCAAAACCGACCCGGTCCATGCGGATGGCGATGTCGATGGGATCGAGCCTGGGGACTTGGAGCCTGAAGATCGTCCCAGTGCAGAAGCCCCGACCCCGCCAAGGATCATCCTCGTTGAACCGCATGATCAGAGCGAGGCAGATGGCTCCCTTGCGCCGGAACAGACGGCTGTTATAGTGAGTTGCGAAAATAGAGACAGGTCTCGACTAACTTATCGCTAGAAACCATCGCCTGAACATGTTCTCAAGAACAACCTTTTGCACAAATTCGCGGCTTCAACACCCCCGGCAAAGGAAGCAAAGGAGAAACTGCTCGTCGCGGCGGAGACATTGATCGCCAATGGTGCTAGTCTTGAGTGCACCGATGACAGCGGGCGGACGCCCCTCCACAGGGCCTGCGCCAGCGGAACAAGAGACATGATCGCGCTCCTCCTCCGCCATGGCCCCAAGTTGAAGGAAGCATGCGATAACCGTGGGAATACACCGCTGCATGTGATCTGTGGCGAGCGAAAGGGATCTGGGCTTGACTTAGCCCTCGCTGTTTGTTTGCTTGTCGACGCAAAGGTCAACCTCAACAGTGTGAACGAGGACGGAGTAACTGCCCTGCACCTCATCGCTGAGCGAGCAGAGGAGGACTGGACCGGGGTGGTGGAGTTTCTGCTGCAGAAGGGGGCAGAGGTTGGGTTGAGAGATAAGTCGGGGAAGACTGCTCTACACAAGGCAGTGGTTGCCGGGTCCGCTGAGCTGGTCGAAATGCTGATCCAGAATGGGGCAACGGTTGACGAAGTCGATGATCTCGGACACTCGGCGCTGCATTTGTGTGTGGTCAGTGAGAGCTTGGAGGCCATGGAGGTCCTGCTCCGGTGCGACGCAGATGTGAACCTGCGGGATGGACGTGGTCATACGGTACTCCATCTAGCCGCTCAGTACGGATGGACCGACGCTGTCGAACCGCTGTTGGAAAGTGGCGCCGACGTCACTATCAAAGATGAAGATGGGTTGACGCCGATGCAGGTGGCCAAGGAGGAAGGAGCTGAAGGGGTGGCGGAGTTGCTTCGCCTGCGAGATGGGTCTTCTAGCAAGCAGAGCTCTAAGCCTCCTTCTGTGCATTATGTACGACCGGCTGATGGTGAACATGAATTGGCTACCCAGCACACTGCGGAGAAGAAAGGCAAAGGGAGAGATGAAGAGGATAAGTCCAGCGAGTGGTCGCAAGATGAGAGGACAGACGACATACGAAGAATGGGGAGGGAAAGGGTAAACAGCAGGGAGAAAGAGAGAAAGGACAGCGATAGTGACTGGTCGGAAGATGATATGGAAGACAGAACAAGGGGCAGAAGGAGAGATAGAGTCGATGACCATGTACATGATTCAGAAGACAGCACTGATGAAGAGGAGGACAAGATGGAAGAATCAACCCAAACACCAAATAACGAGACGACTGAAACGACTAACGACACATCTAACGACGAAACGAAGGAAACATCCAGCGAACACATGATTGAGAGAACAACGACAGGCAACGAACTAACGATTAGGGACGCGATGACTATGGAAGGAACGACCAATGAAGTCAACGGTGACATTGACCAGAATATCTCCATTCAAGCCCACCACAACCTCTGGGCAGGGGTCCAGCGTGACAACGGCGATGGCTTTATCCTCGCCAGCTACGACAACCACGATATCAGCTTCGACGCAAAGCTCGAGTCCATCCGGCCGATCCTCCACGAAGGCAAAGACATGCACGAGATCCAGGTCAAGCTCAACTTCATGAGACCGTACTCAATGGACCACCGCATACGGTATGCAAGGGTGGACGTCAATCTAAGTGCCGGTGGTGGAGATGCCCCCAACATCCGCGCAATAATGCCCCAGGCAGACCGAATGGAGGTCTCTGAGCAGGAAATCACATCAGGCAAGACGTTTACCGTTGGCGCATCTGGAAGCGGCGGGCCATCGAATGTCAACATCAGCATGGAGGGTTCGAAGAGCAAGAAGTCCACATTCAAGGGTGTCCGCATTATCCACGGGGCGATTCGAGATAGAATGCATGCGTCATGGAGGTTATACGAAGAACCCGGCAGCCGAAGCGGCCTACCTGAAATTGTCCGACTGCTACTACTCGTCCACTGCGAGGCAGAATTCAACGTCCAGCTCGCGCTCTCCGTCAAAGCATGCCATTTCCTCACCTTTGGCATTCCCCGCACATTGACAGCTCCAAAGGGTGCATCCTATACCGTCCCCAAATTGAACATCATCACGGCATACGAGCACAACTCTCGATTACGGCAAATGCTCGATGTCGCAGACCGCGCCGCAACCACAATTGAGGAAACCCACAGACTTGAAGAACTGTTTGCCCGCGCCATGCGGGTGCACAAGAAACGCCATCTGATTATGGGCGCCGGCAGTGACGAGGCCCATCTCCACGAGTGGAATGAGATACTCGACGACGCGAGGACCAGCGACTTCACGACACTACGGTATAAACTGCTGGAGATGGAGGAGGCGGATAAACTGAAGTTAGAACTAGAGAGACGGAAGGAGAAGGAGAGGGAAGTCAAACGGGAGCTCGAGCGCTTGAAAGATATCAGGAGGGAGGAAGAGAGATTCCTGGAACGCGACAGACCGTCGAGCTGGACGGAACCGAGAAGAGAGAGGGAAAGAGACAGGCCCTTCTGGCCTGGCCGCGACTCTTACCAGAGTGACTCGGGCTCGCCCCCACCCCCGAGGCCCCGTGCTAGGCCTCGAGCCTCTAGTGTCTACTATGACGATTCCCCAGAGGTGTTTATGCGTCGTCACCGGAGGGCTGCAACGCGGGACTATGGGTATGATGAGCGTGCCATACTCCGGGGGCGTGACCACGCTCCCATCACGCGCAATCCCCTGGACAACTTTACAGCTGTTGGTCCGGGGTATCATGTCTCGCGGTTGGCTTGAGTGCGCGAGATGGCACTGTATATCTTGTTTCGGGGTACGGTTGGACAGCACTATCCTATAGTCTACTACATCGTATATAGCCAAGACCTTCGAGAACTGAACATGTACCATTCGGCAAAGACGTGAGGATCTCCATGCTATAAGCTTAACGTCGAATGCCGCGCCCATCGCCGACGTCCCCATCTCCAGTTCCAACAATGCAATCCCGACGATCCACCGGGCCAGCTTCCCCAACCACACCATATCAAGTCCATATTTCTCTCTCCAGTATCGAATTGATACAACCGACCCCTCACCACATTGACTCCATCCAAACCCCCGAGCTCTGTACCTCCCCTCTCAAAACCATAACCTACCATTGAGACAGCCAAGCGGCGACGGGCCTTCCACGCCGATATCCCGCTCGAGACGGCATCACCCTGGACCGTACGCGTAGCCCAGCTTGCAGTATCTGATATCATCCGAGCTGATGACAATCACAGCACATTCTAATCTCTCCTCCGGAGGGAAGAGCATCCGGAAGTTGGAGGTGCTACGGCTTGGGTACATCCGAGCCCTACTCTACTGCACACAGGACCTCAAGTTCCAAGATGGACTGCACGCAGTACATACCTCGAGATCGCAGCCCGCATCACAATCCGTCCAAGCTATATCGAAGTTCAACTGCCTAGCGGATGTACGTAGACGACACAATCCCGACCTCTGCGACGCAGACCCAAACAGCCCGCCCATCGACACACACCACCCAGCGGTCCGAACGCACCCCGTGACGGGTCTAAAAGTGCTGTACCTACTCCGGACTACGGTTTCCGGCGAAAAGCGTAAGTCGCCTAAGTTGCTTGGCAATCATAGATGGCTAATGAGTCCCCCGCATATCTGATCCTTCCAGTGAGAGCTGCAATGGGCGGAAAGAGAGGCTGAAGAGGAGAATGACGAACAAGATGGGGACATGGTGCCGTTGAGTGCAGACTCCTGCGTAGCTGCTGGGATTTGTGCTTCAGGTTGCTTATTTGAAACCTCACGCAAGTCGCCATAAAGAGGATAGACGGCAATCTGGCTTTTTAGATTCATTCAAGGCTATGACATGAAGCATGCAACACCCGCTATTCTTTGTCTCTAGCCAGCAATGGAAACCAATATGTTTGGCACTTAGACTGCGTTTGCGTGCCAGACAGGTAGGTAGCCCTTCCCTTCTTCCAAATTCTCTAATCCACACTCTCTAGGCATCTAACGAACACCCTCACTCTCACCAGAATGTCCCAGCCCAGCAAGTCAATCGCCACATCCCCCGGAACCGCCCTGGAATTCAAATCCTACGACGAAGACCAGGCCTATCTTGCCAGTGAGAATCCAGAGCCGCACAGCCGCTCATCAACAGTCATCTACTACGACTACAACCGCTCCGCAACGTCGCCGAGGACCTCAAAATGGTGGGTGAAGGTCACGTTCCGGGGATACGTCTACGGGCAGAAGGTCCCAATCCACCAACGGCAGAGAGAGCTGGAGAACTTCGTGCAGTGTATTGACTTCAGCTCGATCCCTCTGCTCGATGATACCGTCACGGAAGTCCTTCTCGACGACCCGAGCACAACCTCGTTATCAGAAAAGACTGAGGCTGAAGAACGGGTCACGGTCACCGGTGCTGTGCTCAAAATGCACGCTGGGCATAAACTCAACCCAAACAATCCTTTTGCACCCGTTGCTGCATCACTGCGGTATACGACGCGCGAGGACCCAGCGAGGGTGATATACCCATCCCTCGACGAGTTCGCTTCCTTCCAGCGCATCCGGTCCGAGATCCTAGTTGACCGCACCGAGATCAACGACCATGTCTTCCGCGTGCGACATGGGCCACGTAACAAGCCGTACATCCTCAAGACCGTAAACCGCGCATTCTACAAGACGCACGATACAGAGGCCATGCGCAACGAACTCGGAACCCTTGCGCGCTTCCGCAATGCACCGAATCTCGTCCAAGCCGCTGGCGTCGTTGTCTCGCAGAACCCGTACCAGACGTTGAGAACAGCAGACCAGCCGACACAGGACGTCATCATCGGAGTCCTGCTGGAGTTCTACCCAGGCGGCTCGTTGAGAACTATCATCCAGCAAGACCCCGGATTGAATGGATATCCGTGGCAACGGTGGGCGCTCCAAGTGACAACTGCTCTGCACGGGATCCACCTCGCGGGAAAGACGCACATGGACATCAAGACAGCGAATGTTTTCCTGGACGCTGATGGGGATGCAGTGCTGATTGGGATTGGCGGCAATGGCTGGGTGACGCCCGGGTGGACGGCGCCGGAGCTGAGGGATACGATTTCAGGTGGCTGGGATCATTTGCCGTTTGAGGCGAGACGGTTGAATGACTCGTGGGCGTTGGGCAAACTCCTACTACAGATTACGGGGTACGTTGACAATTGCGATGCTGAGAAGGTGGTGAGTGATGTTGGCAGAGCGCTTATGGGGGACAGTGTGTACTGGGCGCGGATGAGTTTACCGGATGCTATAAAGAAACTGGAGGCTGCTGGGATAGGGAAGCAGTGAATACTAGGTTGCCATGTTGAATATGATAACCCCACCCATCCTGGCTGGGTTGCGCGCAGTTGAAAAGACGTGGTACTTGTTTGAGAGTTAGGGCTAGGCGGTCCCGCTGCCCTGCAACGGTTTCGCATACTTCGAAAGATTTATGGATAGTATTAAACAACTGCCATATTACCTGGACATTTTATGTAGAATTTCTGGTTAGATTAAGACCCTTGATTTTGATTATCTGTATCAAGCACCCTGCCTCAAACAATATATGAACAGGTATATATCATGGATTAGACATAGACATCGCATCACTGTAGCACGGTTTAGTCCAACGTTACATTTAACCGTCTTCCACCAAATATTCGCATTCAGATCAGAAGCATGTAACCTAAGCAAGGTTATAGTAGATCTCAATATATTCAATCTCCATATACGCAGCCGCCCCAACAGCCATGTCGCCAGTCCAAAGGGGACCACCGTCTCCCCACTACAGCCAATTAGCAAGCACCCTCAAAGAATATAGTCCAAGGAGACAAAAACAAACATACCATATTCAAAATAACCGTACTCGGCTCCCTCGGAATCCCATACGTCTTCGTATGCGCCAACTGCCCATCCAGATACCAGGAGCTCAAGTCCGGCGTCCAATCCAGCCGATGCGTATGCCACTCGTCCCAGCTTGCGCCATCCAGCATCGTCGCCGCAACCGACGCGCCGGGGATCTCGTTCCCGTCGGCGTCGAGCCCGGGCTGGTTCGTGTAGCGGATGGTGGTTTTGGGGTCCTGCGTCAGCACCTCGATGTCGCTTTCGTTCTCGTTGTTGAAGTAGGTGAACACGCCGGCGCAGGCGCCGGGGTCGCCGCGCACGCGGAATCGCACGTTTATGCTGGCGTGCAGGATGTTGGAGAGCTTTGTGTCGATTTCGCCGCTTGAGATGAAGTCCGTGTTGCGGGTTGCGCGGAGGGTGAGGTGGCTGAGGCCGGAGGAGGGGTCGCGTTCTGTGGGGGTTAGTGGATTTGCACTTTTTCGTCTGTTGCATGGGGAACGGCGAGGGACTCACGGATGTAGACGTTGCCGTTGCTGTATTGCTTCCTGTAGGGAGCGTTGGGGCCTGCGGGCGACCCCCAGGTCTCGATTCCCCAGTCATTGGTGAAGAGGGCATCAGTCAGGTATCCCTCTTGCACAGTGGCCGCCGATGACTCTGCATCGTTGTTGATCCTTGCAGGCTCAGTTGTCGGAGCATCTAGATTCCGGAAGTCGTGGAACATGTAATAATTGTAGACATACTGGCTGCTAGCCGGCGTAGCAGCCGCGAAGGCAAGAAGGACAGAGGCCTTCATAAAGGAAATCATGGCAATGTCTCTGCTCTGTGTTGCGTGACGGGAGAAAAAGTCGAGGGCTGAGGAGCTGAGGCGCCTATTTATACCTGTGGAGGCTGTGCTGATGGGTTGATTATTCCCCGACGGTCGTCTTGGCTCAGGGACGAGTCAGGGCAATGGCGCACTAAACTAGTTCCAGACTGTAGAAAGTGGGCGGCTGAAGCAGCCCAGCCAGTAGACTGCAAAGGCCCCCAAAAAGCCCAGCCCTAAGAGTTGGTAGCGCCAACACCCTGCCTTAGCGCTCTTCTTGACTGGATGCCGTGGCTTGCCAAGCTCTTCATGCCCTGAATATCCTGTTCAGCTGCAGACCCTTGGCGGCATCATCCGCTCCCTCCTCCACCCACTTCCCTGCCGGACTCTTGTTGGAGATTCTAGCCCCTTTCTGCCCTGAGGCTGCCTCCATGTACGAAACCCTCCACCGATGCTTCCACTAAGGCATAATGCAGTCTTTATGATATCACATAATCGTGGGCAGAGACAGAACAAATCTTGAAAAATAAACAACACGACGAAAATATCCATACTTAGTTAGTTATGATTAGATTGAAGTTACTACAGACTCGACATGGGTTTTTGATCTAATAAATGCCATAACCCACAGCAGGATTCCCACTTCTGAATGTGGTTCATCTCCTTTTTCTGAGAACCTGTGCTTTGTTATTTCGCCTGCCCTCCATTAGGTACCTGAACCGCACGCTAACTCTCCCCTATAAGGATTCCTAATGTAGCCATCATAGTAGTTCTAGTCATCGCCGCCGTCGTCATTGAAACAGGGGTTTTATGGAAGGCTGGACATTTTTCTCCCGACTCTGGGACCCTCATATTGTAGCAAATACAGCTGGTTATTGAAGGAATGTTGATGTTAAGCTCGGAGATGCTCGTGGTTTGATGATATTCACTGAATCTAGGCTAATGGAAACGTCGTAGATGGTGAAATATACGTGCTTGAGGAGCCAAGGATGAGAGCCTTGTTCATCAAGTAGGGAAGTCTCGTCCTTTACGTGAAGAGGGCCCTTAAACAGCTCATCCTCACCTGACCCAAAAGTTCAATGCAACTGGGTATAACTTCCTGGTGTGTCAGTGGTAGGGCTGCGCCCTTTTAGGTGTCTGGCATGTGCTCCCCAGGTTAGAAGTGCAGGTGGATCAAAAGCAAGTCCTACCTAAAGACCCGTGCTTTCTCCGACCCTCCACACATCCCAAGTGTGGATAGGAGAAGGAAAAAGGCAGATTCTGGCCCGTAGCGGCCGGATCCATGAATGGCGCGGTCCAATGTAAAAATGCGGTCGGGGCCGTTCCCGTCATTGCCAATCTACTCCGGTCCAGTTCCACGGATCGTTGAGCAGAAGGTTGCGAGCCGCAACTCTAAATCAATGTCTCAAGACACACACCAATCAGACGTCATAGGAGATGCAGGATTGCAACAAATCGCCAAAATCCACTTTGAGGACCTTAACCAGTACCGACGTGCCGTTGAACAGGCCCGGGTTAACTCTGATACCTCCAGCTGGATGCTGAGGTCGAAACCCTAATCACCGACATCTGTAGGCCTTTCTCTACTTTATAACGGCGAAGCCGGCGCCCAGACTTGGCTGCTGGTATGCCCCATTTTCCGGGGTATTGTACTCAGGATACGGCCATCTGGAGTATGCATATGCTACATCTAGAATACAGAAGATCTACCTCCACCCTTCGCATGCATCTACAGCCATTACATAACAGTCGGCCTTACACTCTTGACAAGACGCTCACCGACCCGTCTAACAATCGCAAGCTTTACGAGCCTCGCCTGGATCAAGAGCCCTCATCCACGTCATTGGGGCCTGCAATGGGCAATGGAGTTCCGGTTTCGCAGCTTCGGAAACACGAACGGCAGATGCTAGCCCTAACTGCAGTACGGAGTACGGAGTAGATTGGTATATAGTTAGGTCGCCGGGTGGTTGTTGCTGAGAAAGAGGACAGAACAAGGATTGACCCCAAATAATCAGGATTAAATTCGAGACTGTAGGAGTCAGCTAGATATAGTTATGGAAACAAGAGTGAATGCTCAATACAAGACGTTTTGGCTAAAACATAACGCAAGCGTTTATAATTAGAAAGACTAGACAAGGGAGCAGCCCCAAGCTCTACTATGATATATTTTTGCTACTCACCTCATCAGCATCAGGTTGTGGAAAATGTCATGACTCGTGAAATATGCCACGATAATCGCTGAGGCTCCTCCTATACAATGTCTGAGCACAATGGAAAGAACACCAAGAAGTTCAACCTTGTCAAACATGGGCAATAAAAGCGTGCAGAAATCCAACAAGGGCGCTATAGCTTCTTGGTTGAGCAAAATCTGATGAGTTCCAGGGTTGATGGTGGCTGTGGTAAATGTTATTGAACGTGCATAATCCTGTTCATACGCCCAACCCACTACGGTTATAAAATAGATACAGGAGATCCGGCGGTGGCCGAGAAGGACGATGCGATCCTTGTGGAGTCAAGCGAGGCGAGGTGTCTCATAGCAAGGGTCCATGTGGCTTTCTTGCAGCATTAACTGGCGGGTGGCAGATCTCACCCTGCATGGCGTTACATCGGATGGTTGCCGGACCCCTATTGGTTCGTGCAGGGACAAGTGAGCTGTCTCAGCCATAATTTGGAGATCGATCTCGGCATGATATCCCCAGGTTCGATCCTGACGGTCAGGGCCTTCCTTTGACATCAGCCAAGTCATGATGTTCTTGGCGGCATCGTGTCTAGGGCTATGCACGAGCATTCGTCGAGGTCTCCTCCTGCCAAGCTCTTTCCTCCAATTCTCCAAATGGCAGCATCTGCGCCCTCGGTGAAACATCGTGGCCAGAGGTCGGCGTGAGCATGGTTGCGAACGCCGTGAACACGTCTGCCGGAAACCTCCCACTCACTTTAATCGACGGATACGGTGCAAACGGCTTCACCGGTTACATCTATGAGGGCTATGAGTACTCGGACCAGGCACTCTTCGTTGGGATTGATCCCGGGCTTGGTGACGACGACTATCCGTCTGGCTGCGCGCTCATGATGCAGTACCAGAGACAGACGTTTCTGCTGCAATGGACTTCATCCGAGGAAGAAACGGGGACCGAGAACTCCAATTCCAACTCCAGGGATGACAGTTTCCAGAATACGACATCCTGCACCGGTCTTCTCGACCTCTGTAGCCAGTCGGTCATTATTGAGATAATCCGTAGCTTCAGGGACGACTCGAACAACACGTCCAACAGCACCAGCGGGTCCAAGTCCGAGTCCGGGGACAGATGTTCACATCTTACGCAACACGTCAACGGCCAACTCCGCGGTAACGAATTCAGCTGAGGGCAAAGCTCGTGGATTGCCAACTTCATGAACGTCACCGGCGGGCCCTTGCCTGACGGAAACGCCAACAATGCGAGTGACGAGAGGCTAGGAAACGACCAATGCAGCCCTGTTCTGCCACAAAGTGACTGGAATCTGTACAAGGTTGCGGATATGCGCCTCTTTTACTTTGTAAATGCGCCCGATGACAAGAGTGTGAACGAGTTTTACAGTCCCGTCTTTGGTGGTCGCGCGGGCTTCACCCCTGTAATGACCGTTCTTTACACAGATGGTGGACAGAACGACAATGAGAACGGCACCGACGCTGATCCTGAAGTGCAATTTACTTGCATGAAGACCTTCCACCGTGACGGAGAGCCGCGCCAAGAGCCGTTTGGAAGCGGCGCTGTTGCTCGACCAAGGGGCTCTCTGTCTTTCTCGGGGACTCTTCTGGTTCTTGTTTCTATCCCTTTTGGTTTGTAGGTAGATGCAGGCTATTCATTGTGTTGATACTCACTTCGACTCAAGTAAGCTATTCTGTTCCCGGGCAGGGCCCAGGAGGACGAATAGCAATACTAGTTTCTTAGCTAGACGGCTTTGATGCTGCGGCATCGGTGGTCTCCAAGCGTAGCAAAGATGGACTCATTGACGAACAACATGGTCGGCTATTGATGTCCTACCGTAGACAACAACTCCTGTTCATATAGTCAGCTAGTATTCAGGCATCAAACAGCCGAAGTACATACTAGCGTTCTCTGCATCTCTTTTCTCTGTCCGCTCCAACCGACTTCTGCGAGATTTAGTTTCCGTAATTGCTTATTACGAACGTACTGGCCACTATAGTTAGCATTGACAGGGAAGATGAGAAAGAGTCCCAACAGTCGCACCTCTTCGATGCTATCTTTCACGATATACCGCGTCACATAGACAGTTTTCTGCTGCCCGAGTCGAAGCACGCGGCCTATAGCCTGGTCTTCGATAGATGGGTTCCACTGCGGCTCGATGATGTGTACTCGGTTTGCCATCGTCAGGTTTAACCTGCGTGTTACGTTAGCAAACCTTAGAGGCACGGCAAGGGGAAGAGTAATACCCAACAGCGCCGGTTCCCAGAGTCATCAGCAGGACATTGTTCTGGGTCTTCTCGAATGATGCAATAATAGCATCTCGCTTCTTGGGTGGCACGGAGCCATCGATCTGCAAGACCGGAATACCTCGACTCTCAAGAAGGCACGCGACAATGTGTAGCGTTCTCGTCCATGACGAAAAGACAATACTGCGCGGTTAGCTTGGTAAATTGGCGTTGTATTGGGCTTATCGCTCACATCTTATCGGTCCGACACTGCACTGATATGTCACTCATCAAGCACGAAAGCTTTTCTGACTGGCCAAGGTTGGCGATGTTCGAGGCGGTTGGTTTAAATCGGTCCTGATTGTTTGTTTTCTCCCGCTTGCCGCTTTTGCCGCATATCGGACATTGTTGTTTCTTGGGCCGCTTTGTGAAAATCTTGTTGATAGGCGCTGTTTGGTTCTCGTTACATTGGCCGAAGCAATCGAGGCACAGTAGATGATGGCACTGGGTAAAAACACCATAGTCCTGATGGGTGGGATCGTCGATGGACAAGATATCACAAGAGCACACTGCGCATTTCGCCTCATCCGATTGCTGTAACAACGCAAATCTCTCTTCCTGTGAGGTAGCATCCTCTCCGTATGCTTCCCATGCGCGATAAAACGTTCCAAGAGTGCATAGGAGCCTTAGTTTGAGAATCATCTTGAAAACCGCGCGACGTGCATCAGCTGGTCTGCCTTCCGATACAGCGGTTTCAACCGTCAGATTGACTTGCTCAATAATGCGAGAGTATTCGGATGTTTCAACCAAGGACAGTTTAACTTCATGTATAGTTCTCTCGGGCTCTGGAAGTTTCAGCAGTTCCTTGGTGCGTCTTAGACAAATCGAGCGTAACAGGATCTTGAGGTTGGTAAGACCAACTGCTTGTCCTTTTTCGACCGGCGTCGTAATGTGCTGCCGGAAGTAGGGATTGCTATCGAGCTGCGAGATTCTCAAGAATCGAACCAAGCTGCCGAGGTCTTGCAAAGAGTTCTGGATGGGGGTGCCGGTGAGACACCATCTAAGCTGGGCGGGTAAACTGGCGACTGCTCTAAACTGCGCTGTACTCGAATCCCGGATATTATGAGCTGAGACCGGAACAAATCAGTTCACCGCAATGCAGTTGACAAAAATTAAAGGATATGGTACCTTCGTCAAGTACTACGCGAAACCACTGGACAGCATGAAGACGGCTCGCACCGGCCCGAAATTCAGCAGAGACAGTGGCGTAGGTTGATAGTACGATCTCACATGCCGCGAAATTACTACTACCGTGTGCACGGTTTGATCCATGGTACTTCATGATCCGGATAGAATGCGCAGCAAGGTGGCTGTACTGCGGTCAGCGCTGCAATTACAGAACGAGAATCGGAGGCACTCACCTTGCGATCTCACGTTTCCATTGGCTGATGATTGCTGAAGAGTTGGAATCAGCAGCAAAACACCTTGAAACTGGAGTTATTGGGAGCGCCGAGTCTCACTACTTACTTTCTGATGGTACGATAACGAGCGTAGCTCCAACTTTCGACAAGGAAGTAGACGGCTCCGAGGTCGCCCATAGCCTTGCAAGGCCCAAGCTTCCGACAATCGCAGAAAGAATAGTCAACGTCTTTCCTAGTCCCATCTGGTCCGCCAGAATTCCCCCGGCCTTGTCCTGGGGTTGAGAGATATTCCTAGCGCCGGTGATCTTATGTTCATAACTGCAAACTGTCAGGGCCCAATACACCTGCGGGATATGGGACACTGACTACTTTGTCTTTCCCTTGGTGACAGTATGCCATAGCGCGAAGGATGTCGAGGGTTGCCAACCCTCTCGTTGAGCGATAAAATCGACCCCGGTTCGTTGATGACTAGATCGCTCGGTCAGGGCTTTGTGACGCATTCAGCAGATGAGGCATTGGTACCTTAGTAGTCTCTGGGTCACCCTTTTGTCAATTTGAGCGGCGCCTAGCAGTGTGGACTGGTCAAGAGTGTCGAGGAAAGACGACGCTTCTGCAACGATATTGAGACTCTGTCCGCCATTCGAGCAAGACTGAATTTGCAGGACCTCCGTCGATTGTCCTAGATCCCAAACATGAGGGTTGTCGTACACTCTGCCTTGAATGTTGTACCGGGGAACCTGAAGGTAGAAGCCGTAATGTGACAAGATCGATCCTATTTCATCCCTGTGGACCGAGGGCCCAGATATCACTATCTCCACGTTGAAGTCAACGGCCTTCCCGCTACTCATCCATGTTGATATTGCTCCGGCTAACTCCTTGCCCTCCACAAGTAGATCGTATTCAATTCTGCAGAGCTTATCCAGACCGTGGATTGTTTGCGTAACTCTGGTATTTAAGACGGCAATATCAACCCCCGATGAGAACTGAAGAGCCAAGTGATTGTCCCGTTGTACCATTGTGAGTCGTACCATCTCCTCGCCTGAACCATCGCGGGCAACTCGGGACGTGCTCTCCGCGATTCTCGCATCGTCCTTCAATCGAGCTTTCACTTCGCATAACTATTGTAAATCATGAAATCGTTAGTGAAATGTAACGCAAGGTATCAAACGCGCAGATCGTATTACCATTCCGAAGCAAGCGTCTTCGGGCTCTGCGGTGATGCCGCCTGCAGCACCATCCCCTTGTGCCCGTTCGTAACGGCCCACGGTCGATAAAGGCGGTTCATTCGACGGCTCGTCAACATACCGGTCCGAAGGACTGTTGGCAGTGCCAGTACTGGGAATGAAAGGGGATAAGATGAAAGGAGACGATAGAGGACTGGGGGAGGGGCTGTTGTGCGGAGAAGAGAAGAGCCGCGGCGGCCTGAGGCTCGTGGTTGCCTCAAACCGTTTGGACCGATCCCTCTCCTCCCTCTCTTCGCTTCCATCTTCAGCCTCCCAGATCGTCCGCTTTGGCGATTTATCGTTCATTTTGAACCGTGATCGGGTTCTTGGAGCAAGATGAAGCTACGAGTGCGCCGAAGAGAGGCTCAGTGTTGTCTAATTTCTTTTCTTTTTCCTCTGCGCCACATTTGCAGGGGTTGCCAACGAGACAGCCTTGCGAGTTGCCTATCCAGGTGAGGCTATGCGCAGGATAAGACACAAAACGAGGCCTTTCCCGCTTCTTCCACGATTCCTCCTTCGCGATGTGAGCATCGTCAGCACCATCAATCAACCAACTAAACAACCTCTTATATAACATCCTGGAACACCTAGACCGGCCGCCAGTCATTCATCAGATCCCTCACGAAAATGGCGTCAGGTGCAACGACTATCGATGAATCAGCCTTCCGCCAAGCGTTGGATAAATTCCGATTGAAGATAACTCCGGATGAAGCGCTGGACTTTCAGCTCACAACGGTTGATGATTTGAAGAGCGCCATCAAAGACCTCCAAGCCGAGCAGATGGCGGAACGAAAAATGAGGAACCTCAGGCGTGTCCAGAACTTTGTGCTGGCAATGGAGCAGTTTGAGCAGATTATTTCAGTATATTTGAACGCGTCAGAGTTTGTGGGTTTCGTCTGGGTGAGATCGTGACCCATTTTTGGCGCTCAGAAGCGTGATTTGACGCAACCGCTAAACATATATTTGATAGGGCCCTATGAAATTCATCTTATTGGTCAGGCCAGTGCGTGGAAGGATGCACGTCGAATTGCTAATTATCGATAGGTCGCCAGTTCGTATGCTGCCGCGCTTGATGCCGTACTCGGAATGTACGAAACAATAGGATTGAATCTTCCTCAACTTGAGCAGTACCAAAGCCTCTTTCAAGCTAATCCGCACATGCGAACAATCCTCCATCTGATCTATGCCGATATTCTCCGGTTCCACAGAAAGGCGCTCAAGTTTTTTAAGCAACGAGGTACGTATTGCTATCTACAGGAAGCGTCGATCAACTAACGTGTTGCTAGTATGGAAGCAGGTCTTTCAAGCCACTTGGAAGACATTGAGTGTGAGGTTCTCCCGCATAACCGACAGCTTCCTGCTGCACAAATCATTGCTGGAAAGTCAGGCAAACCTTATCCAGTTCGCGGAATATCGAAAATTTGTGTCTGAAGAGAAGGAGAATCATCGGCGACGCAAGGACGACGATGACCGGAGAAAGCAAGTTGCTGTGCGCGACTGGCTGCAGCCGGCCAACACTTCGGGCGATCAAGAGAAGCACTCTGAACAGCGTTTGCACCATCCTGAATCGGGTAAATGGATATTGAGCAATATCCACATCCGAGCATGGTCCGATCCGAATGTCACTTCAACTCCACTGCTTTGGCTGACTGGTATACCCGGAGCCGGTAGGACAACCTCTCTGCCCCGCTTGTTCAACGGTGATTCTAACGGGTCTCGTAGGGAAAACGATTCTCGCCTCGCTCCTAATTCAAAAGTTGCGAACGCGGACCCCTACGACATGCGTTATTTTCTTCTATTTCAAGCACGGTGATCCGGAAAGAAATTCCTTTCTCTCCATGGCGCGAAGCCTTTTGGGACAGCTCTTGAGATATAACAAAACCTTGCTATCACATCTCCACGAAAAGGCTACAGATAGCGAAACTAGCACGCTCAAGTCTGTTTCAGAAGCTCAGGATTTGCTAGCTCTCGCGCTCAGAAGCGTCAAGGGAGTGTACATAGTTCTGGATGGTATCGACGAATGCGTAGCGGAACAGAGCAGGAAGGTTATCTCATGGGCAAGACAAGAGACCGAGTTGATCAATAATGACTCGGGGGATGCACGCTGCTTCTTTATCAGTCAGGATGACCAAACCTGCAACAAGATACTGAGGGACATTCCGACCATCAAGATTTCTCAAGAAGACAACTTGAGCGATATTCGAGCGTACTGCGATGCTCTTAGTCAGTCATGGACCAAGAAGTTTGACATTCCAGCAACAAAGCAAAAGGAGATCGTGGAGGCTATTGTGCGTAACGCGTCCGGTGAGTGGGTTCTATGACGAGTATTCGCACGCAGGGTCGCTAACTGTTGTAATAGGAATGTTTCTCTTCGCAAAGCTAGTCATGCACAATGTTGGGAGCAGGATATCGAAAGAGGATTTTCTTAAAGAAACAAGCTCGAAGGTGCTCCCTCAAGGTTTGAACGAAGCGTACGGTATCTCCTTCTTACAACGGTCTCAGGCATAGCTAATCACTAGATCCCCTCAGTTATGGTCGGATAGTATCAGGCGTCTTGAAAGACCAAGACGAAAGCCGAGCCAAGTACGCAAGAAAAGTGCTTGGCTGGCTGGTGTGCGGAAAACGATCACTCAAGTGGCACGAGATCCAGGGCGCCATCTCTACCGACATTGACACCAGAACAATCGACTTCGAAAATCGGAAGCTCTCGGTGGACTCCAAGCAATTATTTGGCTCTCTGGTAGAGATCCAAGATGGAGGCGAGGTCGAGCTCGTTCACACCACCGCCAAGTTCTACCTTCTAGATAGTGGCCAAGTGGCTGAGAGCAAAGAAGCATATGGTATGTGTCGGCTGTGCTTGGTTTATCTTAGCCACCCTTGTGTCGACCACCAGCTAAGCGGCGAGTCACTGAACAAGTACGTCTTGCAAGGATACTACGGATTCCTCGATTATGCTGTTGCATATTGGGTGAGCCATTTGGAAAGTTGCCTTGCACACACCAAGGACTATGATGATCGCTCGTTTGAGTCTCTTGGCCGTGACTTGCAGCTGTTTCTCGATCGACATTTTCAAGAAGGGTGTCGATATCCAGTATCGACTAAGACTCAGATCAAGCTAAGACCTTTCAAGAAGGAAACATATTATGACAGGCTGGCCCTGGCATTCGAGTACTGGCAACAAGAGACTACAATCATTACCACAAAGTCAGACGGTCGCCCGGTCCTCGATTTACAGGCAGCAATCAACGCGATTCGCTCCGAGCTTGAATCATTGTGGTCTGACCAAAAACTTCCACGACAAATCTACGGCGGAAGTATATTCAAATGCAGTCGCCTGTATTGCAACTTTTTTTTCGAAGGGTTTGGTGGGCCAACCGAAAGGGACCTTCATATCAAAGAACATGAACGCTCATATACTTGTCAATTCCCCAACTGCCCCGCGTCCCAGATGGGTTATGTGAGCAGAAAGGATCTGGACCGGCATCTTTCAAACTCCCATCACATCCCTGAGCTGACCGCTGAGTTTCCCATATTCCAGGACCCTTCATCCATTGACATCATGCATGCCTGTAAAACTGGCAATTTGGCTATGGTCGAAAGGTGGGCGGCACAATTCAGACCCTCTGAACTAGCCGAGAAAGCTGGATTAATGGAAGAATCAATCAAATCCGCAATGGGTTTAGCTGTCGCAAACGAACACTTCTCTGTTGTCAAGTTACTCTTGGAGCAGACTTCAAGCCCTGCTGATTACTTGCCCAATGTCATTCGGTTAGCTTGTTCCCTCAATAGGAACTCAATCCTGAGATCAGTCCTCGACATGAATATCGAGACAAAGCCGGTAAAAGGCCTCGAGAAACGGCTGGGGCATTGTGTGCACAAACTTCTACGTCGATACGAGGATACACTGGCGCGAGACCTATTGAAGTATCTGGTCAGCAATGAAATCACTCCTCGGTTTAGCTGGCTGGAAACGGCAACCAAAGTCGGATGTTTAACGACTATAGGATATTTATTCGATACCTGCGGCAACTATTTTCCAGACAAGGGTAGTATCTGTATTAAAGACGCTGCAAAGTTTGGCAAATTAGAGGTTTGTCGCCTGTTGATTCACCACGAGTCCTCAAGGCTCAGCATCGGAGACATCAAGAGGGCCTTAGAAGCAGCTGCGGCGAATGGCGAAGAAAGAATCATGGATCTATTACTGCAGGACCTTCCAGAGCATGAACAAAATGGCACTTGGTTTCAAACTGCACAGCTGCGCAAGGCAGCAATTGAAGGGGCAGAGGAGACAGTGGCGAACCTCCTTAGCGATCAGGAACTTCAACTTAACATTGTTGACCGGGAAAAGCGCACACCCTTATATCTTGCAGTGGCAAACAGACACACTGGAATAGTTTCATTGCTAGTCTCATCCGGCCGCGATATAGGGATCAACGTCGAGTGCGACCAGACTTTCCGGGAACGCCGCTCAATTCATCTAAAAACCGCGTTATGTTATTCGGCTTTCCATGGTTATATCGACATAGCGAAAATTCTGCTCCAATGCGAGGGCATTGATATAACATTCCGGGGCACATCTAGGCTCCATTGTTTAAAGGCCATGAATGCGTTTGAGACTGCGCGGGAAGCTGGCCATCATGATATAGTCGATCTGTTCACTCAAATCGAGGAAATATCACAGCAAGTTGAGCAGGGCTATATAGAAGGGGCGATCACCGAACCTGAGGATTCTTCTGAGCCACCTGCAAAACCCGACTTGTCCGGTTTTGGACACTCTACGAACGCGTTGGAGGACTCTCATAATCCGGGAAAAGTCAATTTCGAATATCTGCCATCTACAACCAATATCGATGGCCGGAGCGGAGGTTGGGCCCAAGGAAATGGCCATAGTTATGCCGTCGACACAGATATCAAACCCTTTGGCAGCGAGGATGGTGGCTTTCCCAAGCCAACCCCAATTCCTGACCTGTTCGCATCCAGTCTCGATTTCAGCGCGTTGGAGCATCCAGACCCTCTGGAAAATTTCGATTTCGATACGTTCCTAGACACGTATGTAGACACGGCAGGATCTGGCTTTCAACCAGGCGAAACAAAGGCTGAAGATAGAAGGACCAGGCTAGAGCGTATGGATGGTTTACTTTAGGTATGTAAAGCCCCAACAGTTCTTCCAGGATCAGCCTTAAAACCTTTCTAACCAGCATTTCGCCAAGCTCTCCGCGTTTTGTGACCCGTATATATCATGAGCTTGTTGCTGTGCTTTCCTCAGCCCGTAAACAAGCGCAGTCAGTTGCTGCTGCTTGAGGTGCCCAGGCGCAGGAGTGGACAGTTGCAGCCAGAAGCATTGGATACGAGCTAGATAGTGAAATAGTGTTCAGAGACCTTGACATCCAGCATCACGCCATACCCTCTACAAAACATGTTGATCCTATAGCAGCAAATAATATATAGACTTCTCTCGGTGATAATGAATTTATATACGTTATTCTGACACTATGTTAGCAGCAATGTGAGGGCTACATACCCAACGCGAGACCAATTGTAAGGTAGGCGGGAAGCGTAGGATTTGCAAAATCACTGAACCTTCTCTGTGTTTACTTCATTGCGGTCCCCGTTGGTGTAGCGAAATGGCGAAAGTCTTTCCAAGCTCGAGCTCGTCGAGAAAGCAATGGGGCAAGCTGCCTGTAGCGGGCGACTCCCCATTCCTCAATGATCAAGGCCTCGGCCCTCCAGGGATGCTCGGTACGGTAAGCCGAGCCGCGGCATGCCGAATCATCCCGTGCAACGGTGCAACGTCGGCACGGGCATCGGAATCGGAACTGCCCTCCTCCTGCCTATACCACCATGAAGAGCGTAGTAGGTATCTGCAAACTTCCCTGTAAGCCAGGGGTCATGGCGTGTGGAAGTACTGCTGGCATGCTGCCCGCCGATGTACGAGGTACTTTCACGGTGATTGGACTCGGTCCGACCCTTTAGTTATTGTCCGAGGGGCGATGGTCAACCGATGGTATGGCTCCCGGATCTCAATTCTCCAGCAGCGCGGATCGTCTGTTTGCTGGGGATGTCTGCGCGCGTAGAGTCCCGCCTTCGGTCGAAGGCTTTTCATTAGACTGTCGTCGACATCGAGTCAGAAGCTGCAGATGTAACCCAGCGACAAGGTATATCAGGCGATTCCTCCACGTGATTGGGCTCATTAATTGGAGCGGTGATTGGTATTTCATGGCTGGGTCTGGGGCCAGAATTCTGGGTTTAAACGTCGCTTGATGAACTCACTTACATACTGAGGATACTCGCTTGGTCGTTACTTCCGATAGCTTGCTGGTTCCATCAGGCTCAAGGCTGGAAGAACCGGTTACAGACCTTACGATCTTGTCACAGGATCTGATTAATACAATTTAAGGCTTCTCATCGGGCTTCGGGGCTCGGATAAGTCGGGTGTTGTTTAGCTCGGGTTCTATCGGAATATATTTACATTAGTATTAAGCTACATCTAGCCCTAACTCAATTCACCCTATGTGCTCAGGAACCTTAGGCGCTGCAGCTATTGAAATTACTACACCCAATGCGCGTGCTGACCGGAGGTCGGAGTTTAGATGGTGGTCCACCCTGATGAGCCGAACAAAAGGCTTGATGAGTGGAGACAAGCCATCCATGGATGCTGGGTATTTAACTCTGCGGGCCCCAGTGGCAAGGAGACCTTCTGTTCACAACTCACTATCCCTTTCAGTCTTTAAAGCCTTGCTACCATACCTTGTAAGGTATCATACCATGCAGTCTTTCAAGCTTCCGCTGCCTAATGGCGCCACAGTCGCTGGAATCCACAATATTCCCCCGGTTGCTTCATCTCCCCACTACCGTCCGCTGATCGTCGGTCTTCACGGCGGCAGCTACGATTGTCATTACTTCGATGCGAATGAAGAGTACACCGCCGCTAAACAGAGCACCGCACTCGGCGTCCCCTTCGTCGCCATCGACCGTCCCTGCTACGGCGGAACGACCTCATTCCTCCCTGTCCCGGAGGACACCGACTTCACGAGTGAAACCGGCCGCTGGCTCCATGAGCATATCCTTCCAGCTCTGTGGACTGAGTTCGGCGTGTCGAATAGCTGCAACTGCATCGTCGTCTTAGCGCACAGCCTCGGCGTAATGGGCGCAACGTTCGCGGCTGCCTTGCACGCCCAGGATAAAACCCCCGCATATCCGTTAGGAGGCATCATCGCCTCTGGCCTAGGAGATCAGTTCCTTTCTGGTGGCGAGGAAGCCCCAATCCGCAAACCAGACGTGCCACCCTATCACACCCTGTTCCCGCTCGACGTCAAAGACCAAATGATGTTCCGTCCTGGGACCGTCGACCCAGAGATTCTAGCATGCAGCGAGAGTCTGAATGTCCCGAGTCCCCTTGCGGATGCGGAGTCTCTTAGCAGTGTCTGGGCTCCTAAATGGCGAGAATGGGCGTCGCATATAACAGCCCCAGTGAAGTTTGCTCTCATGGAGCAGGATTGCTTCTTCGTTGGGACGGAAGAGCATGTTAGGAGCTGTGTCGGGGCGTTTGTGAAGAGCTCCAGGGTCGATGGGAGTTTTGTTAGGGGAGCGCCGCATTGTTTGGAGCTGAGCTATTGGGCGCCGGGGTGGTATGCGAGTTGTTTTGGGTTTGCGTTGGAGTGCGCTGCTTCTTTTGCTGTGCGTACCTAGCGGAGATATTGGCCTATCCTGAGCCCTTGCACGAGGTCTTGAAATGACTTGTGGTTACTCAGACAGCACTACACACTATTCACTTGAATTAGCTGTAGGATCTATATCGGAACCCGTACGGAGTTAACTAATTTCTGACTGGCTAAGTGGGCCTATGAGATTCCAGAACCGTGGATGGTCAGGCCCATACCCCCGGGACGCTCCGCCGTATCTCCACTTGGCACTAACCCTAAGTCCTACGGCCATGCAGGGGAATAGATAATATTTGCTGTTGAGTATGTCCAGAAATCTTGAGGGTGAAAGCTTTCTAACTCTTCAAGGATCTGATCTAAGACCTTGCTAATATCGTTTTCATGTATGGTAGCCCCAAATTCCAAATCCCACTCGGGAAGAAATACCTATTACATGTCCACGAACGACAACCCAACCTGAGCTCCAACTGCTAACACCACCACAACAGCGCGCCCGATCTTGGTAATTAATGGCTGTTTGTCAAAGACCGTGAAGCGGACTGTATATTCACCAGGGCTCATCTGAGTGAGTACCTTGGAGAACACGGAAAGGCTGAGATCACTCATGGTGATCAGCTTGAGCGGTCGGAAGGCCGAACGAGACGTGCTCGAGGTACGCGCATGGTAAAGGTTTTCCTGCAGCATAGTGAGATTAGACACATAGATTTATGCGCGGGAGATTTCCCGGGCCACAGCAACTCGTGACTCACCTCCGGGGACGGAACTATTTCGGCTCTTACATCCAGCAACCCAAGAGCGGCAAGGGCTTTTTCCTTGTGGTTTAGGTCATGCTTGGCCGCCTTCCAGAGGCCCTGCACTACATCGCCCTTGGCATGGTTTGTAACATGGATGGTGGACTGTGTCACATTCCCGCCGCGATGCTCGAGTTGCACGGCCCAGGTATATTTCTTGGCCCTTGGGGATTGCAAGGCTGGGTTGGCATTTCCGGCCATGACTAATAACGGATGACAAGGCTGAATAATACCAAAGAAATAAAATCAGATAAAGCGGAGTAGGAGACGATTTCTCGTATCTTTTTCATTCACCGGGCTCACTACCAATATTTAAGCCATGTTTCAATGGGCCTGGCCATCCTCGTGAATCTGAACCCAGTGCGATGGGAAATGAGAAACACGGCCATTGTCAATTTACAGGTCTAGTCTATGCGTTGGCCTGGATCTCTTGATGCCCTTCAACTCACTGCCTCACCCAATCCCCACCCTATCTAGATGGTGGGTTGTTATTTGTGGAAAGGAGTGCTAAAAGGTCCTCACTAGTGAAGTAGCAAGAGATCCCTTATTTAAATGGTAAGAAAAGGCCAACCTAAGCATTGGGTTGCTGAAAGAATGGTCCTCAGCCATCATCCATGTGGAGCCAAAGGGTTATTGCGCCATCCCCCACAAATCATGTTCACAGTTCACCCATGTCGCACAGCATCGCTACATCAAATTACCTGCAGCCTCGCCAGTGGTCTATCCTTAACCAATGTGTCATATTCCCGTCTCAAAGCATTGTTCAGCTAGGCTGAAACATATTGGTCCTCTGGCCAACCGGTGTTTGCAAAGGTAAGGACAGAGTAAGATTGGTGTAACCTTGGAACCTTCGGGAGAAAACGGTCCTCGCACGTCCAACAGAGCATTTGGACGACACCAGTAGTTGCGAATTGAGGCCGAGGGGGCTAATATTTCCTGCCCAAAGAACAGCGAATGCGGACAGACAGAGACCATCTTCGTTTGACCTTAAGTGCAGGGTTTGTATAGTCGGGATCGCCTTCTTAACATACCCAGCTATAGTAGGTAGAAGGAGTGGCCCTCAACTCAGCCGCACCAGGCACACCAGCCTAGCCTGTCACACGAGGAAACTGAATTGTCGTCGAGGCAGCCAGTCCTTCAGACTCTCTTTAGCATTGGTTGGGTGCCAAATTAGTACTGCCTAAGGGCAAACAATGCCCAACTCTCCTTCCAGGAAATGTAAGTCAAAGAGACACCTTTACAACTCTTAGCAATCTAGGGGTACCTTTAAATAAGGGCTCTAGATACTTTAAAACTATTATAAATATATATTTTTACTATTTTAATTTTATTTTTAACTTTTTTTTTCTTTTTTTATTACTCCCCGCGGTGTAATAACTAAAATTAAGGTATATATTTTTAACTAACTTATAAGTATTAACTTAGCTAACTTCACATGGTTATAAAACCCTTTATTTTTTTTAACCTTTATATTATAAAAAGGTAAAAAAAAAAGGGCCCTAGCAAGCCTATTTTTTTTTTTTATTATTAAAAATAATAATATATTAACTTTTTAGCCTAGCCTAGCTATAAAGGCTTTTTATAATTAGCTTAATAAATAAAAGCGCTAGGTATAAATTAAATATAAAGTTTTTATAAGCTTTATAATTATTATTAATAACTTTATAGCTAGGTAAAAAACTTAAAATTAAAAAGCCTTTACCTATAATATTTATAATAAGTTTATATACTTTATTTCCCTAAAGGGCTATATTAATACTAATAATATTAATTATATCCCCTTATATATATATAGTTAACTTATTATTATAATAACTTTTAGCAAGATTATTACCTAGGGGGAAATAAGTTTAACCCCTAAAAACTTAAGAGCTTAACCCACCCCTTTTAAAATAAGTTTTTTTACCTTAACTAACGCCACCTTGGGCAAGGCGCCCTTAATTATTAAGTTAAGTATTTTAGTAGCCTAATTAACACGCAGTAGCTTTACTATAACCTTAATTATATATAATAATTATAAAATACTAATTACCTTTTTTAATAATAAGCTAATAATATACTTAAAGGTATATATTATTTAGCAAGCCCTTATTAAATATATACTAGGACTAATTATAACCATAGCTATTTTTAAAATTAATATTACTTATATAAGCTAGGTTATTATTTTTAATAACCTTTTTACTAAAAACCTTTTAATAAATAATAAAATAATTAGTATAATATACCATACCCTAGGCGCCATTAATATATATATTTTTTAAAAATAATATAATTATATAGTATAAGGGGTGCCTAGTACTATTAAAGTATATAATAATAATAAAATAAATATTATTAAGCTAATTTAAAATAAAATTATTACCTAAATAAAACTAAAGCTAGTTAAGCTTGCTTTTTTAAGGCATGGGCCTAATTTTAGCACTAGGTAAATTACCTAGGTAGTATTTTTTTTAAAATAGCCTAAGGCCTTTACTTTATTTAATTAAAGTAAGTACTACTAGCTTATTAAAAAATATTAACTAGTTTCTTAGTATAACCCTAGTTACTAAAAATATTACTACCTAGTATAATATAACCATGTAATATACTATATATAATATAGTATAATAATTATAAACTACCTAGGTTTTATTAGCCCTAATTATAAAAACCCTGCATGCTATATAAATTACTTAAGTTTATAATTAATAAGGTATAATAACTACCTAATAGCCCCCAGGCGTAAAAATAAAACTTTAGTTTATTTATTTAAAAAAAAACTTAATAACATACGCTATTATAACACTTACTAGTACTAAAATATATATGCTTAAGTTAATATTAATACCTAGCTTTAGGCTAAAACTAAATAATTACTACCTTAAAAAAATCCTTAAAAGCATGCTATAAAAAAACTTAAGGTAAATAAATAAGGCTTTATAATAATTATTAATTATTATACCCCATGGTTTAATACTTTTATTAAAAATTAAAATTTTAGGTAATTTTTTATTAAATTAATTTAACCTGTCCTAGCTAACACGGGCACGCCTTTTTTACTTTAAATAATAAAGGTTAATATAAAATCCCTTTTTAAGCTTTAATAATAAAGTATTAAAAAAGAAATTATAATAATTACTATTATAATAATACCTAGTAATAGCAAGATTTTATTATTTATTAAGTAAATATAAATAAATTTATACTTAGCTATATTATAATTTTATAACTAGCCTATAAATAAGGCTATAATATTACTTATATTTAGGAGCCCTAGACCGCCGCAAGCATAAAAACCTAAAATTATTTAATATATAAGTATTATATATTAGTAAACACCTAAAATAACCACAAGAACTAGCTAAAAAAGCGCCCTAAAATACTTACTTATATTTATAAAGGGGAAGCACTACACGCTAAGTAATATTACCTAGTATAAAGCTAAAATATATTATAGCTTATAATAAATAGTATTAAAGTTTTAAATATATATTAGGAACTAACTATTTATAAAATAATTAACTACCTAGTTATATTAATTCCTACCTTAAACTATATAATAGGCAGGGATCTTAATATTATATATAATATTTTTAAGCCTAAAATAAATAACCTGCACCACGGCGGCAAGATTATTAAATAAGCTAGTAATAATAATATTAGTTATATTAATAAACTAGGTATAGCCACGCATAAAGCTAGCTATATTTTTAACTTAACTTTTTTAAATATTTTATTTACCCGCATGCTAGTAATATTTAAACTATATTATAATTTTAATTATTAAACCCTGGTTATTATAATACCAGGGCGTGAAAAAAAGGCGTTAAAATAATATTATTATAATATATTAAATTATAAGCTAAAGCACTTGGCTAAACTTATAAAAAATAAAATAATATTTTTTTTTTAGCCTAGGGAACTTAGGAACGCGAAGGCACTAAATTAATATACTAAATTTTTTAATAATATTATTATAAAAGTTATATAAATAATTAATAAATACCTTAACCTAGGGAGCCATAACGCCCCCTAGTAATTAATTAAATATATAAAAAATTACTAAGCCTGGGTAATAAACCCTACCTTAAAATAAAAAAAATAGTTTCTAGCTATAGTTTGTAAAACCAAGCACGTGTACTAAATTAAAATAATTAATAGTATTAAAAATAACTAAAAGTTATATTAAATAATAATATAGTATAAGCTAAAACCCAGGCTTAAGACTCCCTTATTATTAATAAATAATAAAATAATTAAAAACACACGGGAAAAGGCTAATATCCTATAAAAAATAATACTAAAGTATTTTAGTATAAATAATAATTTAAATTTTAATCCCCTAGTACTAAAGCACTAGTAGGATAATAAGTATTTTTACTAGCTAAAAAAAAACTTATTAAAAAAGGTTAAAAAAAATATTATTAATATAAGTAGTACCTTTCCCGGGGTGGACTAGGTAATAATTTATATTTTAAAGGCTTATTAAAAATATATTAAGCAGGTTATATATAAGCTATATAATTAATACTTATAGCTAAAATATTTTTTTTTATTATAAAAGCTTATAAAAGTAGTAATATTTTTAAAAAATAATAAAAAAAATAAGTTTTTATTATAATTTTAGCGCCCTATAGCACTACTTTTAATATTAAAAAAAAAACTTAAATAAATTATAGCACGCTGTATTGCTTTTATTATACTAGTATAAAAGGTACTAAGCTTATAATAATATAATATTTTATTTAAGCGCTTGGCTATAAACTTAATAGCCTTTTTTACTTATAATATAAAAATAATGCTTTTATAAAACCAAAAAGTTATTATAATTATTATAAATATTTTAGGTACTTTTAATATTATTTTACTATAATACCTGCTTTAATAAATAATAAAGTAAGACTGGCCTTGCGCGCTCCTAGCCTTAATTATAAGTTTTTTTAATAAATAAAGTATAAAAATACGCCTAAAATTTACTATAATAATAATATACCTAGTATATTATAACATGTTATAAGGCTTGCCTTTTTTTTAGTATTATTTTTATTATATATAGCTAAATTATTATTAGTAAACCTAATCCTGCGCTTTAATTATATAAATAATTTTTACCTTAGCCACGCGAGTAATTTTTTTTATATAAATTATAAGCTTTTAGTAAAAAATATTTATAATATACTAGCTTAAAAAAATTAAAATAAGGTAGCCTTTATACCTAAAAAATTAAAAATACTATATATTACCTAAAAGTAGTATAATAAGTTACCCTTGCTAGTGGTTAATAATTAACTAATAATTACCCTAGTTATTATAGCACCGGGCTAAAAATAGCCTATATTATATTAATTAAATATTTTTTTTAATAAATAACTTTTTTAATATTAATATATTATTAAGTAAATAACTAAAGCCCGTGTAATAATCTAATATATTTATAACTTAATATATATAGTATATAACCCGCCCGCAAACTTTTTTTATAAAATAGTTATTATTTATATTATTTTTAGCTTATTATATAATATTAAAGCATGGTATAATAATAAGACTAAGCTTAAAAAACACGCGCGAGATTTAAAGGTTAGTACCTAACTAGGCTAATATATTAAAGTAATTAAAAAAACCCTGGCTTTAGCTGCCCGTGGTATACTTTTAATTTTTTAAATAATACTTATAATAACTTTTTTTAAAAATACTAGACTTCCCTTCGCGGTAGTAATATTAAAAAAAGCTTAATTATAATTTACTTTAAGGCTTTAGCTAGTAAATAGCTAAAATTTACTAGTAACATAGGTAATACTACTAAAAATTTTATAAAAATAAGGCACTAGCTTATGCTAAAAACTTAAAATTAAAATATAAATTATTAGGGTACTTTTTTTAAACACCCTAAGGCTAGTCCTAGCTTATTTTTATTACTTTTAAAAATACTTAAAAAATCTTATTAAGGGCAAGACTAAAAGGCTAGCTATAAAAAAGTTTAAATAATAATAGTAAGTATTACTAATAATAAAAATAGTAATTTTTAGTAATAATTTTAAATAAATATATTAGGGCATGCACTGCGTGGGCTATAGTTATATAATATATTATAAATAATATTTTTAAGTATAGGAACTATTAGCTATTAATACCTAATTTTATATTTATAATACTAAGGCTATTAGTATACTTTAAAAATTAAAAATAATAATTAAAAAATTTTTTAGGGCTTTTATTTACTAGCTTTATATAAATAATATTTTAGTAATTTAGTACGCGCGCGGGTAGCCTTTATTATTTTTTAATTAAGCTTTTTAAATATTATATTAACTTATAAACTAATATATAATTTACCTGCGGTGGTTTTTTAGCTATATAAATATTAATAATAATAAGCTAGTTAATAAACTAGCTAATAAGGCGGCCTTTATAAAAGTACTACCTTTAAATATTAACTTTTTTAAGGCGTAGCCTACCGCAAGCAAAATATATAACCTATATAAATAAATATATTAAATTACTTAAGCTAAGTAATAAAAAAGCACCTTTATAAAGCTATTAACCTAGTATAAATAATAGCTTATAAAGCTAGAGCCTTATTAGGTTAAATTATAACCTAAACTTATATTAAAGTATTTAATTTTATATTATTAGCTAGTACTAAGGTTATTATATAATAACTTTAAGTAATATTATAAATACTTTTAATATAAAAATATAAAAATTACTTACTTTTACAGGAGAAGCAAAAGCCCTAAATACCTAGTTTTTTATTATTATTTTTAATAATATTTTTAATAATAGCCCCAGCGCCCTATAATACTATTAATAATTAAGGCTAAGGCCTTAAAGTACCTTTATAAATTAAAGCCTAAAAACTTTATATTTTTACTAAAAATTATAAACTTTTATAAGTTTATTTATTTTTACTAGGGCTCCCCGCGCCCTAGCCTTATAAAAATTATTTAACTTAATATTAAATAGTTTTATTTTTTTTAGTTTTATTATATTTTTTTTTTATTTTATATTTTTTTTTAATATAACTAGCTTTAGCTTATATATATTTTTTATAAATAAGGCTGGCCCTTATATTTTATAGTATTTAAATTACTAAGCGCGTGATAAATAACACCTGCTAGTAGCTATATATTAAAATAATAAGTAAAAAATAAGTACCTAGCCTATAAGCTTTTAGTAAAAGTTACTTTTTAAAATAAAAAACCTTTTATATATAAATTATTTAAATAGGCCACTTGCCCTGCAGCGGCACGCCCCCATACCCTAAAGGAGGTTTAAAATATTAGGTGTACGCCTAGCGATCCCCGGGGCGTTAAATACCACTACTACTACTACTAAGTCAAAGAGACGGCCCCGGGGCTGATGTGTCCTGCAGCTGCCGGAGCTGGCGCTGAAACAACCGGTCCTGCACCGCTGGCTTGCGCTTAGGTCCTTGCATGGGGACTTTAAGTGGTACCACGAGCGCTTTTAATATAAAAATGCCAGGCTTACTTGCTCCTGCGGGATAAGTAAAAGCCCTAAATATCTAGTTTTTTATTATTACTTTAAATAGCACTTTTTATAATAGCCCTAGCATCCCATAATATTATTAATAACTAAGGCTAAGGCCTTAAAATACCTCCGCGGGCTAGAGCCTAAGGGCTTTATATTATTATTTAAAATTATAAACTTTTATAAGTTTATTTATCCCTGCTAGGGCACCCCGCGCCCTAGCACTATTAAAATTACCTAATTTAATATTAAATAGTTTTTTTTTTTATTTTACTACACTTCTTTTTTTTTTTTWTTTTAAACACCTTTTTTTAATATAACTAGCTCCGGCCAACGCGTTTTTTTTATAATAAGGCAGGCCCTTAAAACCCTTTATAACTAAAACCCTAAACACGTAATAAATAATACTTATTAATAGCTATATATAAAAATAATATATAAAAAACAGGCACTAGCCCATAAGCTTTAATAAAAGTTGCCCTTTAAAATAAAAAACCTTTTTATATATAAACTATTTAAATAGGCCACTTGCCTTGCGGCGGCACGCCCCTATACCCTAAGGAAGGTCCGGGATAATAGGCGTACGCCTGATGATCCCCGGGGCGTTAAATATCACTACTACTACTACTATGTGTCCTGCAGCACTGGAGCAGGCACCGATCTTCCTGTTTATTTCTAGCTTCACGCGCTTTCCTTGTTATTCAGACCCCATACAAATTCCTCATTACCAGGGTTACAATCGCCTATCTGGTGGTCATATTGTTGCATCACCGGCATCTAACTCCCCTATCCTACCTTTCCTGGGCTCAGTGCAAGATATCAATCTTACCATCAGTGGGTTCACGTTAGATAACCATTAGACACTCAACGCAGCTTGGAACGTGGATTCGCTAGAGGCTTTCCGAGGCCCCGTGTGGTACAGACGGGATGACAACTTCATTGATCAATATAGGCCCCATTCGCAACCCTTGGAACGGACATTTGAGTTTGATTGTGTACCCAGTTTAGGCTTGTCTACATTCCCCTGGCCAACTCATGATCTGCCTATGCGCTCTGGTTCACATAGGACAGGCTATGACAATGGAAATTTGGGTCTTAATCTCTCTGGTCCGGAAGATGGAGCACTATCTTTCATTGATCCTGGCACGAATCCTCCATCTTTATTCTCGGCGACCTCCTTGAACACCAACCTAACGAGTGCGTTATCGCTGTCAACTCATGATACTCACACGCCCTCCGAGGTGCCTCTATCGCCACTGGTTTCTCCAGATCGTCCATTGGCGCAATCGTACCACCATCTCGGCATTCTACCCTCCGCTTCCGCCAGCCAAACCCTGCGTTTGACTCGTTATAATTGCAAATACTGCCCAGAGAGCTTTGAAGACCAAACTACGTTAACACTCCACCAAGTTGGGGAACATAGCTATATACGTGAGAGGGGACGTCTAGACAAAGCCTCCTGCACACACCGCGGGGAGAGGCGGCACTATGGCACGACAACACATCAGCATGGCGAATCGTTTCGATGCGGTGGCTGTGGTCGGCACTGTAAGCGACGCGACAACCATATTCGCCACCTGAAGACCTGCAGCAAAGGATACGGTCAATACTATATCTGCGGTCGTGATTCACATCAGACTTTGGACAAGGCCGAGCACTGGGACCACGTTACGACATGCAAGATGACTGTTGGAAGGAAAAAGAAGTATCCATCGACCAAGCCGACTCATGGGGAATCAATGGGTTCTAGCCTAGGGGTGCCCTTACCCACGGAGGCTGTTGGCTGTTCGCCTTGAAGCACAAATTAGAGTTCTAGAATAAGGGCAGCTACACTCTCTAGGTATACTTGTGGAACTCGTTGGGTACTCTGGCTGGTGTAGATGACTCTTGCCTCTAGATGATCTTTCTTTCCTTTGTTCTGCACCTTGAAAGGTTTTTAGAGCTCGTGAAGATGGATCTTATAGCTGGAGACGGGATGTCCTGGGCTACTGTTGTTTAAGATGTCCTCCGTTGATTGAGAGAATGGTACATGAGTAGATAGCCCATTGTAATTGGGACGTAGCTGCGATCTCGAAAGAACATATTTTACACTTTCACCCTGAGGACTTGCAACTATACCTTCGTTAAACTTATCCCCGAGGGCCCTACTCTTCCCCCCGAACCTATAGTAACCAGGAAGGCTTAGCAACGCTAAGGACCCTAACTGATTTGAGGATAAGACCCGATTGGCCGGGGATGGATGGTTGAGTCCTAACCCTAAGCCCTATAATTGAGCAACTGGCCAGACATCACATTTGTTATACTGAATAAAACGAAGCTATCATGGATCTTTGAACTCAAAAGAAGGAATCCCCGAGTTAACTTGCTCTATATATAGTTGTTCCTCCCGCCTTTGCCGAAATCTATGAAACCGCAATAAAAGACGGTCCAACCGGAGCACAAACGGCCAGTACCACCATAAGCCCCCCGCGTCCAATCTTAGTGACCAAGGGTCTTGTATCAAAGACTGTTATCCGGATTACGTACATTCCGGGAGTCGGAATACGGCCTAGGTCCACGAAAGTGGGAAGCTAAGGGTCCTCTGACAAATTAGGGTGGAGATTCACGGGCTTCATAAGAGCCATATCCAGGTCAAGAAATTGTGCCACATTTGTACATACATCAAGTTTATCATCTTAGGTCATAAATCTGGAAAGCGGGCTATATAAGGGACTTACTCCAAAGATGGGCACAAGGGAGACCTTGCCCCCAAACAGCCCTAAGGTGTCAAGAATCTTTTCCTTATGACTTAGCATTCCTTTGTCGTCCTCAAGAGAGTTTTTGCAACGTTTGCCGTTATGGTGCGATGGATATCTTTTGTCGGGTTGCTGGTATTTATGCTGCCTATCTTATGAATTGGGGAGAAGCAGCAAGAGCGTAATTTCTGGAAGAGGAATCAAGATCTTGTCAAATGTTATGGTCTCCCGTTTGACTTGTGGCTATAAAAAGGGTTGAAGAGGTCAACGACGTTGGGCCCTGTAAGCATTTGATGCTTGATAGAGCCTTGTTGGCTGCAGTCCTCATTCGAGATCCTGAGGTTCATTGGCCTGCGTGTTTGTCCTCGCCCATTTCTGTAGAGTGGTATTGCTTGCATCGTGCCTTCTCGAAAAAGTCCTCAACTACTTGTTCTCATGACAGGTATCCCTCAGGAAAGGTCCTCAAATAATGAAACCCGTACGGCAAGTTCTCCATCTCTTGGGATTGTCATCGGGCGCCATATAACGCCCGTTTTCTTATCGTGGGTCTCGGCATGGCTGTTGAAAGCTTGTTCCCTGAAAATAACTCCCATACGCGGCCTGCATAAAATTGTCCTCACCCCAAATTGGGCCTGATGCAGCCAAGTGCCTCGGCATCTGGGAGGGGAGGTTCGTCGCAAAAAAATCCTGGTTTCAGCCTCAAAAACGACTGGCAATCGAAGAAGTACCTGGACCTATAGGCAAAGGAACCAATGACCTCCATGTGCGTTGTGCTCATTGGATGCTTTGGCAATCGAGCCGGAGGTCTCAAGGCAGCGAATAAGAAGGAAGCAAGAATTGTCCGTAACGATAACAGGCAACCCCTGCTGTGCATCTTGAGCAGCCAATCCCGACAGCGGGAAATGGCCCTCAGCTGCAGTCAGCCATCAGCACCTTCCTTTATATTCCATCTCTCGCTCCCATCTTACCTGCCATCTGTCCTTTCCTTTCTGTTCCCCAAGGCTCGTCCATTGCACCTGGCACTTTGATTCACCCTTTGACTGAATCACATACCCTCCCTGTCTGGAGTGATCGCGGGATACCTTATCCCGCGGGTACTCCATTCAGGGATTCCACAATGATCATCATTTAGGGCAAAACGGGCACTGGTCCTTCGAGAGCCCTGACGATCCCCTCCTATGGTGCGAAACTGATGACAACTTTGCTGATCATTCTGGTTACTCTGCGCAGCTTCTGGATAATCTGCCTGGTATCTCACTCGACCCCTCAACTCTCAACAACATACTCCCCGCGCCGATCGAGTTTGAGGACCAGGCGTCCCTTCTTTTTTCCACAAATACCTCAGTTTCACTTGGCTGGGATGGAAAGGTTGCAGATGCCGCATCAATTGCGCCGAATCCTCCCTTCCCAGCCTTTAGTTCAGATGGTAGTGCACTGCGCCAGAAGGATACCGATACAACCTCTACACTTTCACTCTCCGACAACTTCTCACATTCTTCCTCCGCCGGTCTGACCTTGTCACCAAAGTCTGCTTCTTTATTGTCTAGTCTAAATGCAGATCATGGATTCGCGTCGAGCTCTAATCACCTCACGATCCTGCCCAATGCTCTGAGTCGCCCTGTCTCTTGTCCCCACTTCCAATGCAACTTCTGCGAGAGCACCTTTAGCGACGAGTCCGCCCTAATGTGAGTGATATATATCTAGGACACTCTTCCCTGACCAATACTGACTCAGCACCATCATAGGAGCCACGAATTGAGGGCCCACCACGTCTGCGAACGCGGATGTGCAAAGAAAGCCTTCTCATGTGCGCGCAATAGGGATAGGCATTACGCAAAATCGCATGGCCAGAGCAAGTTCGACTTCCATTGCGGTTGCGGCAAACGCTTTGCAGGCGTGCGACGCGACAATTACCTTCGCCATCTGAAGAGCTGCAACGCGACGGACAACCTACCTTACATCTGCGGTCGGGACTCGCATGAGACTTATAATAAAGTCGAGCACCTTGCCCATATCAAAGCATGCAAGGGGCAGGTAGGGAGGAAGAAAAAGAATCCGTCTAGCAAGCCAAGCAAGTCAAGCAAGTCAAACTTGTCAAGATTCCAGGCTTTTTGACGAGCAATTTGCCCATCGCCCAGTCTAGCCAACTTCCAGTCATGACCTCCAGAGTGATGCGGCAAAGCAAAAACAGCTGTCTTTGAGTTGAAAGGTTGTATGGCAATCAAACAGTTTAGATGTCTCGTTTTTGTACCTTCGAGGGGGCCGTCCGGTGCTGTGGATGGACCTGAGTCGCCCCTTTTGGTGTTGATGATCCTGTCTTTTTCCCTTTTTTCTTTCCTTCATTGTTACTTGCTATAAACCCTCACGAACTTATGACCTACCGCACCTGGTTTGCAAGCGTGTTATCTTTCCGGTTGATGCCTACCCTATGTTGCTGCTTACACGGACCCAGTGCACTAGGGTTGTTCATGATGTCCTTCTGCCACTGATCTTTTTTTTTCTTTTTCTCCTTCGCCTTCGAAATCATGGTTCACGCTTCTTCCCTAACGGCCTTCATTTCCTTCTCTCTGTTGTGGGTTATCCCGATTGATTTGTACCGAGTTTCGTGGATCCGGGCCTTCGCCTTGTTAAGCCCTGGGCCGAAATGGTTTCTGGCCTCTCCTGCATAGACTGTGGATTTGGTGCGGTTGCAGATTAAATACGCATCTCTGTTCCCTCTGTTTCTGTGTTCTTTTGTTGTACTTGGCCTCCAGGTGAGGCACCCTCCACTCTTGTATCCCCACCTAGGTAAGTCCTGTCATGTTCCCCCTGTGGCCGTGCAGTTGACTGCCATTAATACACTTCACTTTCTCCGACCATCTTGCTTTACGTTATATACTTTTGGTAGTTTCTCGCTCGTACTGTCATTCTTACCTCCAACTACATCGCTTGTTTATCTTGGAGATGAAAGCTTGGAGATTGTATCTAGCTAGGCCACGATAGTAAAGCTATACTTGGTGTGGCTAACTAAGCTAATAGGCAAGGGTTATAGTAAGGCGAGTAATATACTATACTTTAACACCCCCCTTGCTAGGAGCCCTACTAAAAAAATAAAGCTAAATATATTTTTTAAATAAAAAGTAAATAATAAAATATAAAGTAATAAAAAATAAGTAAGGCGCCGCGGTGGGCCGCCCTTATATATAAGTAAAATAAAGGTTAAAATAAAAAATTATAAAGCTATTTAAAAATCACCCCCCTTGCTAAGGCGTTTTATGTTAAGTTACTTAATAAAGTGGAGATACTAAACCCGCTTAAAAGGCTTAGTAAGGCTATTAATAGCCTGTTTTTTAGTATTAATATAAGTAAATTTAATATTACTAGCGGTTACCTTTTTATAAATAAAATAATATTTAATTACTATATACTTTATGCGGGCATAAAATTCTAGATTTTTTAATAGGGTAATCACGCCTTAGTTATCCATATAAATAAGTATTAATTTAATAAAAAGTATTTACATTAAAGCAAGGCGCGAGATATTAAGTTTAATAAAAAAAAGTTAAAGCTATAAAAGTTCTTAAATTATAATTACCTAGGAAATATACTTTAACTTTATTAATAAAAGGGCTATAGCAAACTATTTTTTAAAAAACTAGCTTATTAGCTTATTAGCTACCTTAAAAATATATTTAAAGGTAAAGGCATAGCTATTAGTATAAGCACCGGCCTAGTTAGTATTATAGTATTTAATAAGGTCTTTACTTTTATATTAATAAAAGATAGCAAGGCCCTTTAATACCTTAAGGTAGTAAAAAACACGTGTTAGGGCTATAATATAATTTTTTAAAAAATTTACTATATATTAAAATAAAAGTATAATAGTAAAAAAGATATCTAGGCGTGTATTAATAAAGATTTAAATAAAAATATTAATTTATTTTTAGTATAGGGAGATTTTTTTTATTAAGGCCTTGCTATTAAACTTTTATAATATAACCTTAAAGTTATATAAAGTTATAAAATTTTTATAGTTTTTAAAACTAAATTACTTTAAAATATTTTTAATATAATATTTTTAAAAAAAATAAATACTATTATCCATACAGTAAATATTAATATTAATAAAGTAAGTAAGTACTTTATTATTAATAACCTTAAAAGCGCCTTTAAGCGCCTTAATAACCTTTATAATATTATTTATAAATAAGGAGAGAAGCATAATATTATTTATATAAAAAAGAATAAATACTTAGTTATAAGTAAAGACTAAATAATCCACGTGTGTTTTAGTAAATTTAAGCAAGATAAAAAGGCTAGTAAGTATTTTATACCACTTTTTTAATAATTACTTTAGGCTATATAAGGTTTTTAAAAGTAAGCTATATTTACTAGTAACCTTACTACCCTTAGGTAGTTTAATAAAAATCTTTTTAAAAAGATTTGCGTATAAAAAAATAGTAATAATATTAAGAAAGTATAGTACCTAGTTATAGCAGGCAGCTAGTATAATAAATAATTTAAAAAATATTAATTTAGTAATAACTATATATACCTTATAAATCTTGTAATTATAGCTAGTAATTTAGTAAAAACCTTTAATAATTAAGTAAGCTTTATAAGTACTATTATGCTTAATTTTAAATACCTATTTAAGATTAAGAAGTTATATTTCTTTTTAATAATTAATAACACGCCACGTGCTGTTAAAAAAATAATTATTAAGCTTTTTATAAATAGCTATATGCTATTTATTTACCTTTAAATAAAAAACTATATTTATATATATTTTTAGTTTATAGCTAGTATTATTTAGGGTTTTAAAAGCAAAATTTTATTTATTTAACTTGCTAAAGTTTACCGCGAGAATAATATTATTAATAAAGTTATTAAGGGCAAGCTTATAATCCGCGAGAAACCACGCAAGATAGTTTAAAAAAAGGTTAAAATTATATATAAAAAAAAGTTTATTCACGCTTATTAATTTAAGGTGCTTTTTTATAATTTAACTTAGCTTTTTTAAATAATTTAAGCAGTGTATTTTACTTTTTAAGGGTAAAAAATATTAAGTATTAGCCTTTAAAACGCGGGTGTGTTTTACTAAACTATTATAATTTTTATTAATTATACTTAAATTACTTTTTTAAAAAAAAGGGGGGGGGTTTAAAGCAGGATAATATTAAGGCTTTGTGTTATATAACCCCTAAACTAAAAAGTTTAGTACTAGTATTAAAGAAAAAACACTAGTTAGTTAATATTTTTAAAGCTATTTTAGGTTATAAGTAGTATTATTAAAAAGGTTTTTTTAAAACAGTTTTTTCTATTCTAAATTTATTTTAAAAGGTTAAGAAATGGGGTTATAAAAAACAAAAATATTTTTATAAGTATTTAATAAAGTTTTAAAGCCAGGGGGCGTATATTTTTACTTTTAAAAATATAATTTTTTTTTATTTACTTTACTAGTAACAAGGTGTAAAGTATTTAAATTATATTTATTAATAGGCGGTGGGAAAAAAATACTTAACTTTTTAAAAATAATATCACGGGCGGTAATAATTTACTTTAATTTTAAGTTATAAACTTTATATAAACTTTTAAAGTATTTAATAAAGCGGCCCTTAGCCATATAAAGGTTAATTTTTATTTTATATATTTTTTTAAAAATAAAATAAAAGTATTTATATCCTAGCGCGCGCTAGTAAAAAATATTAGGTTATATTTTATTAAGTGCTTTATAAGGTGTTTTGCTAATAATTTTATAATAAAAATAATTATAAATATAAATAATAGCAAGAACTAGGTAATTTTAAAAAAACTTTAAAAGTTAGTTTTTTATTATAATAAATATAACTAGTTTAATAATATAATAATTTTTTACCTTAGTAATTAAGTTTAGCGCTAAGTAATATCTTAGTGCTAAATTAAAAATAATACTGTAATTTTTATAATATAACTTAAGTAGTTAGTATTTTAAAGTATTATTATAGTAAATACACTTTATTTTTAACTTTAGTTATATTTATAGCTAGTTATAAAATTAAAGAAATTTTTTAAAAAGTTTTTTTTTTTTTATAATAAATACCTAGCAGAACTAAAAGGCCTTATTAATAAATATAATAAAATATAAGGCGCCTGTCTGCCCGCGTACTAATATAGGCCTGTAAATATTTATATATATAATATTACCTAGCCAGCGGCCAAGATTTTTAATTAAATTTTACTTTACTAAGGGGAGCGCTATTTTTTTACTAATAATATATAACTTATATTATTTAACTAGCAAGCCCTTGTATAATTTAAGGCTAATAATATATTAAAAAAAATTCTTAATCTTTTTTTTAAATACATGGGCAGCCTATTAATAAGCTAAATATATAAAAATTATTTTATTAAAAACCTTTACCCTGGCTGCTATTAAACCCTTAAGTAAAATTATACTTTAACTAAATATAAAGGCATCCACAAGCGCGGTAATTACCTTAAAAAAAGTATTAATATTTAAATAAAAATAATAATAAAATCCAAGCAAAATAGCGTATGCAACCAGGGATTTATATTATATAAGTTTAATAATAATATTAATATTAAATATTATATAAATATTATTATCTACAAGCTATTTAATTAATAATAAATTATAAGCTAAGCTAGGCGTGTACTAAATATTTTTTAATAAAAAACTTTTAATTTATTACATACTAAACTTATTAATAACACCTAATATAATATTACCATAGCCTTTAGTAAAAAACTTATTATTATTAGCTATCTTAACTAGAACTTTGGTATATTTAAATAATATAAAGTTATACTTAAAGTATGTTATATAATAAAAGGCACTAAAGTTAAGTATTTAACCACTATTAGCGGCCGGTTTAACATTTATATAAGTTAATTTAATATAAAAATCCAGCTTATTAATATTAAGATTTAATAGTTATATAAACGCGGAGTTTATGTATATAAAGTTAAAGTTAATACTAACTATATTAGCGCCTAGAAAGGCCCGTAAAGCATTAGGCAGAGGTACTAATAAGGGACCTTAAATTAATCCCTAAGCTAACTATTATAAAGCGCTAGCAGTAATATTTTTTACCTATATAATATTTATAAAGGCAGAGGTATTATAGCCTTTTTTACCTTTTTTTTTTTTATAATATTTAGATTTACTACCATGGCTTTAACAGGCGCTAGCACTAGCGCTTTTAAAGTTACCTTTATTTTTTAACTAGGTATTTACTGGATTTCTAACACAGGTAAAAAAAAAATAACTATTATATAACTAGTAATATATATACCATATAGTGCTATAATTTTTAATAGGAATAAAGCTATTATAACTAAAGTAGCTAGTAATATTAATAGTATATTAAGTAATTTTAAATATTTATATTTAATTAAGTTTAAACTATAAAAAAAGTAAATAAACATTATTAATACTTTAATAAAATATTATATATAACTAAATAATAAAAGGCTATATATTATATAAGCTAAAAATTACCATGGTAAAAAAACATTATATAACTTATTAATTAAGGGTTTAAATAATTACTAGCTTAGTAATAATATTCCTAAACTTTATAAAAAATTATTCTAGTTACTAACTAGTATATTTTATCGCGTTAAGTATTTGCCAGCTTTTTAAAAAAAAACTAGTACTAAATAAGTTATATAGCTCTTATAAGTAATAAAAAACTTAGGTAGTACTTTAAAGGCTAGAAATTTAGTTTATATATTATATATAAAGTGTTAATTATAAAAATAATAATAAAAAAAAGTTATATTATATTTAGCGCCCTTGCTCCGCTCTTATTTTAATATTTTAAAAAGTTTAAATATTAATTTAGTTTTTAATAATAAGCTTAGTAACTTAATCTTAAGCTATATTATTTTTATTAGTATATTTTATAATAATAATAGCTTGCTTTAGTAAATACTTGTAAAAAAAAAAGACTTTTTTAATAATAATAAGCTAAAAATAAGGCAGTTTAAATTAAAGTATAATTTTAAAAAACTTATGCTATAAATAATAGTTTTCTTAATTATTAAGTTATATAATAACTTTGTAAAAGTTAAAAATAATAGTAATAATATTAACCATGCTATAAATAAATTTTTACATAACCTTAATATATAGGGGTGGCGTGGGAGTTATATAAAGTAAATAATTAAAAAATTTATACTAGGTAGCTAAAAATCCTAATACTATATAAAAATATTTTTAACTTAATAAATATTTAAAGTAAATAAATTTTTAAAAAAGGTAATAATAAAGAAAGTAGTTATATATAAGTAAATATAATATTTTAATAAAAGAAGCTACCTAGGGCACATAACCTTTTAAAAATAAAAACTTAAAAATTATATCTAGCTAGGCCACAATAGTAAAGCTATACTTGGTATAGCTAACTAAGCTAATAGGCAAGGGCTACAGTGGGGCGAGCAGTATACTACGCTCCGACAGTTTAGACTATAAATATGTAGTTAACGGTTAGAATACGTCCACAGGTTTCTTCCCGCTGCATAAAGCGGCGAATCCTTATTTTGCTTTTCATTATTAATACATAGCATCCAGGACCTTCAGCGCGGGCAGCGTGGTAGGTATTTCAGTATAAACACCTATACATGTGATTATCCATTCCAGAATAATATGCAGAGCTTTCAACAGATCCCGAAAACCATCTGTTTACAAACATCCCATTGAGTCGAGCAGAAATACCCGGGGCGTGTCTGGGTGGGACTGTGAGGGAAGCCCAAACTTTCTGCTGTTAGTAGAATTGTCGGGCTGCTATATGGATGCTTGCTGCAGGTTCAAGGCAGAGACAAACGCCTCGGAGTCTTAACCCCGTTAGATCGCCATATACATCTCAAGTATGCTATGGTAGGTCCGACATACCGTCTTCCGTCACAAAGTCAAACTGAATCCACTTTTCCTTCTTCCACCACGCATCGCACCCTGAAGACGAGGATCCCGAGGCACGGGATGTCCGGGAGTCATGCGATGTAGCGGTGACTGTGCTCTCCACCGAGTTCCGGCGTGGTAAGAGACCCGATGTGAAGCTGTGTCTTCGGGTGCCGGAGACCGGGAGTCGGATCTTGGTTCTACCTTCTCGTTTGGGGGCACAGAAGTCGGAGACTGGAAGGGTGTTAGAGAGGGTAGCAGAGTGGACTGGGCTGTGGCAATAACGTACCTGGGATATCCAAGAAACGAGGTGAATGGGATGGTCCACGGTGAGATCCGAAGTAAAGGATGGATAGGGCACCGGTTGGATCCTGCAGAACGCGGACGGTCTCCTGGGAGCAGTGGCCTTCCGGCAGAGTACTCGAATGGATGAGTTTGATATCTCCGTTGAAGAGGACGGTGCGGCGGAGGAGTGTGTTTTGGAACCGGTCAAAGTCTGCCTCGGTGTTAGATGTTCAAGCCGGTAAGGAAAAGCATCCGGGAGATGTACCCTGCTTATCGTGGCAAACATAGATTGGTGTGACATGAAGCATGTCCGCACGCCCGTCCTGCGTTATTTCGATCTGATGTGATCCCATGAAGCCGATGGAAAGCGGATTCGATGCAGCTGATGAGTGCCGACTGTACATCAGGTACGGCATCATGGAGTCTTTGACGTTTTTCGACGGATTTTCGCGATCGAGCGAGTGGACGAGCTTGAGTCCAGTTTCAGCGTTGATGCCCTCGATCACGTCCCTCCTGCTGGACCTGGGATCGAGGAACGCGGTTACGGAACAGGTTACCGGCGGATGCACATAGCTGCCCCTGCGGTTTGGGTCTGGAAAAAAACTGGGACACATCAGCATCTACTCCAAACATCTACCTGGGCGAGGCGTCAAGATACGTACACTTGCACTGGGTGTTCAGTGAGCAGTTGGGAAGGGATACTGGATCGACGACGCCATGTTGAACCAACCGAGACTGGAGAATGGGGTGGGTCGGAGTCGAACGGCCATGTCTCAATAATGGCTGAGCCGGCGGGTCGCACAGGGACTCGTGCTGGCGATGGTTGTCGGGGAGAGTGCCATTCTTCAGGAGACGACATGCCGCGTGGCGTCCTGGGAGGAGGGTCCGGTTCAGGGGCGATGTCCAATTGCCCTACAGTAAAGTCGAGTCGTGGAGAAGGCCCGTCGAGAGGGTGCATGATGCGGAATTGCAACCGCTCTTTGAACAGACCCCAATCCTCTGCGGCGTTGTTGAGCGCCTTGGTCGATCTCCCGATGGAATCAGTTTGCTGCCGACTGGGGACGATGACATGCTCGTATCCAACCTTGTCCAGTGCTTCTTGTACCTCGCCTCCTATCTGGTTCAGCAGTTCGACTACGGGGGAGATAATGGTGGTGTCGCTGCCGATGCTGCCACTTGTGTCTGAACGTCTGAGTGGGCTGATGCGTTCTGGGGACGGCGTCAGCTGTCTGCCGATGGTATCCAAGCGAGTGGCCAGATATTCTAGCCTGCCGGTGATCACTTGGATACGCTGCAATGCAGCGTCGCTCTCGGATTGTGCGATGACATCGTTCTCGGGAATGGCGTTCAGGGCAGGGATGGGTTCGAGCAAGTGGGCCAGACGGCGACGGTGGGTTCTAGAGAGATATTTGACATCGAGGGCATCGGGAGACTCATCAGGGGCACAACGTCGAAGAATCAAAGAGACCTGTGCGCTCATTGCCCTAGGCGAGGGCCGTCAGCGAGTCATCGTCCACTTTCTCCTTCAAACGATGCGCAAGTCTACCCACCTGACTGCTTTGAGAATCTCCACATGCTCCGTTCTCATCTGCCTTGTGTCATCCCGATTGTTGGCGGTAAGCTTGAGGGTCGCGAAGTGAATGTGTCCTTCGAGATGCGCCCTCAGCAGCTCAGCTTCCGCGCGCTCGAGAGGCCAGGAGACCGTATCCCAGGCACTCAAGAGTCGTTCCTGCACGCTCCGTCGTCTCCCTACGTCTCTAGTAAGTGATCTGTGTTTTTTGATAAAGCTGGCGCATTGTGCAATCGTTTGCTGGTAGCCATCTCCAAGGTCAAGGTCTTCCCCGGGATACTTATTCGCAATGGCTTGCAGTTTCTCCAGCGTGGCTCGGACGAGGTTGAACTCGGTTTTGAATGCAGCAAAGTCAGATTTCGCTCCTCCTGGTCCGTCTTTGAAGCTCGTGTAGATTGCCCAGACGATCTTTGCACCCTGGATAATGTCCCCTACACCAACGTCCATGATGACGGGGAGGGGAGGAGACGTTGTTTGATGGAAATATGGGCAACGAAAAGCAACAAGAAGGAGTGGAGACGATGAGAGATGAAGATGTAAGATCGAGGAAGTGATAGACCAAGCTCCGGTGTCAGAGGGGGCGTGCCAGGCCACCCCATCGGGAGCCGCATCATGCCCCTCAACTCTGAACAGGTGGCAGCCAGCGGACTGCGTACTACGGAGACCAAATTGCCGTCAAGTTAGCGGGTTCGTAGCGAGGACTAAGTCCAGAGTATGCAGGTTGAGCATGCGTGATCCTTCCTAGCGTGCGCACCGCCCGGGTGGCGCCTGGCTAGAGCCCTAAGCCCCCAATCGGAGCAGCCACAACCACAACGTGGGTGAACTGGCTGCTCTCACTGTCTAGATTTCTATATCGATTGCCTTCTCTCCCCTCATCTCGCTCCGACGCAGTGCTGTCGCACATGTTCCTGTTCCTGATCCAAGTTCCTCTTCTTGAGCCGCACCGATCCGTAACCATCCGCCATGTGGATAACATGGATGTTCCCTGATCAAGAGGAAAGCCTACTTGAAAAGTACCTTTGACTCATGCGACAGTTCTATGACCCGGGCAAAATAGCCAAGGCGTAAAGCCACCCTGCTCGTGTCTGTCTGAGATCCCCGAGGCGCCTTCAGCCTCGCGCCGGGCAATGCCCCGGGTACGCGGCCTTATGAGCAGGTCATGCCTCGCGAGTCTATGCTGGGAGAGAAAGTGTTTGTAACTGTTTTCTTCCTGCCGCCCCATGCGACTCGCAGGCCGCAACCATGTCGGTGCTGCCATTTCTGACGCTGCACCTGAACCCCTGGAGGAATTATGAGAGTTTCCAGCACCACACGGTAAGAACCATTTCAACACTTTCGAACCCTTTTAATGGATGACAGCCAGCTCAGCGACATGAGTACATGATTGGTCGGTTAGAAAATGCCCGACGACGCGAATGGATCTGGGTCGTGATTGTCGCCGGCATCGGCTTCTTCACGGATGCCTACGCAGTAAGCATCCCCTCTCCGTAACAGGCAGTTGCTGACGGACAGATTTTCTCCGTCAACATTGTCGTCCCCATGCTTGGCTATGTGTACTGGCCTCATGAGGATGGCATGCCCCAGCGCTTCAGCGTAGCCCTGAGTATTGCCACGCTCGGCGGCGCCATGGTGGGCCAGGTCCTGTTTGGAGTGGCCGCCGATATCTGGGGCCGACGCAAGATGTATGGGCTTGAGTTGGTTGTGCTTATCTTCACTACCCTAGGCGTGGCATTATCGTCTACTGGCGCCGAGTCGTCCATGTCTATTGTCGGCCTCTTGATCTTCTGGCGATTCTTCATGGGCGTAGGACTCGGCGGCGACTACCCTTTGTCTGCTGTGATATGCTCAGAGTACGTACATAATCTTCATACAAGGCCTTCGCTAATCGTCAGGTTTGCCCCTACGCGCATTCGAGGCCGGATGCTCGCGGCCGTGTTCTTCTGCCAGTCGCTTGGCTCACTGTCTGCAAACCTGGTCGCCCTGATTGCAGTTGCCGGTTTCCGCGATCAGCTTTTGAGAGACGCTTCTGGCCAGGAGTGCACAGGGGCCTGTGCGCGGGATGTTGACCGCATCTGGCGTCTCATCGTCGGTCTCGGTGCGGTGCCGGCATTCATCGCGCTGTGGTTCCGACTGACAATCATCGAGTCGCCTCGATATACGGCCGAGGTTTCCCAGGACAGCTTGCAGGCGGCCGCCGATGTATCCTACTTCTTTCGATCCGACGAGGCCATCCCGCCCCCGGCGATGAGCCAGGTCACCCACGAGGTCGACATCTCACCGACCACCTCAAGGCCACACTCGTATCCCTCAAGCGTTAACTCTAGCCTGTCCTCTACTTCGCAGGAGATTACACGCACCGTCGACCTCGGCAGCTTCTGGAATGCTTTCAAGGACTTTGTCGCCAGGCCCAAGCCCTTTCGAGTTTTGATGGCCACGTGTTTATGCTGGTTTTTCTTGGACCTACCCTTCTACGGGCTCGGCCTGATCAGCCCCCAAGTGATCCATACCATCTGGCCCGGTAGGAACGAGAACGCTGATGTAACGATATATGACTCCCTCATGCAGAACTCCTACCAGAGTATGGTGGTCGTTTCGTCCGGCGCGGTGCTGGGAAACCTCATCGCCATCTTCACCATCGACCGGCTCGGGCGGCGTAACATTCAACTCAACGGGTTCTTCTGGCTGTTCATCCTGAATGTTGTCATTGGAGCCACATTTCGGGTTCTCGGAGGCAAAGACAGCTCATCGGCGTTGGTTGTCCTATACATTCTGTGCCAAATCTTCTTTAACTTTGGTGGGTTGCCCTTAAACATTCCAAGGCTGGTTCAAAATAGCTAATAGACCATGTAACAGGACCAAACACAACGACATATATTGTGAGCCATTCCTACACATTCAGTAGTGCCACTGACAAGTCGTCCTCAGCTCCCAGCAGAACTCTTCCCAACGCGCTTCCGCGCTACATGCCACGGTCTTGCAGCGGCCGCAGGAAAGCTTGGCTCAGTTATTGCTCAGGTGTGGATATCCTACGTGGACTACGGGTATGGGTCATTTCAAGATGACGCTCCGGAGAACGATCCTGTCAATTGGCTGGGATTCTCTCTGCTCTGGTAAGCTTGCTGACCTCCACTTTTACGGCGGAGATCCCTCCTGACAACGAGCAGTCTCTCCGCGTTCATGCTCCTGGGCCTTATTGTCACGTACTTTTTTGTACCTGATGTTAAGGATCCAGATGGCAAGATTAAGTCCCTCGAGAAACTGGCTGACGATCTGTTGTCGGATACGGGGCCTTTGGCTGGGCCCTGTGGGAGGGGTTCGCTTCCTAATGGGAATGTGTGAAAAATACCTCGCTAGTATAACTACTCCATCCGTGGCTTAAATGGCATATTACCATGTTTACATTTCCCTCTAATGCTAATGATTCTTGGCGCGGAGAAAAAGTCGAACTTCCTCCATGTATATCGGGGAGACAGGTCAGGTGACTTACGTAGCCCTTACTCGCAGGTACCTGTTCACTAAAGACACCATTGCACTCTCTACCCATCGCCTTGTGCAAAACACAGTTTACCCACTACATATCTGTGGCAGTCTGAAGAGTTCTCTCGGAAATTCTCCCAACTATAGCATCTTGCCCCGGCCAATGGTGTTGAGAGCGTCGGTATATATATTTGAATTGAGGCCGGTTTAGTTAGGCGCTGGAAGCAATAAATTATAAACATCAAGCTTGCCCTACGGTGATCCCCATGAATATTTAAAGCCACCCCTCCAAAGAGTGAACTGTAGTACCTAGATCACCCGAGAACCTTCCAGTGTCGAGTTGGGATGGGACCTGGCCATCTCGTTTGTTTTTCCCTTATCAGGGACCCTGCACGCTACGCTATGCGCCAAGTAAGCCTCCACTAATCATGAAGACCATCCAGGAACATCCTAACCCAGCCCATTCTAGCCCCATGCACCTAGTAGATCTGCAAAAACAGGGTTCAGGTTCGCTGATAACCCCGCCTGGGGAATTCCCGAGGCCATCCCCAGCCTCGCAAGCTTTTCTCCTCGCTCGTCCTTACCAGTACCTTTACTCACGCCACCCCTGTACTCACATCTCTTTGACCAAACCTTCTAATTGGGGCTCTACAGTACGATGCTCTCACTCTCTACCACTCTGACCCCCCTCGCCGCCCTCGCCCTTCTAGTCAGGGCGCAAGCCCAAGAATCCGGCAGGACATGCTACAACCCCGACCGCACCACCTCCCCAACCGCCGTCCCCTGCACCTCCGCAACGCAAACCTTCTGCTGCGGCCCCGACGCAATCTGCCTCTCGCCCGGCTACTGCCTCAGTGTGTCCGCGCAACCCTACACCCTGTATCGCGGATCCTGCACGGATTCGGGCTGGGGTGATTTCTGCGCTTATTATTGTGGTGCGTTTCCTTTCTTTCTCATTCTTTATTGTTATTGTAGGGAGGAAAGGGCAAGACTAATAGTTGGTGTGGGCAGTAAATTATCGCACGGCTACAAACGCGCCTATTGTCAGTGTGGGGAGCAACGATGACGGCCGCGCGATTTACTGCTGTGGCGCTGGGGCTCAGGCAAATCAGACGGACCAGACGACGTCTTGTGAGAATGGGGACGAGCCGTTTGTGCTGGAGGATGGGGAGATGGTTTTTGGGAGGGCGGCGCTTGCTGGTGTGGGTAATTCCACGGTTAGCGACGACGACTCCGGCTCTGGCTCCACGGATGCCAACTCCAGTGGGACCGGGGGAGATGGTAGAGGGAGCTCTGAGGGAGCTTGCAGCAACAATGATGTCGCGATTGGTGCGGGTGTGGGAGTCCCGCTAGGTGTTTTGGCGTTATCTGCTGTGTGCTGGGCGCTACTTGAAAGGAGGAAGAGGACGCATGCTGTTATGGGGCCGGTCGGGATTGGCGCACTAGGGCAAGCTGGCGGGGAGGGTGTATCCGTACAGACTCAGCTGTTTCATGTACCCCCTCAGCAGAAGGGTCGTCCGACGGAGCTTGATGGCATGGGGAAAGCAAGGATCTCGGAGATGATGGGAAGCGAAGGCGATAATCAGTTGAGGGGGGTATGAAGTAATCCCGACATACATCCCAAACCCCTCGCTCGAGAAATCCGTAACATAGCGCATATAATCGCAGATTACAAATCGCCAGGATCTAATGGGAGAGCGCGCCCCAGATGGCCGCCCAGGGCATGAAGTTGCCGTATATAGAGATTTCGTACTGCAATATGGTATTGTAGATTGTGTAGTTAAACAATGAAATCAACCCGGTGATGCCGATGATTGTTAAGGGTTGGCTGTGAAGACGCTGGAGAGTATGCCTGCGAGTTCGGATGAGAAGAGGCACTTGTTGAGGCCGTAGAAGGAGCCTGTTCGCCGGGTTATGTTGAGGGTGTAGGCTATTGCGGGGAGGAGGCTGGGTTCTAGGTCAGTAGGTGGGAGAGCTGTGAAGGGGGGAGAAACGTACTTGACGAAGTACATACGGATTGTACTGGCGATGGTTTGGTAGGTGAGGGCGTCAGTGATGTCGCTCCAGTAGTAGGGGAGGCGCCGGCGGAATAGATGTTGTGGTTTATGGATGCCTTGTCCCGGACGGAAGGCGCGGAAACTTCTCCATCTGGTAGATAGATAGGCGTAGGAGGTGGTGGACTTTTCTCGGGATATGGGGATGGAATGCATGGGAGATGGGGACAAGGAAGAGGACATGGTGAGGATTGGGTTGAAACAATCTGTACAGGGTGGATGGGATATTAAGGGTGAGAAAAGGCCTTTATGGTAAGATTATAGGTAGGCATGGATCTAGTTGAACAAGACAACCGGATTCTTACGGGGGATGTAATCAGCAGTTAAGGTGGTGTCATGGCAATAGATATAAATAATGCATTTGTCCGGGTTTCCAGAGTTATTATCCTCCTAATAAGATCTTCACTGCGACATAACCTACCCTCTGCAACTTCTACTTGTCAAGTGTATTCATCCGCATGTTAATCAACTGATGACATCTTTTGCCCTAAGCTGAGTCAGCGCCTTTGCCCGGGCAGATTTCCGTCTTGGCTGCTGTGGAGGCACATCTCACCTTATTTCATCCTCATCTTGTCAAGGGTACTGTTGACCCACCGTATAACAGGGTACAAGAAATCGTACATACGTCTGTCTGGGCGCCATGGTGTCTTCTTTACCACCGCTGGTATCGCAACTGTGCGACATCCTACACAACCCGATTTTCCCTGCACAGCTTGCCTCGGCTATACAAGGCAGTCCGAACGACAAGGATCTGTATCTGAGGATAGAGGCTTCGTTAACAACGGGTGCTCGGTCAACGTCAAGTAATGGGGCGCTGCAGCTGGTTTGCTAATATTTTTTCTTTGCATTTATGTGTTTCTGACTTTTTAGGGCTGCATCAACCTTCGCAATGGGATGCTTGTGCCATCACCGTCGTTTACACCAGCGCATACTCCGGACCCAGGGGTAAGAAGACATGATATATCCCTTTTTACCAAATCATCCGAATTTCGACTTACGTTGAGCAGGGGGATGGAGCAGACTCAGCATCAGAGTCTACCCTACACTTCACACCCGATGACCACGAGTCCCGACCTTCCAAACGACACAAGACAGTGAGCGGACTGCGCCTTCCTCATTCTTCATCTCTGGAGAAGAGCAAAGCCCGTCCATTGCATACCAAAGAGGCATCCAATAGCCATCCACACGACAATGAGTCCCCAAAATCCATCCGCCAAGTCCACAGCGACACGCGCTTCCCGCAACGCGCAAAACCAGGCCAAGGCCTTGACCCGCCAGTCCTGGAACCAACATCATCCGACAAATTGATTTCTGGGATCTGGCGACAGGTGTACTCATCCGTTCAGTTGAGTCGAGACTTCTCAGTATGCTATTTCCCCTCTCCGAGCTCCTATATGGACATAATGCTAATCCGGCGAGCAGGATGTAAAACCGACAATCAACATCCGCTCAGGCGCAAGTCTCGAAGTATTCGAATCCGTCAACGCTCTATGTCTGCAGTACTACAACCGCAGCCAATCCAGCCGGGCCCTCGAGATGATCGTGCAAGCCTTCTGGGTCGAAAGCTTCGAAGCACGCACTGCAGTCCTGCGCTACGAAAAGCCAATCCTGTCTAAGACAGAGGCGCGCATGATCGCCGTGCGCGAAGCATGCGTCGTGCTGAACTGGAGGGAGAAAGACCTGCGGAATAGAATGTACGCGTTACCTTCACTACGCCCACCCATCCTGCGACAGAAGACTAATGAGCCGTGTAGGGCCATCTGGCGCGGCTACAAAGAAATCAAAGACTACGGCGGGTGGGCGGCGCTCGTGTTCGCCAGCGCAGGCGTCTACCGGTTCTGCAAGTACCGCAGTGAATTCGGCGAGGGACTGTTCTGCCGTCTACGGCATATACGCTCTGGTCTGGAGATCGCGGCTGATACGTTGCATCCGGGGTGGAGGGATATTTTGCAGGTCATTCAGCAGGATACGCCTGCTGTTTATACGGGCCATCCGCATGGGTGGGTTACGACGCCCGAGGGAACGTGTCTCACGCTTGCGTCGACGTACGAGTATTTGAATCTGCCCGGTGGATTTCAGTACACTTTCATCGATGAATGCGTTCTTGATGAGAAAGTATTTGGGCGTGACGATCCGCGCCGCGTCCCAGAGCTCGACGAAGATACCTGCCCCGTCTGCCACGAGAAACAATCCGACGATATCACAGAGAACCAGTGTGTGTGCTTCCCGGCGCTCTTCGGCGGAGTCAGATCTTCAGCTCCAGTTCAGATCTTTCGCACAACGAATGGGAAGAATAACGGCGTTGTTGCGCGCTGTGTAAGTCCCTTCCCAAGATCTCCCACCTCCCTTCTCCTTCTTAATAAGCTAGGGTACCTAACGGAAGTCCAGCCCTTCGACCGCGGCACCGCAATCGGCGAATTCACCGGCCTAATCACAAGCGGGATCACCGGGCTAGACGTGATGATCGGAGGAACGCGGTCGCGACCGTACCAGATCTTCCAAGGGAGGATGGGCAACTTCACGCGGTTTATTAATCACAGTTGTCGACCGAATAGCCAGTTCCAGAGATTCTATTGGAGGGGCAAGGAACGGATTATTGTTGTTAGTAGGGGGGTAAGTGCGGGTGCGGAGATCACGGTGGATTATTCGGAGGGGTATTGGAGGAGTTTGGAGAAGAGGTGTCTCTGTGGGGAGGCGTGTTGTCGGTTTAAGGAGAGGTAGATGGACTAATCTATAATACTCCCTATGGATGTTAATCACTCGCCCTGGTGTTGTGTAATTATGTCGGACCACATGGCATTTACTCGGTACACCCAATGGTAGTTGGCTGTAAGCAGTGTCTGTTGATCATAAATGTTAATAAAAATACTTTAACCAATCAAGGGTCGGTAGCTCAGAGGTAGAGCAAGCGGCTGCAGTGAACTGTTTCCGCTAGGTCCCGCGTTCAATTCGCGGTCGGCCCTATCTTCTTTTTTTTTTTTTTTTTTAGCTATTACTAGGGTCTCGCCCCTGTGTCGGACAATTTTTCGCCAATTATTGAGGCAACAGGTTCTTGAAACGAACCATCGAGCGGGGACTTCACTTCGCACTCATGCTAAATAGTTCAAACCGCCACCTAATGCCCTGCTTTTAACGTTCGCGTTTTAAGCCATTGCCCCAACATGCGAGGGCTACGGACTGCCGTCGCGGGCTTACTGGTGCTGGTGGATTCGGCACGCGCCCAGCAGCTTGCTGGGACAGACTCTATCACTAGCTACCCCAACACCGTCACCTCTGCTACCTTCTCTTCCGTGGATGCCGATATCCCTACAGCCACCAGTGATCCCGGCTTTATCTACACCCCTCCACCTCTCCCGTCCAAGGCTCCAGGAACCATCTCGGACTGTTATGAATACGACGCGACGTCCTTTGACGACGTCTCATGCTACTATTTAGCATTGGACCATAATGTGCCCTTTGCGGATCTGGTGGAGTGGAACCCGAGTCTCGAAAACAACCAAGTCAGCTGCACACTCTCGTCGGCGTACAGCTATTGTGTCAAAAAGTACGAGAATAGTACAGGTATGTAATCGTTTTTCTAATGTGGGAACCTCAAATCTGATAGAAATAAAGTCACGGACAATGAAACCATGTGCCTTTCCATTGAGGCGACTGAGGATGGTACCGCCTCAAACTGCAACTGCTTTACCTATGTCAACAGCCATGATGAAGGAGGTATGTAGCCCCTGAATCCATAATTGTCGTCCTGTTGACCTAGCCCACTAGACATGACCTGTGAGGATATCCTTGACACCTTTGATATCTCACTCGGCCATCTTTTAGCCTGGAACACCTGGCTTGCAGAGGGAGAGTGTACCACCGCGCTCTTCGCTAACATCCCCGACTACGAGGACCGCTCCGTGTGCGTGGGTGTTGCTTTGTAGTGTTTATCTAGTGTGGATGTAATAAACAAGGATAGATATTATATATTGTTCAGGTATTGGGGGGATGGCGGGGGCTGATATGCTGGGTATTGGAAGTTAGGGCTTTGCCAATCCCATGATGGGCCGAGGGTTCCGAAAATATATAGTCGTCGATCCTATTTGAAAACATTCTTATCAACATCCATCTTTCTTTTCATCACACATTCAACGCCGAAATGAACCCAAGAATTGTTTTCCAGACCAAGGTGATCATCAATAGGTTATCTAGCATCGCTCGCCTAATAACTCCCATCCGCCGCCGCCTTACACCCCCGGTCTACATACCGCGGCTCCTCCAACCCTCCCAGCAGTCAGCTCATTTCTCAACCACAACCACAGCCAGAGGCCGCGCCCTCCCAATAGCCATCAACGGGGAACTCCAAATGTCCAACCGAACCCCGGATGGCTTAACAGCACATAACGCCGCCGATACCCTGGAGCGGCTAATGGAAGCCGACGGATTCCGCAAATGGGGCTTCGCCATCTACAGGTGCACATACGAAAGCGACGCCGAGTGGGACGCCTTCATGACGCGCCTCTACGACGCCGTCACGGAGCTCCTGGAGCTGGGCAATGGACTCGACATCCTCGAGTCCTTCGCGCCGACCGTTATCGAGGACCCTTCCTTCGCGGGCGCGACAACCGCGACGCTCCGCGAGCATTTCCGCAGCACCTGGGTGCCCAGCGCGTTTGCGGATGAGAACCCGCGTCTCTCGCCGCGTATTTTGTCGGCGGCGGAAGGCGGGCGCTACCGGTTCTTCATTATGGTGGATCGGGACAGTCTGGAGTCTGTGCTCCAGGCGCCGGGGGAGGACGAGGGGATAAATCGCACGGGGTATGTTCGGCTTGTGAGGGGCGAGTGGGAACCTCAGGAGAGGGAGGGGGAGGGGGAGGGGGTGTCGGAAGACGGAGACGAGGAAGACGAGCTCGTGCCCCTGGAGGGATCTACGGCGGAGGATGTGGGTTGGATGAACGTGGTCTATGATGATGCTCAGCTCACGGCGTATCTGAAGATCCAGTGTGACTGGGACTTTGAGGACCATTACGAGCGCCCGCCGGCTATCCGGATGCTCGAGTAGGCGTAGGTGCTTTTCTTTATTTTTCTGTCTTTCAGTTGGATACTAGACAAAAGATATTCTCACTAACAGGCTCGTCCATATTGGTTGTATTTGTATGATTCACAGTATCAAAAGAGAGACCTCACTGTCTACTATAGTCTTCTGCTTGCCACATAAGATTCTTCTCCAACATCGCCGACGGACTTGTCAAGTCGAGTCAGGTCTATTTAAGTGCTCCTAGGTCTTGGAGACACTGCAATAGCTTTTGCTTTTGAGAACAAGACAGTAAACTCGTGTTTGAGTAATGTAGTCTGGATATTTGTGACGCGTCGAAGAATCTGCATCTATATCGAGTATGCTGTTTAGCGTGGGAAAAGCTCCTGAAGTTTATGATGGGTTTCATTACCTATGGTGTTTGAAAGGTTAAAAGAGTTGAAACATTGGGACGGGGCCCAGGCTCTTTGTAAAGGCGCCCGGGGCCGCTTAGCGGGTCAGGGGGAAGGCGCAGCCCTAACTTGGGAACATTTGCCAGTGGCTGAAGGCCCTTGTTCGTTACTATTCTTATTCCTGAAACATAGCTTTATCATGAGCAAGCTCGCCCGTGGCACGTCTAACGTAGTACAGATTATCAATTTGGCGCATTAAAGCTCCGCTGGGCGCCCGGGTCTTTGCGCATTGAATTGTTCCCTGACGCAGATTATGCGAGAGTCTAAGCTGCTACCTCCCATAAAAGAACAAACAGAGCTTGTCTAGCGCCACAATGCGTTATGGTCCAAAGCGCTGGAATTTTAAATTTCCTCGTGGGCGTGTGGCTATGAAACAAACACAGTCTCCAACCAGCTATCCATGTGTCAGAGCCTGTCTCGGTTTGCGCCCTAGCCTTGGAGGTTCAAAGAATGAGGCAGTGCCTGTTCTTGATCCAGACAGGCGAAGAAAGCGTCTTTGAATCTGTGAAAACTGCCATGAATGAGCTACATGGTTCAATGAATGCACGGTAGAAACAGCTGTAGCTGAAGGACCACGGGCACATGGCTACGAAGGGTGTGGCTTTGTTTGCTAATACATTTTTTGAGCTATAAGATAAGTGGAAGAACAAGATACCTGGACTTCTCTTCTCCATATAAGATACCGAATTTTGTCCAACTTAAAATCATTCTAGCAACGCAAGTAATACCCTTTTCCTAGTTTAAGAGGTTCCTGCTAACAAACAAGTAAAGATGTGCACTAACATCCGTGGCCGATTCGGCGTCTGCGGGCACGAAGTCACCATCCACATTAGCATGTGCCGCGCAGCGCAACAGCAGAATAATATGTGTCCCCCGGACCAACGGCCGGACGTCCACGACTGGCGAGAGGATGAGGAAGATCAGGCGTGTCCGGCTTGTCGAGGGATGACGCCGCCGCAGACGCCTTGAAGGTATCGTCGTGTCATAATGTCATGCTTCTTCTTTCTGTATACCTAGATAGCACATTCACAAAAGCTAGTTCAGGCAGAATTTCCCATGTTAAAATAGTAACAACTTCTACTTAACTCTACTACTCATCTGGTATTGATAGCTTGATTCAAGTATATGGTTAGGGCTGGTAACCTATCCTTAACCCTAATTTAACCCTATCAGTCCTAGCCCATACATGCAACATGTAGTTTACTACCTACCTACCTAGTTTCGCCCGCTTAAATGGGTTTAGGGTTTCTAATACTGGAATAGGGTGATGCAAGCAATTTACTCATCACATCTGACACGGCGATGCCAACCCCGGGACATCAGTCGCACGGCCCTGCCTAGTAAGGCCAGGCATGTCAAGCGATCTGCTCCTGTCGGTATATGCAAGCTTATATCCAGATGTCCGTGCATCAGCTATGGACCAACGCGATTCGCTGAATCGAAATCAGAACCAGAACCAGAACGAGACTTGACGGCATAGACAGACCCCGAAGAACCAGAGCGTCCCATGGATGCATGTGATATACCACAGTCCACTCTTCCCCAAACCTATTTATCTCCCCCGACTTCCGGACCTCACATGCAGCAGCAAGGCACTCGGCCTCAGCACCTTGAGCACAGTAATATCACATCCAACCCACCTACCATCCCCCAACATGCCCCTCAAGCTCATCTCCCTCAAATACCGCCTCCCCACCGTGACCCCGGAAGCCTTCAAACGCGGCTACAAGGAGCACGTCACAGCCATCAAGGAGTGCATGGGCGAGACATTCCCGCTCTCAATCCAAATGCACTTCATCAGCAACACGCAAAACGCGTCCTCCAGCTCCGCCTCCGCACCCACAGTGATCCCCGAGGGCGCGTTGCAGGGTGCCGACGGCAGCGCCGTGCCGCTGACCATCAAGACGGAGTTTGGGTTTGACGCCGTCAACGTCCTTACCTTTGCCGATGAGGCGGCGTACGCGGCGTTCCAGGAGAAGTTTGTTAGTGATCTGCGCATGCGGCAGCTCAGGGAGAAGGAGTTGGACTTTGCGTGTGGGACGCGGTTGGAGATTGCGGTTGTTGAGGAGGTCTTTGAGGTGCGGAGGGGGTAGGCCTAGGGCCTTGATGGGGTGGTGGGCTTGCTTGGGCAGGAGGAGGGGGCTGCCTCGGTGGTGTGCGTAGTCTGGGTGGTTGGGTGGTGGGAGACTTGGAATGGATGGTTGTGACGAGGGGGATGCAGCCAGCAGGAATGGAATGAAAGTCATGCATCAAGGCAGGGATCTGACACAACATTGGAGGCATTTGTTTTGAGTTCTGCTTCTAGCTCTAATTCTGTGACGACCAGAAAACTCTAGCAAAGAAACATAGCCAATCAGTTGAAGAAACGCGAGCCTTCTGTCCCCCAAAGAAGCAATGCTAATGCTACCCAGGCCACCACCACCACCACTACTACTACAAGATGATCATTCGCACGATCACCTAGGTATGCTTGGCCCGCGCGCAAACAGCCATTCAAAGCCTCTAGATAAGCATATTTCATTCCCGCCCAGCTCTGTTAGATGTATTGCACTCACAGTCAGCTCGCCAGCTTGCCCGAGATCAAATCCGACTCAAACTTGGCCACAGCAGTCGCAGTCCAGATCTCAATTTGACCGTCACGCAGGGAGACCTCGGGCCAAGCTTTCTCGCGGAAGTCTCCCGGAAGACCAGGTTGCCGCTGCCGCCACATTCGACGCCATAAGCCCGTGCCATGGATCTATCTGCTGTGCTGATTGCGCACAGGCCGCTCGGGAGTCTGGAGCTGCAGACCGCACGCTCAAGGGAGCATCCCTACGGAGTAACATTGTGAGACAGCTAGAGGTCTATCCGGCCTACCCAATTGGCCGGCCCAGTTCCGAGCCTCGGAACTGAGGAGGACGACACTTGGACGGGTGGCGAGCGTCGAGGAGGTTGCGATGCGGTCCTTTGCTTAATCTCGTCGATGGGAAGTTATGTTATTGGGGAAGCGTTGATGATGTCCAGGTGGATGGGGGCTTCGCGCTTTAGGTGATTGGCTTTCTGCATACGATCGGACTCTTGGATTTGTCTGCAGTAGTGAGGCCTATCGGTCAGGTTTCTCTGGAATAAACAGGTTGAAGTAAAAGCAGTAGATTCCAATGTGGACTTCGTGGCCAGGTTTGATTTATGCCACTATGCATGTCCATAGCCGATGCAGGTTATACATCAACACGCTCACCACAAACCCAACAAGCCCCAGTAGAACCCCGCCCAAGATTCGCGCTGCCTGCCGCATATCACGTTCCCGTCCCCCCGCAGCATTTCGGTCGCGCAGCGGGCGCGGCAGGTAATCCAGCGTCACGGCGGTCTCCATGTAGAGTAGGTTGAGGTAATACGAGAGGCGCCCGATGAGGGGGCTGATGAAGCGGAGCATAAGCCAGCCAGCCAAAGTTTCGAGCGACTGCGACCGGGAAGCCCGGTGGGAGTACATGCAAATCCCGCAGAGTCGGTTCCGCAGCGGCACATAGTACTCGGACAATGCACTGCTAATGGCTGCATTGGGGTCTTGCAGGGTGGTGTGGGTGTTCGTGTTCAGCTGGCGGAGGGCGTTTGCCAGCGCCACAGCCGATTCGATGCAGAGGTTTGCGCCAATACCGAAATTCGGGGTGAGCTTGTGGTGGCGGGCGTGTTAGCTCTGGTCGACTCGATGGTTTAAGTTCGACAAACTCACCTTGAAAGCTGCATCGCCGATGCACGTCATGCGGCCAGCTGACCAGGTCTGCAGGAGCCCTTCGTGGCATGCAGTCGATGTAATCGAGGATGTTCTCTGCCAAAGATCGCGGAAGGTGACCTGCGGTCGAATGGTGTAGTCGCCGAGCTGTTCGAGCTTGGCGGCGACGTCTTCCTGCGACCAGCTTGGGACGTCAGGGTGGATGTATGTGCGATCTGTCTTGATGATCGCAAACCAGGTAATCGTGGTGTCTGGGTACGGAATCACCATGAACAAGCAATGAGGGTGGGAACGCAAGTACAGCGGGCCTGGTGGCAGGGCTTGAGCAACCTCCTCAGCTGACCCGGTCATGCCCACGATCGCGTAGTAGTCGACTTGCATGCTGCGTTTGTCTTGTTCTAGACCCGGGTTCGGTCCTCGAGTCGAGGTTTCCGCCGTCCGCCACATCGCATCGCGAACAACACCGTGAGTCCCGTCGGCACCCACAACCACGTCCCCTGTATACTGCTCTCCGAACTCGGTGGTCACCTTCAATGGCCCGTGGGGATCTAAACTCGAACTCGGGTCGATCTTGATAACTCGAGTGCCCGTCTTGACTTTTGACAGGTCCTCTAGCGACGTGTATAGAGCATGGAGAAGATTTCGCCGGGTGATTGCCGTTACTGGATAGCCCATTCTGGACCAATGACCGGTGTTAGTTAGGTTTGATAAGCACAGTGGAATACCAAGGAGATACCCCGCAGTGTAGAAACCAGGCGCTGTGATATCGAACTTGAAGTCTCCCGGAAGCGCCAGTTGGTACTTGTCCAAGTCATGTCTGCATTGTTTGAGCCGGTCGAAGACGCCAAGTTGGTCTAGAATACGGCAGCCGGGGGGTTGAAGAGCAACGGATGCGCCCAAACTGGCCAGAATGTCCTGATGCTTCTCAAGCAGGACGTAATCGATCCCAGCCTTGTCCAGGCAATGGGCGAGGGTGAGTCCGGTGATAGAGCCACCAATGATAACGACTCGGAGAGAAGGTTGGTTGTTTTCACAAGCCATAATGTCGAGCGAAGTCAATACTTCACAATCAAAACTGTCTGAATAAATAGATGGAAGGAGGTAGAATCCAATGACAGCTGTGTCTCAAGAGATAGGTGGAAGGACGGTAGATCAAGGTTGTTGAACACCTCCCTGTCCAGTCCAGGGATATGTACTGAGTTGAGGATGGTGGTAGAAACCTCGGAGCCCGAAACCTCGCTGCTGGGATGTGCTTGAGCTAGTTGAATGTGAAAGCTGTTGGAGCATCCCCGGGCAGACCGTGTATGCTGCTCGAAGTTGTGCCGTCCGACTGCACCAATGGAATCGACATGCTAGCTTTCAGATGACGGCAGGACCCGGGGTACGTGCTTCCATGCATAATCCTTGCATCTTGTTATCCCTGGCCCCCTCAACTGGCGATAAATACACCATCGAGCGCTTGGTCTCGGTGCTTAAGATTCCACCCTTCCTGACCCTCCATCTAAGCCCAACAATGCTAGCTGAACACAATGCCAGCTGAGCCCATCGCCATTATTGGAACCAGTTGCAGGTTCCCTGGGGACGCAATCTCCCCCTCTCGCCTTTGGGAGCTGTTGAAACATCCCCGCGACGTAGCGTCCGCTCCTCCTCCCACCCGCTTCGACGCCCTCGCCTTCTACCATAAGGATGCAGGCTACCCTGGAACTGGTAACAGTCCAGAAGCCTACTTCCTTTCCGAGGACCCTCGATGTTTCGATGCGCCTTTTTTCAATATTTCCTCCGCGGAAGCGGGAGCCATGGATCCACAGCATAGACAGCTCCTAGAAGCAGTCTTTGAATCACTGGAAGCAGCCGGGCTTCGCCTTGACCAGCTTCGAGGCTCGTCAACCGGCGTCTTCTGCGGCCAAATGAGCTCGGAGTGGGGTGAACTGGTCTCGATAGACTTTCAGGCCGTCCCCCCACACGCTGCCACCGGTGGCGCCCGCAGTATCCTAGCCAACCGTGTCTCCTACTTCTTTGACTGGCATGGTCCGTCGGTGGTTGTAGACACTGCATGCTCATCCAGCATGGTTGCCCTCCACCAGGCTGTCACCGCTCTCCAGCAGCAGGAGTGTCCTGTAGCAATCGCCGCGGGCGTCAACCTCCTCCTTACTCCGAATTTCTTCATCACAACATCCAAGATGACAATGCTGTCGCCGGATGGCCGCGGTCGGATGTGGGATGCTAACGCCAATGGCTATGCAAGGGGAGAAGGTGTTGCTTCGATCGTTTTGAAGAGGCTCTCCGACGCCGTGGCCAATGGCGACCCGATCGAGTGCGTAATTAAAGGGACTGGCGTCAATCAGGACGGTCGAACACTTGGACTTACCATGCCTTCTGGCACGGCTCAACGGCGACTGATTGAAAGCACGTATGCCCGCGCAGGGCTGGATCCCCGCAATCCTCGAGACCGCTGTCAGTACTTTGAGGCCCATGGAACTGGGACCTTGGCCGGTGATCCCCAGGAAGCCTCCGCAATCCATGGCGCCTTCTTTGGCGAGCAAGGCGACGACGGCAACTCACACAATTCGAGTCCCTTGTATGTGGGTTCAATCAAGACTATAGTGGGCCATACCGAAGGCTTGGCCGGGTTAGCTGGTATCATCAAGGCCTCACTATCAATCCAAAACAGGACAATCACCCCAAATCTCCTCTTCGAGACTTTGAACCCAGCGCTAGAACCGTTCATTGCGCATTTGAAGGTTCCTACCGAACCAATGGCCTGGCCAGCCCTTGCGAGAGGCGTTCCCCGCCGCGTCTCGGTTAACTCGTTTGGATTTGGAGGGACCAATGCTCACGCCATTCTGGAAAGCTATGAGCCGCCAGAGTCGGACATCGGACTCAACGGGGCCCATACTATCAATGGAGCAGATGCAGCAAATGGGCTTAATGGGCACACTCCGGTCTCTGCGTTACTCCCGTTTGTTTTCTCCGCTGTGACTGCAAAGAAGTTGGCCACCGTTTTGAGCATATACCAGCAGTATCTCCGGGACAATCCCGCAACTTCGTTGATGCAACTTGCAGCTACCCTCATAGAGCGACGATCCGCCTTGACGTACAGGCTAGCCCTAACCGCCTCCACTGCCGACGAGCTGCTGACGGAGATTGACAAGCATTTGAGAGATGCTCAGAGAACGCAGATGCTGCCCTTCATGGCCGAACGTGCCCGTGCCGAAAATAGGCGGCTAGTTGGCGTCTTTACAGGCCAGGGCGCACAATGGCCACAGATGGGCGCTGACCTGATTACCAGCTCTCCAACAGCCCTTAAATGGATTGGCGAAATGCAGCAGTCCCTCGATGGGTTACCCAGCAAGTACCGGCCGTCATTCTCCCTCTTGGAGGAGCTCTCCAATGCGTCGGCCCCGCTCCATACCGCGGGTCTCTCCCAGCCACTCTGCACAGCGCTGCAGATTATCCTCGTCCGATTCCTCAAGTCTCTGGGCGTCTCATTCGATGCCATTGTCGGCCATTCATCTGGTGAAATCGCTGCAGCATACGCTGCAGGATTTCTGACAATGTCGGATGCAATTCGTATTGCTTATCTCCGGGGTTTCGTCGCTTCTCAAGCTGGAGCGGGGGATGGTCAGCCCGGAGCGATGATGGCTGTTGGGATGTCCAGTACAGAAGCCGTCGAGATTTGTAACCGTCCAGAATTTAAAGGTCGAGTTATGCTGGCCGCAAGCAACGCCCCATCCAGCGTTACCCTGTCCGGAGATGCGGACGCCATCCATCGACTCGAGGAGGAGCTGAAAGAGGAGAACAAGTTTGCACGCCTGCTCCGTGTAGACACGGCATATCATTCTCATCATATGCTTCTGTGCTCTTCGGCATACAGGGAAGCTTTGAACAAGTGCAATATCCAGATCCACGCACCTGGATCCGACACGAAGTGGTACTCGAGTGTGTACCCAGGCGTGGTTATCAATCTGTCCAAGAGCTCATCCTCGCTAACGGGTGAGTACTGGATAGAGAATATGGTAAGCCAGGTATCATTCACGGAAGCAGTTGAGGCCGTTGTGACGCATCTGGGAGAGCCTTCGTTAGTGATTGAAGTTGGTCCACACCCGGCTCTGAAAGGCCCAGCGCAGCAAACATTTGCTTCCGTTCTTCCTGTCGAGTCCGATGTGCCCTATGTGGGTGCCCTGGAGCGCGGAAGTGCTGGTGTAAAATCAATGGCGTCAGCCATTGGGAGAATCTGGGGACATCTCGGACCGCAGACCATCGATGTAACGAGCTACGCCCGGCTCTTCAACTCGCACTGGAAGATAGACCTCGTAAAGGACTTGCCTAGTTATCCTTTCAGCCATGAAAAGGCATATACATTCCACAAGCGACTCGTGAACCACCATTTATTCAAACGGGGCCCGCCCAACATCCTCATTGGCTCCTTAGAACCCACGTCCGGAGACAGAGAATGGCGATGGCATAATTATCTGAAGTCCGACATCCTCCCATGGCTTAGCGGTCATCAGATCCAGTCGCAAACGGTTTTCCCCGCCGCTGGTTACATTTCGATGGCTTTTGAAGCAGCGAGTGTAGTTTGCGGGGATAGGCCGATTCGCCAGGTGAGAATTGAAGACTTTGTCATACGCCAGGCTATCGTCATGCCAGAGGACGATCCCATTGGCATCGAGACTCTCTTCAGATTGGCGAAAGTTACTGAGAGCAAAGTCCTTCAAAGCACGGTGGGCGAATTCCAAATCGACGCGACTACCGGCGACTCGTTGCAGACTCGCGCTTCCGGTCGATTGACCATTCTCTGGGGTCAACCAGATACCAAAACTCTTGCCCGGGGTGAACCCCCACCGTGTGACGCCCATCCAGTGGATCCGAATGACTTTTACGCCTTTCTTTCCACCCTGGGGTACGGATACACTGGTCCATTCAGAGGAATCCAAAGTCTCACTCGCAAAAAGGACCTGGCATTTGGGGAGCTATGCAATGACGTGTCGTTCGGACACAGCACTCCTGTCGTTGACTCTCCCGGTCCCCAGTTGCATCCCGTTGTGCTGGACTCCGCGCTTCAGGTCGTTCTGGCGTCTCTTGGTGCACCTGGAGATGGTGAGATCTATACTCTTATGGTGCCGACCAGCATCAAGAGTATCGTCATTAACCCGGTTTTCTGTGGTGCTTCCGGAACAGCGGCCGCAGGCAAGATATTGTCCGCACGAGGAGAATGTACCAAGCTTGACTCGGACGGTTTCTCCGGTGATTGTGATATCTTCACGCAAGACGGCCATGGCCTCGTCCAAATCGCTGGAGTTGAAGTCTCGCCTCTGCAACAACCCTTGGACAGGCGGCAACTCTTCTCGAAGCTTGTTGTGGGACCCATTGAGCCCAAGGACTGGATACTGCCACCGAGGTCGTCGGAAATCACAAAAGTACTTAAGCTGAGTGAGCTGATCATATTCCTTTACATGAGGTTTTGCCTTGATGACCTTACCGAAGAGGACCGACAGGGGCTTGACTGGCATCGGCAGACCGTCGTTTCTTGGATGGAGCACACTTTGGCCATAACTCGGGAGGGAAAACATCCCCTGTTGCGCCGTGAGTGGTTGGAACTCACGCGAGATGATCTTGATCGTCTTCTGGAGCAAGGAACTGTTATTCCGGCCGCCAGAATGGCCGCCATAGTGTATGAGAATCTTATCGGGTTCATCCGTGGTGAGACGTCGCTGCTGGAGGAACTGCGCAAAAATGATGCCCTGACGCAGTTCTATAAAGAGGATACCAGTATAGCCGCCATGAACGAGGGTCTCGGGCAGCTTGTTAATCAGATGACTTTTCGTTATCCAAGGATGAAAATCCTAGAGATTGGCGCGGGCACTGGCTCGGCGACACGCGCTATTCTCAGTCGCATTGGACTTGCTTGCCATTCATATACCTTTACTGATATCTCAGTGGCTTTCTTCGAGGACGCAAAAGTAGATCTCGAGCCCTATGAAGATCGAATGATTTACAAGGCATTAAACATTGAGCGAGATCCAATTGAGCAGGGCTTCGAGGAGCACTCGTACGATCTCATTGTGGCGTCAAACGTCCTACACGCGACGAAATTCATGAAGCCGACGATGGAGCGGGTCCGTCGCCTCTTGAAGCCCGGTGGGTACCTTGCACTGCAGGAGGTCACCAATCTAGACATGATCGCGAAGACGTGGTGTTTCTCCACGTTTGACGGGTGGTGGGCAGGGCATGAGGACGGACGCGTCTGGGGTCCTATGGTCAGCCCCTCAGGCTGGGACCAGCTGCTGAAAGACACGGAATTTAGCGGTATCGACGTATTCACCACAGCTGCGGAGGATGAGAGATACTGTGACACTTCTCTGATTATCAGTCAAGCTGTGGATTCGCACATCCGGCTGCTGCGAGATCCTTTGGCTTTCAACACTGATCCCTTGACCTTGTTCCCCCGGCCTACCGAACTCGTCGTCTTGGGTGGAACGGAGAACTGGGCGAGGTCTCTGGCGGGCGATTTGTCGACCCTTGTGGAATCTCGCTTCACAGGTGTCATCCATGCAACCTCTCTTGACTCACCGGCATTGCTAAATATTTCTGATGATAGCAGTGTCGTTGTCCTGAGTATGCTTGACCTTGGGTTGTCATGGTTTGATGACCTCAATGAGAATCGCCTGCAGTCAATGCAGCGCTTAGTGTCAATGGCCGACAAGATGTTGTGGGTGACTGTCGGGCCAGAAAGCGAAAGGCCTCATTATGGCCTTAGCAGTGGTTGGCTGAAATCCCTCGTTCAAGAGAATCCCAAGTCCCTCTATCAATACTTTAATATCGACGACCAGAACGACGCCACTCCATGGCTGGTAGCGACCGTTCTCATGCGCCTCGCTTACACCCAAACCTCCAATGACTTCACGCATCCTACCTGCCTTCACACCACCGAACTGGAACTGTTCTTCAAGGACGGAAAGATACAGGCAGTTCGCTTGCAGGACGACCAAGACAACAACGATCGGTATGCGGCGGTCAGAAAGAAGGTGGCTAAGAAAGTCGATTTGTCGTCAGCTAGCGTTAATGTTACCCAGACGCCAGACGGTCACCATGTCATCCAGATTGCGGAGGCCGACGGTCGAATGCCTTGCAATGGTGTCGTTGACTACATTCGTGTACGGTCGCGGTATGCCACCGTTCAGGCAGTGCGAATTGCAAATGACGTGTTTCTTCACTTGGTGATTGGAGTGGACGAGAATGGCTCTCGATTGCTTTGCTTAGCGGACCAGCACAGCTCGCACTTCCAGGTGCCCAAGGAATGGACTCTGGAGGTACCATTCGAGATCGGGGAGGACCATGATGGCGAGCTTCTCAAGGCCGTGGCCGATACGGTGGTTGCAATCTTCTTGGTTGAACGGGCCAAAGATAACTCAGCGCTCTTCGTTCATGAGGCTGGAGACGTAGTTCGCAAGGCGATCCTCAGCCAAGTCTCCCACCGCAACATGGAAGTATTATTTACTACGAGCCGGCGTCTTCCACCTGAAGGGGTCTACGAGTTGCCGTCCACTGCTTCAGCTCGGGCTCTGCGAGACATCCTGCCGCGGGAAATCTCTGTGGCCGCATGCTTAGACCTTGAAGAGAACAGCAGATCAATATTTTCGCACTTTGATCTAGTGCTATCCCCCGAGGTCATCCGCGAGGCTGTCAAAACTCTCTATAGACCATCCGTACTCAACCCTAAGAGTGCGCTCATGTTTGGCAACCAACTTGTGGCCAAGCTCCGTGATTTGAGCCCAGCAATATTGGGGTGGATGAAGGAATGCTCCTCGACTATCGGGGTCCCTGCTAACGAGCTGGCAACTCAAAAGGTCTCAGCGGATAGCATCGTTGACTGGACACAATGCTTTTCTCTGATAGCCCATATCCAGCCTTCAGCCTCACTCGTCCAGTTATCAAGCCAGAAGACGTACCTCCTGGCCGGTATGGCAGGCGACTTTGGCCAGTCCATTGCCCAGTGGATGGTAACTAGAGGCGCTCGTCATATAGTCCTAGCCAGTCGTAACCCGAAAATAAATACCAAGTGGATCGAGTCGATGGCGCGGAAAGGGGCGCGCATGGCTCCGATGGCCCTGGACTTGACGAGCCGTGAGTCAGTAATAGATCTTTTCCGCGAAATTCAACAGTGGTATCCCCCGATTGGCGGTGTCGTCAATGGAGCCCTAAACTTGGAAGACAGCGATTTCCTCCAGACATCTGTGGACATCATTCAACGAAACATGGCACCCAAGGTTGAGGGCACTCTTTTCCTTGATGAGCTCTGTGGCCCAACCGTCAACCTAGACTTTTTCATTGTCTTTGGGTCCTTGGCTGGGATCTTTGGTAATGAGAGTCAATCGGCATACGCGGCTGCGGTCTGTTTTCAAAATAACCTAATCCATAGGCGGCGTGCACGCGGCTTGGTGGCGAGTATCATACACCTCGGTGTAGTCAATGGCATTGGAATCTTGGCCCGCAAGGGCCAAAACCTTATCCAGCATATCCAGAGCACCACAGGCTCCTATCTCCTCTCCGAGAGGGACGTCGACCGCTTTTTCGCCGAGGCTATTGTCGCCGGCCGTCCCGAGTCTGGCCGCCACCCAGAAGTCATCAACGGAATGATGAAACGCGACCCCGAGGACGTCGAATTGAGATGGTATCGCAAGCCTTTGCTTTGGGGGTTTGTGGACTATTGCGTCAAATCTGACCAGCGAAGATCTAACAAAGGTAACAGTGGCAGCAATAGCTCCACCATAGCGCAGCTGGAATCGGCCACAACCTTGGACCAGGTCACCGGAATTGTGGAGGCTAGTCTCATAACCAAAGTCCGCAGCAAATTCAGCCTTGCGGACGATTATCCCCTGACGGCTGCGACCCAGCTTCGTGAGCTGGGTATGGATTCGCTGGTCGCTGTCGATCTGCGCAAATGGCTTGCAAAGGAGCTGGCAGTCGAGATTCCTCTGTTGGAGATTCTGAATGGCGGATCCATTAGGCATTTGACAGCCGAGGCGGTTGCGGCGTTGCCGCAGGGGTTCGTTGCCAATGTAACTGATAGAACTTGATTGAGAGTGCTGCGTGGTAGGACTCCCGTTGGGAAGAGGAAACGATGCGGGTTATGATGTCGATGAAGATCTAGGGGCCGAACTTCTTCGAATCAGGTATATGTTAGAGCGGAGTCCGAGTCATTCGTTGCAGTCAGAAGCTGGAGCCTTCGAACGGACTGCCTAACGAGGTGGCACCCAATGTTGCTCACGGCCAATGTTGATCATTTTCTGCATAACCGCGCCTCTTGATATCCTTTCTTTTCGCTGGCGTGTAGAATTTCGTCGGCTCATAATAATAGTGCGGTATGATGAAGACGCATATGTCGCAGCGATTGTAAGCAGTTACCGCTAGGTACTCGGGGATTATCAAGAGGAAATCAGAAAGCAGAACACCAGCAGGCGGAAATATATCTTCGTGCATCATGTGACCAGGCTTGGCAATGTATCACAGCCCCTCAACTTGACAACTTCATCCTCCTCTTAACCATTGATTTGATCGACTGCGGTCAATGAGAAGCTCATCGCATTGGATTTGTTTGTCTCACGATGTTGCCTGGAAAGTTTGCCTGGTCTCTCCTCGTCCTATCAAACGAGATATGCGCGACAAAGCTGCTAATGTACTTGACAGGGTGAGTTGCCCACGCCAGCCCAACACACCAGTCAAGCTAACTTGGAGCACAGGCAGCACAATCTCGTCCCTGAGGTCTCTCTGGCATCAGAAATAACCCACGTTGCATTGGCCTTTATGCACTCCTCAACCTTCAACCGGAATAACAATGAGTCAACCTGGCCTCTTTTCACCACTGTCGAAGCGGCACGCGCCAAGTTCTCCCCGGGGATACCTATAATGGTGGCCATTGGCGGGTGGGGAGATACGCAGGGGTTCTCTGAGGGCGCTCGGACGGAGGAAAGTCGGAAGTTGTTTGCATCGAATATCAGGAGGATGCTGGATGATACAGGGGCGGATGGTATTCTCCTTTCCGAGCAGATCTCCGAAGAAATCGTTGACTGACGGTTGCAGGCGTTGATATTGACTGGGAGTATCCTGGGTAAGTTTTTACGTGCCCCCGCCCCCCCTTCCGCTGTCTACCTATGGCGTCACATAAGCCCGTTACTAACCTTCCCCTTTCAGCGGCAACGGTGACGACTACAAGCAAACGCCAAACTCCGAGAAAGCGTGGGAGATCGCAGCCTACCCCGAGTTCCTTGCAGAGATCCGGGCAGCTATTCCAGGCAAATTGATATCCGCCGCCGTCCCTGGTCTTCGACGAGACATGCTGGCCTTCACTAAGGAGACTATACCCTCAATCGAGCCCTCGGTGGACTTCTTGAACGTTATGGCCTACGATCTGATGAACAGACGAGACAACGTTACGAAACATCATACTGGCCTGCAGCTATCGCTCGACTCTATCAACGCATATTTGGAGGCTGGAATGCCAGCTGAGAAGCTGAATCTCGGCCTTGCGTACTACGTGAAATGGTTCAAGACCGTCTCGGGGGACCAATGCGCAAGAAAACCCGTCGGATGTCCAACCGTGCCAATGGAAGACCCAACTACAGGCGCAGACCTCGGACAAGCGGGGGCGTTCTCATGGATTGATCGGGTCCCTTCTGAATTATCTGCAAGCTTTGAGAAGGCCAAAACAAACGGAGTGTATGATACTGTCGGTGGCGGCTACTATTTCTGGGACGAGAACAAAAGTATATTCTGGTCTTGGGACACGCCCGACGCTATCAAGCAGAAATTCCCGCAGATTTTGCGGGAGAAAGAGCTGGGCGGAGTGTTTGCCTGGGGTCTGGGTGAGGATGCTCCTGAATTCACGCATTTGGCGGCGACTATTGATGGTCTCCGAGAGACCCCAGCAAAGGATACTGAGGAACATAGGGCTTCGAGTGAGGGCAAGTGTAAGAGGGACGAGTTATGACTTTTCTCACTGGGTTTGTGAAAGCGTGATTGCATCAGCCAGCCTTGCCATCATATCTCCTGCTTCAAAAGAACTGAGATTCATGATGATCGAAAGTTCCATTTCTCAGCAGCTAGTCCCATTGGATACGCCATTCATGTCTTTCCCTGGCTGATTGGAATAGTTCAGGGTACAGTGTTCGCCTTCAGTCCTGAATTCCAAGTCATTCGGCTCATTTGTCCTCGTGTGCTCATTTTGCAAGCAGCACTCCACGTGTCCCTTGACTCTCCAATAAACATCCCTCTCTGCATTCTTACCAACAATCGGATCAAGGTGGCCATAGCCGTCCACCAAGAACCTCCGATACATCCCTTCCCCGAAAGCCCGTCGCAACAACTCATAGTCCTTCAAGGTCGTCTCCGGACTAAACACCTCATTCTCAGACCCAGATATGAAGAGAATCGGGACTCCGCGCAGATTCTCCAGATTCTCGATTGTTAAGAGGGAATTAAGGTTATTGTCAAGACAGCTCCCCGCAGAGTCCATGCGCGTGATATGCTCCAAGCTCTTGGTAGATGTCCCCGTGAAGAACCGATCAATGTTATCGTGGATTCTTCGATCTAGATTCCGATGGTTCCAGAGCAACCCGAACGCAAAGCTTGTGCGGTGGCAGGCTGGCGACGAGCATCTATCCCGTCGGGGAACAGGGTATAGCGAGAGCAAGAAGTCCAGGATACGCTGCGATACTGACTTCGTCCTCGTTGAAAAGTCGATTGGGAAGTACGGACCGTCCAGCAATTCATACGCCCGAATGAGCAGCGGAGATGAGGCCTTGATGGCGTTCCAGTACGCGAAGACCTGGTTCATGAAGACTGAGTTGGCTGTTATGCCGAGAATCTGATCTGCTTTGATGGTCCCTGTCAGCAGGGCCATTGAAAGCGCCACGGAGCCCTGGCAATGTGCTACTATGTATGGCTTTGAATTCTCGCTGGCACGGCCGATGTATTCCAAAGCGGCGGCAATGTCGAGACGGCTGTCGAAGACGGTGCATTCTCCTGCGACTCGCTCATCAAGACCCCATCGTGGCGTTAAGACGTAGCATCGATGCCCTCGGGAGGCGAAATACTCGACCATGTTGCAGCGCTGGAAGGGGAGGGTGAAGATTGAGTGAGCGGGGTTGAGGCCGGTGATGCCCGGGAGGAAGAGTATCGGCGGCTGCTGTGAGTCCGTCTTGGCCGCATTGTATACGTCGAGTTTCACCTTGACGTTGTCGGACGTGACAATTTCGTGGATTGCTGATGGTCTCTGTTTGCCACTGTCTCGACCGTGGCTTCGCTCTTTCTCTTGAGTTCGAGGGTGGGCTCGATCCCAGAAACGCGAAATGAGCGGATGGAAGAAGACGACGATGAGTTGGAACATGAAATAGAGCAAGAACACCACCAGCATTGAAATGTGCGCAGGCTTTTTGGTCTGGTGAAATGTCCTCATTTGCCGGTACAGGGACGACATTCCGGGAATACGTACGACACCGGCACCTATCCTCTCACCTCTGGCGTCCGTCACATGAACTTCCACCGTGGTAGTGGCTTTCCACAACCTTGGGATGGAGAGTGCACTGGACAGATCAATGGTCTTCAGTCCGGTCAATGTCAATTCCGTGCCTTCCACATTCCGGAGTGGTAGGGTATACGACAGCGTTGTTGAATCGGTACCCTGCTCATCTGGAACGAAAAAATCCAGCTCTCCGCTGATAGCCCTCATCGGTAGCCTGGACAGGGCTCGGCATGAGACGGTTCCGGTGCAGATACCCTTATACCTGGGTTCTGTGGCCCCTGATGGATGTCAGTGTTATGCATCCGTAGTACGGGACGTCCACTTACCTTGCACTCTACGATATATCTCGACCGTGAGGATAATTCGCAATAACGATGACGAGATCCTTCCTTCTCGTTCAGCAATATGACAGTCAACTCCTGATGCACTCGCCGGGACAGCAATGTAGCCCTCGAGAGCTTCGGTAAACTCCCATCCTGTCGAGACATAGTCTCCATCCCTGTGCTTTCCTTCCTTACCCGTGGAATGTGAAACTCTCGGCCTGCTGTCAGCATTTATCTCCCCATTCTTCGTCTCAAGGTCAAATTCTAAACATCTCTTTTTCCCAAGCAGCGCCACCGACCGTTCTGCAAGCGCGGTGATTGTCGCAAGCGGATTCACGCCTGCCATTGGCACACAGCCCATGTTAACAGCGATTAATCAACCCGGCATACCGGACTGAGAAGGCTCACTTACCCAAAGACATCGGTATGACCGACGCATCGCAGCACACCAAGCCCGCATGAACTTCCGCCCCGTGCCCCATGAAAACTTGTCCAAGGTGGTTAGTTACTCCTTCGCTACCAGTTCCATTGCGACTCATGGTTGCACCACCGAGAAGGTGTGCTGAGACTTGATCTGGTAGAAGCCTGGGTTAGCCGATAAATCGCCGATTCAAGGGAATCAGCCCAATATGCCCTACCAGAATAACACGAAACCATACTCGCACTAGTACCCCGAACTATCGCGCGCAGCGTATATTTAATTCGGCGAATATTTGCTCCACGCCTCTCCCCAACGGCTTCAAGACGCGGCTCATCGTTTCTCATGGTCATGGTGATTTCGTTGCTGTCGTGCGACATGATCAGGTATGTTGCTGTGCGCTGCATTGCGCCGCCGGGGACCAAGGGGCCGAGAAGGAGGGACTTGAGCACCGCTCTGACCCGCCGTATCTGCTGAAGTGGGCTGCAAAGGAGTGAGAGAAACTTGAAGTTCAGTATAGTCTGCAAGATGAGAAGTATTTGCAGCACAGGCGCAATCGGCTCCGGAATACATCCATCTTCGATGATATACCCTTCCAATGGGTTATTCACTTCCCGGAGGTCAATCATGCTGGTAATTGTTGGACCGGGCCTGTTACTGCCCGCTACGCCATTTATATCTTTGGTGCTGTTGTAGCCTGGCAACTGTCAGCGATAACTTCGTCTTAGGTGCCCCGCCAGATAGAGATAAGGATACCAAAGGCCATCATATTCCCGTTCCCAGACATGTTTCTGCCAGCCATAGGCGACAGGGACAGACCGTGCTTCTTCGAGCGGAGGAGGATCTCAGTCGTCCCGAGCGCCCCTGCACCCAGGAAGCAGAACTCTTTCTGCGAATCATCAGCGACCTCATGCCAGCCTGATTACGTCTGTCCGAGTGGTACATACGGCCCTCACCGACAGCTGCTGCTCTCCGATGCGGCCGCTCTTCTCATGGCAAACAAAATGCACAATATAGGACGAGCCATCCCTTTCAAGATACCGAACCTCACACCCGCAGAAGATCTCCGCTCCCCACACCCAAGCATCCACCAAGTACGTCACAGGAATCGAATTCTTCGACCCATCGTCCAGACCAGTGGATTCGCGCCCGGACCTTTGATTTGCGCACATCGACACGCCACTGGCGTTACGGCCTCGTTCGAAGAACGTGGTTAGCGGGACACGGGAGAAGCTCCCTGCTTTGCCGAATTGCTGGCCGGTATCTTCCAAGTGCTTCGTCTTAGCGGGCAGGTCCGTCTCTGGGTAAGGCGTTGGCTGCAGCATTGTCGAGGCGCGGGCGTAGTCTTTCTCGTCAGCAAACATGTATCCATGGATGCATGACTAGGTCGCACTTACATTCAGCCATTGCATCCGGATCCTCTCTGATTTCCGCCGGCCACGCACTCATCTGTATCACCTCGGGCGTTGCTTCGAGGAAAACACCCGCGTTGATGAGGGAGCCCCCGCCAAGCCCTAATCAGCCGTCAGCTTTCGCTAGGGCAATGGCAGGCGTAGGGTCGACCAGGTTACCATGAGCACAAAACGCATTCTGTTCCTCCCCCAGTCTCAACTGGAACAGTCCCGTCTTTCCATTCCGAAACAACCTCTTCACCAAGCGACTCGGCCCGAACCTCGACCCAGAACCGGAAATATTCAGCTCCTTTGTACATTGCGAGAGCGTGCGAGGGAATGACCCCTCTACATACGTCAGTTCACTTCACTCCAAATCAACTTTGGCTGGGATACATACCCCTCCATTCCCTCCCCACCTCCAACACCGCAACGCCCTTCCCCGCCCGCGCCATGCGACTCGCCGCAACGCCGGCTCCATATCCCGAGCCAACAACCACGACATCATACTCATGCTTCATTTCACCGACAGGGAGACTGAGAATCGGGTAGTCGCCTGGTCGAGTCTCCATCATGCATGTAGGTAGGCAGGGTAGCCTATTGGCGAAAGGTGCAAATTTCAATGGAGATCGACTGTCAGATAAATGGAACTCTAGACCTGAAAACGGGCTTCCCAACCTATATAACAGCGCAGGCGCAAAACCACCCTGTATCTGATCCTGACACATGCGGGCACTGGCCAGAGGCAGCAAGCAATGAGGCTCTCAGCAAACAAGCCGTGAACGCTACCTATAGGATATAGCCTATCTGACCACCCACTCGTCCCGACAGCGCACATAAGCTCCACTCTAGGCTAAGCGTCAGCCTAAGCATGCAGCTAGCATAACTCTGGCGCTACTGCCGAGCCGAGAAAACGCAAATGCTTACGTCGCGTCCAATGGCAGCGCCAGAGAGGAGGGGTACGCATGATAATCCCGAGAACTCGGACGTCCTGGATAGGTAATCAACAGCCTTGTCAACTGGAGATCCACCCGTCGCCTCGACATCAGGAAGTAGCCTAGACGAACCTAGAGCATCAAGACGTGGAGAATATACCACACAGTCCGAGTGACATCTCTGGGCATCATACTGTAGGAATCCTCTCTGCCCCGCAACCCGCTCGCCGATAACGCAGGATGGTCGCACGGCGGAGAATCAAAAGTAAAAACGAGTCGACTACGTGGCCCTCCCTAGCCGCTGGGCTGACAAATGCTGTGCTATGCATGCCGTTTCCCCCGTCTCGGGCCTGGGGATGGATACCATTGGACCCTGGGCACCCGGATTCTGTATTTCATGATAAGCTTTAGCAACGCGGGTGAAGAAATCATGAGATTCTTCCAAGGTTGCTTTGGTTGGACGGCTGGCTACGGGGATGATGCGGAGCCGGAGAATGTCTGCATAGTTCTAAAGATCGTAGCGTTCTAAATAAAGTGTAGAGCATTAACCTTTCTTTCCATTACAGACTAATTAGAAGCCAGTGCAATGCCTTATTATAAGACGACAGACTATGGATTCTTTTAGTATTGCAGGATATGATAGTAGGCTAGCGATATTATGCGCGCTGACTGAATCCTTGGACGACGATCTACTGAGCCCGTATGAGGATATTCTTGATATACTATGGTAGGACCAGATCTGTTTGATGGTGCAGGCTCTTGTTTCAAGGAGAGGTCAACGACAACACCTATGAGCAAAAAGACCAGAACGTTACCTCATCTCGCTCGTGCTACGTATGACCCTGTCCACGAGGCGATATCTATCGTCCGGTATACGGAAATGGGAGATCCCTTGACTCACCCTCGTGGCGTGGACCGGCCCTAGCCCTAGCCCTAACTGGATGGGAATCTCAACCTCAATCAAGACTACCCCGTAGACGCCAAAGGGTATACGAGGAGAGAATAACGGCGGGGTCCGGGGAATATTTGTTGACATTCGACTATATTACCTAGGTGTCTTTCCTTCAGAGCTAGGCCTGGCCCTGCATGAACAAACCAAGCTACCATAGCTTCCAAGGTTCCACCTTGTTCTTTCTCTTTGAACACCCAACCCAACCTGCAATAGCCTAAACAACCTCGACCAAGCACCTCTTCCCCTTCGGCGAGAGCAGGAAATACAACATCATGTCCATATCGGCATCACTCATGCCCTCCTTGCTCGACATCCGTGCTCGGGGGAACGCGCGGAAGAAGGACGCTGTTGCGAGGCGGAGTTCCATCTTCGCTAGGTGCAGGCCGACGCAGTCTAATCCCATCTGTTAGATAATGTTCCTGAATAGGAGATGGAAGGGTGGTAGCATACTCCGCGACCCAGCGCCAAAGGGCATGTAGGCGTCCTTCATGGCCTTGGTGGGATTTTCCCAGCGGGAGGGGTCGAATCTGTGATGCAGCCAGTTAGCATGCAAGGCAGAGTACCAATGGAATATTGAAGCGAAGTAGGAGAGCATAGGTAGGGGGTTGACATACCTCTCCGGATCCTCAAAAACCTCGCCATCCCGATGCAGCGAATACAACTGCGTCGTGACCGTCGCACCACCCGGGATCCAGTGTCCGGCCAGCGTGCTCCCCTTCTCAGGAACAACCCGCGGCAACCCAGACGGAACAGCAGGGTACAGACGCAGCGCCTCGTTGATGACCTGGTTGAAGTACGGCAGGTCACGCAGGTGGACATCCGAGAGACCCTCCTCGTCGATCCCCTCTTCAATCTGCAGCGTCTTAACCAGCGCATCGAGTTCCGCGACGAGTCGGTCCTGGATAGTTCTATCCCTCAGCACCGACCAAACAAGGTACGTCAGCGTATTCGCCGTCGTATCACTCCCAGCGACAATGAAGCTCTGCGCATCGTTGCGTATCTCCCGATCACTGAGACTCTCGCCCCCGTCTTCCTTAACGAGACTGGCATCATACAGCTTCGTAAAGAGCGTCGGCTTCGGCTGGTCCGGATTCAGGGCTAGATGCCGCTTATACCGCTCCACCGACAGGGTCGCATACTCGAGAATGCGATCGGTAGAGACAACAACCTCCTTAAAGATACTCAGCGGCAGCACCTGGCCGAGCGAAATCACCCAGGGAAAGTTCGCGCGGATGCCCCCGATCTTGGCCACGGTCTCCAGGTCCGCAATGTACTGGTTCTTCTTCCCGACCTCGAGCATCCGGAACGAGTCGCCGAAGCTCAGCTCGCCGATGATGTCCGTCGCCATGAAGAAGAACCACTTGTAGATGTCTGCTACGGAGCGTTGGCGTGCCTCCTCGGCCATGCGGGTAACCGCGAGTTGGACGCGTGCTTTGACGAGCGGCTCCAGCGTGCGCAGGTTGTTGTCGGAGAGGGGGGAGGAGAGGAGGCGGCGGTGGCGGCGGTGGTAGTCTGGGTCGATGGTGGAGAAGAGGCTCTCGCCGTCTTTGCGGGTGAGGAGTTTGTAGAAGGGCGCTTTGAGGAAGGGGCTTGCGATGCGGTGGATTTCGCGGGCGGCGGGGATGTCGCTGATGTCGAGGGTTGTGGGGGAGATGCGTACGAGGGGGCCTGCTGGTTAGCTTCTTCTTCTTCTTCTTCTTTACCTCAGGAGGAAGAGAGGTACCGTATTTCTGGTGCAGGGCGTGCACGTAGCGAGGACGCTGCCCGGTGACGGTGTAGTACTTCAGCAGCAGGTCGGTCCATTTCGTGTATTTGGGGCCTGGGAGGGACGAGAGGGGGTTCTTTCGGACTCGGAACGCGATCTACATTCATAAGCAAGACAAGACTTGTTAGTTCTGATCTCCCAGGGCATAGACTGCGTACCGAGAGGAAGTATGCAAACCCGAGCAGGAGCAGGACGGAGGGCAAGTTGCCCGCGAGCTGGAGGTCGGGCAGCATGTTGCAGATGGCCTGAGCAGCACTCAAAATAGAACATTGCTCTGGCTTGTAGAACAGGCCCTTATTTAATAGAAGTCGCCGGCCGTTACACCGGATTCGGTGTTGATGCCAGGCATTCCTCGGTATCTAGGGATGCCGCATTCGGCCAATGCTACATGCCTCCGTTCACTGCGAGTACCATTACTCCCGAGGTCTGATTAATCATCGCTGGAGTATCTACTATCCAGTGGTAATCCGTACGTGATCTAGACGCAGAGGAGATATGAGCAATGGATTCACGCCCTGACACACTCTGCATGTCCTGCCAAACCACCAACCACGAATGACATCCATCTACCACTACGACGCAGAGATCCTCCTCCACGCCTCAATCCGCTGCTGCAGGAGCTCGCCCTGATACGGCTGTTCATACAACACGTGCTTCAGCTCCTCCACCGCCATCTCCATCTCCATCTCCCTCTCCTTCCCTTTCTTCCCCGTCTTCCTCCCCTCCCCCGTCCCACTCCCACTCCCCCTCCCAAACCGCTCAACAATCCTCCTCCCCCTCTCAACCCTCTCCCAAAACACCCTCGCCCCATCCCCAAACCCCGTCTGCTCAACCGGCACACTCCACCCCCCACCCCCGACCTCCACAACATCCAGCCACCGCCGCATATGCGCCCAACGCTCGCCGTCCAGGCCGGGGAAATGCACCAGCATATCGCCCTTCCGGCCTTCAAACGCATGCTTCCACTCGTACGCGTTGATCCAGGGACGCGGGAGGTACGTCACGTTGCCGCGGTAGGCCGACCCGTTCAGGACCCGCTCCATGGCGCTCTGGTCGACCTGCACGCCGAGGTCGGTGGAGGGGTTGTAGGTCGGATAGGCGAGGGATTCGATCAGGAAGCGCACGCTCCACTCGTGCACGCGGATGAAGAATATCCCTGTGTTCAGGCCCTTGTGGTCTTTTGTTGCGACGAGGTGGATTGTGTCGAGTGGGCCTGGGCCCGGGCCTGAGGAGCCTCTCGAGCTGGGACTCGATGAGTCCGGCGGGAGGAAGAGCTCCAGCGGTATCAGCGGGTTGATGATGATTGAGTCGGCGTCGACCCACCTGCTCCGGTTAGTCAGATCTCTTGCGATGTTCTTCTCCTGCCATGCTGAGCTGATCGGACCCTGGTGGCAAGGAGGTACGGTACGGTACGTACATAAACCACTCCACCCTCTCGCCCACAGCCCTCCCCAACTCCCTAATGACCAGCGCGAGCAAATAACTCGGTTTATTCCAGTACCCTTCCGCGATCTCGTGCCGCAGGACCTCCATCCCATACCCCCATCTCTCGGCGTGGCGAGCGTGGCTCTGCAGCGCGCGCTCGTAGATCGCGTTCCTGGGCCCGTACAGCATCGAGGCTTTGGTGATGCGGCGGCCGCGGGGGGGTACAGACAGACTCAAACTTGGCGGTGCGATGCGCCATGGACCGCTAAGACGGCCGGCACCGCTGCAAAGCCGAAATCCAAGAACGAAGACGAGGGAAATTATAAGGATGACGATGAGGGGGAGACGCCGTCGCCGGGGCTGCAGGTGCATCGGGAGATGGGGGATCGCGACCATGTCTTGTCTGTGTCTGTGTCTGTGCCTGGACAGCTGCTACCGCAGCGAGCTTATTGTTTCAGAAGCACGTCGGCATCGAGAAGCTTATCAGCGAGGGCGACGGGTACGACGGTTAGTGGGTAAAGAACCCGATGCAAGGGGTGCTGCATGCCCCGGGCGGTTGGGAACGTGAGGCAGTTAGGGCTTGCCGCCCGCATCCGGCCATGGTGCCGCTTGCGGAGACAGAGCCCACCCTAGTACCGGCCATGCAAGTAGGTGCGACGTTGAGTCTCGTCGGAAATTACCTTAGGTTGGGCGGTGTTGAAAGGCTAGGACCTTTTCCTTGACGGTATGCTTATACCTTCGTCTCATGACGGTTTCTACGGGCGGACGATGGGTCCATGGATACCGCATCCTTCCTTAGCCGACGATCCCGGCTATAATGCTGTCGACGGATATACTTCGTTCGGTATTCGATTCGATCGAAGAACTCTATCTCTATCAATTCTGTGCCTTCGATTTACGAGGCTAGACACGTCTTATCCTAAGCCAAGCCTGCATCGCTCTTGTCTCCTGCAAGCATGAACAGAAACAACATCGTAGGGCCGGGATGCAGCCATCTCAGGGAAATCAATAGATACCATTGACATTGAGTCGCGAGTCCGATTGGAATCCGCATCCCAAGCCAGGAGGTCTACATGGAGCTGCTCAGATAACGGACTGCCCTTCCTACCTAGTAGTTTCCATTGTCCTCCGTCTGACCATATCACACCTATGTAGCAGCGCAACGCTCAAGCTATCAGAGAGAGAACTACAGGTGCGCTCAGCGGCCTTGCTTAGTTCCTAGTATCCCGTCTACACCGGCTACATCAACATCAAGCGTACGCGTACTTCCCAGTATACCATCATACCGCAGACATCCATATCTCCCTACCCAGGCCAGCAGCCTCAAAGGTAGCCCCATCACGAGTCCGGCGCCGTTAGCGCTTGTTCCAGCGCGAGCCCCATATGGATTGTCACACGCCGGAGTGGAGCAGGGATCATAGCAATGGAAGAGAGATCCACAATGCAATGGCTCACGCGCCGTCTCATCAGTAACGGACGCCAATCCTAGGGCCAGCCGGTGTCTGGGCGACCATCCGGTGCATCCGGTGCTTATGGGGCGGGGATGGCTGTTGGCTCTGGCTGTTGGCTCTGGCTGATGGGGAAGGCTGATGATTATTAGCTATGGATGATGGGCATGGCTGATGGGATGGGGATGGTTAGGCTTTAGCTCGTAATGTAGTGGGGGCGAGAGGGATTTTTGGGTGAGATGGACTACGTAGACCTATGTAGGCCGGTGAGAGTGAGACTGGCTGGTCGGGGACATGGGTTGAGCAATTGCCGCGGAATAAGCGTAGGAGGGGCTTATGTGAAATGCGAATGTACCGAGTAGAAGACGGCGTGACGGAACGAAAAGCTCAAGGATCTACACTGGCTACCTGGAGCCATACAGAATAGAAAGCAAAGTAGACGGGCAGTAGCTGGCCAATGCATTAAGACCTCAACGGATACACCCTAGATGTGAAAGAATACCTAGCCATACGGCAGCTACAGAACAAACAAGCAATGCCAGCCCAAACCAATCCAAATGCCAAAACCCATCATGCAACCAACCCCAAACCCCCCTACCCCCTCAAATCCTCCAACAACCCATCCAACCTCCTCCTCAACTCCTCACACAACCCCTCATGCCTCCCCGGACTCGACCCCCCAGACCCCACCCCAGAGGCCCCGGAAGGCAAGCCCATAAACCCCATAACCTCCATAAGCCTCCCCAAACAAACCCCAGCCCGCTTAACCTCCTCCCCAAACGCCTTCCGGCAATACGCCATCTGCTCAATCACATCCATCTCAAACGCCCCATACCGCACCCACCCTCCCCCAGGCGCAGGCGGATCCGCAAAGCTAACCCCAAGGCCCTCGTACACATCGACCCGGTGTCGGAAATCCGCATAGCCCAGCCCAAACAGGAACGCGATCTTGTCCAGCGCCACGGAGAACAGCAGGTGCTCCTCGTTGTAGGTGTGCGTGAAGGCCGGGCTGTCGGTGATTTGGAGGAGGGTTGTCAGGTACCGCTGGCACGCCGGGAGGATCGAGTCCAGCAGCATCAGCGGCTGGCTCTCGCTCGGCGACCGGCTCTGCGTCGCGAACCGGATCGTGTGGTCTAGGCTTTGCAGCAGGTGTAGGTATACCGGGTACTGCGCCGGTGGGAGGCTCTCGGCCGGTGAGGCGTAGGCGCCTGTCCGCGAGCTCGATGGGTTCCGGCTTGTGCTTGTGCCGGTGCCTGTGCCTGTGCCGGTGCCGTCGGAGGCGAAGTCCGGGTAGGTTGGGAGGGTTGTGTTTGCCCCTGTGCGTGGGTGGGATGATGCTGATGCGGACGCTGATGGGAGGGAGTCGTCGCCGTCGATTTCCCAGTCTGGGCTTAGGAGGCCGCCGCTTAGGGGGTCCAGCTCTGAGGTCCAGCAGAGGTTGTTCAGGCTTGACATGTCTTCTGGGTGGGATTGGGTTGGGTAGATTGGGGAGGAGTGGGCGTAGGTTGATTCGCTGGCGAGCGGGAGGCCGGTCGCGCTCGCGTAGTCCTGGGGGTAGGAGTATGCGGGGATGGGGACGTGGCTGCGTCCGTCGTAGGTCCGCGGGCTCTCGAACGAGTGGGCTGTTGTTAGGATGGGGGGAGTCATGATGGGGGTGGAGAGGGAGGAGGAGGAGGTTGAGAGGGAGGCGGACGAGGAGGTCGAGGCCGTGGCAGGGCCGCGGTTGGCTTTGCTGCGTTTCCCAGGGACCTTGCCGATGCGCGAGATGGAAAAGGCACATTTCAGGCGGAGATTCGAGCAGCGCTGGCAGCCCGTCTTCTCGCCGGAGCAGCGGACCTGGGCTGGTCAGAGTCGGATCCAGAGACCAACAGTCGACGGTCGACGTACCTTGGCCGCATGGCACTCATTACACGCCGCTCGCAACTTGGGCGGTCTTTTGGAGGCCGGATACCTTCCAGACTCAGCTTGCTACTGCGCAGGGGGCGGCGGTACTTACGAGGACGAGTCCATTGCGGGAGTTCACGATGTCTGGGAGTGAGAGGATGGGCGGAGCATCGCCTGCTCACGTATATAGATCCAAGACTGCTGACGCCTGGGCTCGCCTACCGTGCAGCCTGTGAGGGTTGATACAATGGACCAGGTATATTCAGTCAGCACCGCGGGCGATCACGCCAGGACGCACGCACCCATCCTTCCAGGCTCAGGATTAGCCAGACACATTGCAAAAAGGACCAGGCCAGTCTGAGCCTGAGCCCTCGACTGGCGGGCGGTTGGATGCTCTGATTGCACGTCTGGTCCCGCTCGATCGTCGCTGGATGGGATGGGATGGATGGGATGGCATGACGAGGCGAGCATGAGCATGTGCAAGTGCAGCGCCTTCCATCCATGGATAGAGGAAGCAGACGAAAGTCCTGTCTTACGTTTACCTCAGACATTCAACTCCAAGATCCGCGCTCGGGCGCTCGCAGCAACGCTCCCATCTCGGAGCGAGCCTTCCATGCAGACCCCCCTCAGCACTGATTCAATTGATAGGCAGTTGGCATCGCGACGTGCAGAGTCGTGTGCAGTTGGAGGCAGCGCCCTCTGCCCTCACCTCAGCCGACACCGCGCAAGCCATATTCGCAACGATAGGGCATCGGCCGTACCCACACCCCAAGCCACGCCTGGCCTCCCGGGCAAATCGCAGGCCAGAGCTCGTCGATGAGAAGCGGAATCGTGCTACCCAGCGCTGCGTTTCAAACTCGATCCACCCTCGCCCTCATTCACAGGCCACAGGCGTATACCCCTCCCTCTGCTCCCTGCCCCCTGCCCCCTGCACTCCGTAGGGTAATCTCGATGATAAATCAGGGCCGCAGCACGCCCTGATAGGCCGGCTCTGCTTTATTGGCCTCTGCCTACGTGAATGATATGATATGAGGGCAACGCACAGACGGCCCAGTTGCCTAGATCTTTCTTGTTTTTGCAGCGCCCTCTGCTGTGCAACCCAGGGCAGACGCCGATTACGCATCTCGGCGGTTAGGTCACGGACTGAGACCGGTTCGAGGAGAGCCTACCCTACCCTCGTCGACCTCGTCGACTCAGAGCAGCGCTTGCTCTGCGATGGCCATTGCCATCGCCATCAACGCAAAAGAACGATCCACACGCTCAGGGCCAGCCGTGGCAGCCGGACCGGACCATCCCCCTGTGCGACGGTGCCGAGTGCTGTGCTGAGCTGTGCTGACTCGAATGACACCTGGCATGGCCGCGTCTAGAGACCAACCCAGTCTGGACTCCGGGCCCGGAGATGTTGCCAGATCAGACTTGTTGGGTGATCCGGTCAACACTCCCAGTGAGAAACGTTGAGCAAGATACTGGACGGCCCCTGTTTAAAATGGGAATGGGCAGGGCGAGCAGGACTCTGCTCTGCAGTTTAATATATTGAAACCGGGCTATTTACGTGCTGCGCATGTCTCAGAGGGCCCGTTCGGAGCCTGCATCGTCCGGCTGCGGCCCAGTTGCCGACTCGCCCGCGCTGCGCCAAATACATGAATTATTGGCCGCGAATCACGTCTGGCCGCTCGGTGAGCTGCTCGTCGGTTATCCATTCGTCAGTGACGGCCTTCCTAGGGGCTCAACGACGTCTCAACAACGCCATAACCACAACAAATGCCTCCCTCGCGTGTAACCGAGTCTCCAACTCCTGACTTCCTACCAGTAGGATGCCCCCTGATCCGGCCGTTCGATGAGGCCGCAACTCCAGGATCAATAAGCAGTAAGACGCGAGTCTCAGCAGGGGCAGCCGGTGAATCATGGCCCCCAACCGGCCAGGCCGCCAGGGCCCGCCACCCGCGCGGTAGACTCGACATCCCAGACTCAGAGCATCGCCTGCAAACACCGAGCCAGTGAGGGCTCCGGCGAAGATGGCGCTGCGAACGTCAAAGCGCTGAAGGAACGCCCATAGGCAGCGATGCCTTCCCCGCTTTCCCCCGTCATGCAGTGGCCTCGACGATCTCCCGATGGCCGTCCGAACAGTGAGGGTCGTCTGCTGCAGCGATGCCGCTCTGGCGACTCTCGCAGCTCTCTCACGGTCTGTATATCCACTCGGCCGTCTCATGTCCATCGCTTATCTCATCGCCGCTGACACGGCCGTGACGGCTGCCCCGATGTGACCCGTAGTCGCTGCACGGCCAATCAGGCGCCCGGCAACCAGGGCTCGCCGGTTCACGTGATGACCCTCCAGGCCCTGGACTGCGACATCGCCATCGCCATCGCCAGAAGGCCCAAGGCCCAAGACCCAAGACCCCTCGATCGGATCCCATTTGCCCATCAACGCCCACTAGCGCCCAGTCCCGCCCGCGCGTGCAACGTGAATCCCTCACGGCCAAAATCTCGGCAGTCCTCGAGTCCCCGTCCGAGTCCAGGGCAGGGTTAGGGCAACGTTCGTCTGGAGCACTAGTCGACGCTGCAATAGCACGCACCGTCCACTCAGGCTCGCGCACGCCCAAGCTTTCCCACCGTATCAGCGGCGATCACCGCGTTTATTTATCATATCAGATGCCTGCATGCCGTATCATTCTCTGCAGAGGCTAGCCAGCCAGCCCTACAAACTTTCCGAATCCCCGCGCCCCTAAGCAGCGGTGATACGAGTATAAGACGTGCTGTATAAGGTAGGACGTGCCGCAGTGCAGCGTCACACAGAGCGCCAACCCTATCTCTACTCCGCATCTCACGCTCACTCTCACTCTCAGTGCAATATGCAATGTGCAATGACCGTCTGAGTCTGAGTCTGACGTCCAGGTCGAGTCGGGCCCAGGATCACAGCCCCTGCCGGTGGCGAGTCGCGACCAACCCCCAGCCCGAGCAGGCATAGCGATCCTTCCAATAGTCAATAGTGCCAAACAAATCAGCCAGCGGGTTGGCGGTTGGCGGTGGAGGGTCGGACAGGCTAGGCCGCACGTCGTACGGAGTACGTAGGGACCAGGGTGCGGGTGCAAGTGCAAGTGCACTGCACGCAGCTGCAACGACGGGCCTAGCTCGACGCCGACGCCGGCATTTGCGGATCCTGGGGTATACCCGCGCCGTTATGGGAGGGAGGACTGGGTAGGTAGGTAGGTAGGTAGGTATGCTGATCTGCGCACAGGCCGCAGCGAAGGGCTGAAGGCTGAAGGCTGAAGGCTGAAGGCTGAAGGCTCAAGGCTAAAGGCTGCACCTAGAAAATTCCACAGCACGCTGCACGCACGACATTAGGTTGCCGTGTCGCATCCGGATGGCCCTGCTGGGCCCGTGGACCTAGCTAGCTGGGTAGCCTATGATGGGCGCGTACTGGTACGGGTACGTATGGACCACAGGGCAGACAGGAAGAAAGAAGCTGAGTTTGAGCATACTTCGCGCCACCCGTGCACCAGGCCCACTGCCGAGGTGGGCATCATATCTCCGTCGGATGTGAGACGGATCTGCCTGTCTTCTCCTCCGCTATCTGATCAGCTCGAGGGAAAAAGTGCGGTGCTTGGGCCTTACGTACTGCCCACGTCATAGCAGACCGGCCTGTCCGGGCTTTCTGATCGTGTCGGTGCTTAGTGTCTCATACTTAGGTTGGTAGGGGTACTGGTCTTGGTGGGTAGGGACCTCGGGAATGAATGTCTCATGCCTCTTCAGGAACCAAACCTTAGATAGATCCGGATTTAGAACGTCCTGCTTAGCTAGCTAGGTAGTTTACTTGTTACACCTCCCATCCATACCCCAGCTCGGCTCCCGCTACCATAAGGTTGGTCTAAACCTGAGAACTAACAGAGACCGCCGACGCATCCTTTAACCATCGAGCAACTGCCTCGTCAAAACCCACTCCCCATCCTCAGGTATACTCTCCTCAACACCTCGCAGGTCTCCCCCATCCGTCCTACGTCCCCGGAGATCCCGATCCCGAGCCCACCGCAGCCAAACGCCGAATCCACGTTTCCTGCGTCCGGCCAGACACCTACCTACCCTACCTATTGTCGAGGATCACTGCCCGTGGTCACGTGACCCGGGTGCTTGGCGCTCCCAAATATCTTTATATTTCGTAGTCACCACCTAGCTTAGTTAGTTAGTTAGTTAATTTATTTACTTTATGGCTTATTATTTCTTTTCTTAGGTTATAAGCCCTTGCTCTGCCTAGGTTTTATTACTTTTTTTTTTTATTTAAAAATATATAAACTATAACTACTAGGCCAGCCCTAGTAATTACTTTATTTTACATAAAAAATTTTTACCTAGCCTTTAAGTTTAACGCTTTAAGTATTAACACTATAATAAAAGGCTTTTTTATTATTACTAACAAGGCAAAAATTACTAACTTAATTATTAAGCTTAATAAAAAAAACTATTTTTAATAAATAAAATTACTAAAGATTAGACTGCAAGGCTTTAACTTTTTTTTTTAATAAGTTTTTTAAGGTAATCTTTTAATGCCTGCAAAACCAGACCTTTATAACTTATAAAATAATAAATTTATTAAAAAAACTTATTATAAAAAAGTAAAACTTAATAATAATATTAATATTTTTATAGTAAAAATTAAACACCTATATAAAAAAATTATTATATATAATAAAAAATTAAAAAACACTTATAATAAAAAAATAAAAAAATATAATAAAAAAAGGTTTATAGTGCTTATAATTTTTTAAAATACTTATATTTTATTTATTTAGGCAAACCTTTACACCATGTATAATTTAAAAAAGGCTTTTAACTTACTTAAGGCCCTTTATAAACCTTATAGCTATGTAGTAGCTTATAATATTTAAAATAAGCTTTTTATAATAAAGCTTATAAATATATAAAATAAAACTATTTAGTTAAATAAATAAAAAAATATTATTACTAAACTAAGGTATTAAAAACTTAAGTTACCCCTTTAAATAAAGGTTTATTTTTTTTTTACTATAATTTAAAATATAAAGTTTTATAAAGCTTAAATTACTTAGCTAAAAATATTTTATAATTTAATAATTTATAAAATAAAAAAAATATATATTTTTTTATAGTACGCGTAGCGCTGCTAAATAAAAAAAAAATTACTTAAAGTAATTTTTAATATACTTTTTATAAATATAATAAATAAAAAAAATAAAAATAAAAATAAAAAAAAATTAATTATTAATAAGATCTTTAAGAATAATTTACTTATAAAAAATATTAATTTTATTTAGTGTTATTATCACGGCGCTCTAGGTAATTACTTTTTTTTAAATATTAATTAATAAAGTAAACTAGTTCTTGCAGCCCGCAAGGTATATTTTATTTTTATAATCCTAGCCCTCGCGAATAAGGCTATAAAGGTTATTATAGCTATAATTTTTTTAATATATTTAAAGGCCGTGGTTAAGGGGGGTATAATAAATATAATAAATATAATTTATATAAATATAATAACTTTTAAAATCCCTCTGGAGCTTATTATACTAGTTAATAATTATATAATAATTAAGTTAATAAGGTTTAAAGCAACGCGTATAATTAGCGCCTTTATTAATAGTAATAATAATAATAAGGCGTTTTTTAGTAATACTAGCTGCTATTAGTAAATAATAATTTATTATTTTTTTTTAATTATATTAATATAAAATACTATATAGCGGCCTATAATAGTATAATAAAAAAAAATCCTTATTTTTAAATACTTAACTTAGGTTTATTATATTATATAATTTCTTTTTATTATAATTTTATATTTTTTATAACTTATATTATTAAAGTAAAAATTACTATAGGCACGCCTTTTTTTACTAAAAAATATAATAATATTATAATTAATTTTATACTCCTAAACTTAATAATATATATTAAAACTCTTATTTTAAAAAATATTTAGCTGGCACCTGCGCTAGCTTATAATCTTATTTTAACTTAATAATTAGCTAAGGCCGGCGCGTAAATACTTTTAAATAAAAATAATAAATTCCTCTTGTAAAATAGTAAGGCCAAATAATATATTATAATTTTAAATAATTATTATTATTTTTATATAACTAATTAATTTTTTATAAAGCTTGTTAATATACTAAAAATTAATAGCTTACTTACTACTACAGCAAAGCTATCTTTTAATACTAATTTTAAAGTAAATTTAAAGCTAATTTTTATTAAATTAGTATATTATTACTTAGCCCACGCGAGCAAGCAAAAAATACACTAAATTACTTAAAATATTAAAGGCCTAAAGCTTAAGAAAAGCGGCCTTAAGTATTCTTGTAAGCCATACTTAATAAATAAAAATTATTATTTTTTATTAAAAAATTACCGCGAGATTTATATAAAACCCGGAGATTTTATTTATTTTAATATTTATAAACTAATCTTTATATATAAATATAATAAAAAATACTACTTTATAATATTTATAAATAACACAACCTATTTTTACTAGGTATTTTTACTTTATAATAAAAATAAATTACTAAAAAAGTATATTTTTTTAAAAAACTATCTTAAAACCTAATATAATATTAATATAAAACATGTTTATAGTAATAACGCTGGAAAGCATGTTATACTTACTAAATATTTTTAAAATAAAAATAAAATATAAAACCTAGCGCTTATATACAATCCTTAGCTTAATAATATTTTTAAAATTAAGAATTATTACCTTATAAAGCTGCTTATAGTAGTTATAATAATATATTAAACTTTTAAATATTTTTAGGGGCACCTTATCCTTGTAATTATATTTTTTTAAAATTATATTTTTAATAATTATATAAAAATATTATTTTATAAAGCTTTTATTAATAAATAACTTAATATTTTAAAGTAGCGCGCTTTGGGTTATAAATACTAGTATTTTATTTTTAAAAAAAAATATTAAATAAAACTAAATTCTTACATGGCTAAAGGCCGCTTTATTAGTTATTTAAACTTTTTTTATAAAGTTTATAATATTAAAATAAAAAAAATTAAGTACATGCGCGATGTTATTTTTAAAAAGATTAATAATATTAAGTTACCTTAAGTAATTACCTTATATAATCTTAACACCTTAATATATTAGTATAAATAAATTAATAGCATTAAAAAGGCTAAATATATGCCTGTAAAGTTTTTATAACTATATAATTATTTAAATAAATTATAGCCTTAATTAGCTTTATTTATACCTTAAATTTTTATATAAACACCTATTAAAATATTTATAAAGGCTTTGCTTATAATTTAAAAAAGCACTTATAACTTTAAAAAAAAAATCCTTACTTAAATAAAGAAGTATAAAATAATAAGTATTTTACCTTTAATTATTATAAAAAATAATTTTAATAACGCTTGTTATCCTCCGGATTTTTAATATTTATTTTTTTTTATAATAAAAAACATTCTTAATAAGAAAGATATATATAATCTAACTTTTATTAAATATAAGTGTTATATTATAGCTAAGATTTATAGTTTTAAGCCCTTTAAATATTTTATATATATTATAAAATTATTTTAGCATCTTAAAAAAGCGCTAAATATAAATAGTATTTAGTTTTTTAGTATTAATCCTAAAATAAAAAATAAATTCCTTGCTTTTCTTGCTACGGCGCCCCTAGTAATTATTAATAAAATTATATAGTAAATTTAGTACTAAATTAATATTTTAATTATTATAGCTATATTTAAATTATTTAATACTATGTTATTTAAAAATCCTAATTTCTTTAAGTTTAAGCCTTAAACATATAAAAAGGCGCTTAATTATAAAAATGCAGAACTTTAGTATAAAGCATGTTATAAAAAAATATACTTGCTGCTTTAAAATAGTACTTAATATATTATTAATAAAAAAAAATATAAAGCTATTACTAACTTACTAGGTCTTTAAACTTAAGCATAATAATACTTATAAAGCACGCCTAGTTATAAAAAACTTTAAGTAATATTATAGCAAGAATTTTTATAAAGTATATACTGTAGTAGTAAAGCCTATATTTTTTAAAATATTTATTATACTTATAGTACTTTTTAATTAGTAATTATACTTTTAAAATATTATTACTATATTTTTTTATATAAAACTTAAAAAAGTAATTTATATTAACCTTTTTAATAGCCACAAGCAAGCTGGTAAATACAGCCTTTTATTAAAAATAATATATAGTTTTAAGTAATTACCTAAAAAATAATATATTTTTTTTTAAACTTTTATTTTTTTAAAATTTAAACGCCTGCACGCAAATTATTTAATATTTATTAAAAATAACTTATACATTTTTATATATATTAATAATATTTTTATACTTTTTAAAAATAATACTTAGTACAAAGCTTTTAAGCAGGAGTTTTTAAAACTTTTTAAAGTAATAAATAATAGCTAAGTTAAAAACTACTTAAGCATTAATATTTTATTTAGTATAAATAAAAATAAAATATTTTTATTATAATACTTTTATATTTTTAAAATTTTTAAGTACTTTAACTTAAAAAACTACAAGCCTTTTCCCACGCTGTTTTATAAAAAAAAGGTTTTTAAAAATTATAATAGCCAGGCCTTTATAAATAATATAATGCTTTATTAAGCTATAATAAAATACTTAATTTAGCTTATAATTTATACATGCTTTAATATTACTTACATAATCTTTAAAATTATAAAGTATATGTATAATCCAGGTTTAAAACACCTAATTACTATTAAGTATATATATTATTATTTATAAATTACTTTTTTTTTTACTTTATACTATTTATTTAATAAAGGTAGCCTATAAAATTATACTAACACTAACTAGGCCGGCTCTTATTTAATAAAAAAAATCTTAATATTTAAATATATTTTTAAACTTACTAGTGGTTTAATTTTTTAAGTATTAAAGTATTAGCTTAGTATAGTACTTTTTTTTATTAAATTAAAGTATATCGCGCAGGCGCTTGTAACTTAAAAATTTATTTAAATTTAATTACTTTTTATTAAGCTAAATATTAAATACCTAAATTTTACATGTATATATTTTCCTAGGCTTATAATTATTCACGCTAATAATTAAAAAATAATTACTATATTTAAAAACTTTAAATATTACACCTGCTTAAAATATATTAATATTTATTATTATTTTCTTCACCAGGAAGTATTAAATAAAAATATTAAATTTTTATATATACTAATAATAAAGCAGGCCGCTAATAAACTTATAAAGCTATTTAAAAAAGTGGCCTATTAATATTTTATTTAAATAATTAATATAAAACACCTTACTATACTATAAAATAACTTTATACTACTACTTTAAAAAACTAAAATAGTCTTATTTATTTACTACCCCGGGCAAGGGGGGTATTAAGGATTACTGCCCGTGGTCACGTGACCCGGGTGCTTGGCGCTCCTGAATATCTTCATGTTTTGTAGTCACCACCTAGCTTAGTTAGTTAGTCAGTCAATTCATTCACTTCATGGCTCATCATTCCTTTCCTCACCTATCTCGTGCACAACGCAACAGTCTCATAAAGGCATCACCACAGAAGAATGCACTCCCACCCCCCGAGACCTCAACCCGCCCTGACGCCGGCAGCGCTCGCTTCCAGGTGCTAGAGACCGAGATCACACAACTACGAAGGGCCATGGGGGCTGGGTTGGGTTCTTGGGCTCCTGGATACCGGTACGGCACCGAGATACGAGGACAGGACTGGTGAGGGCGTCTGAGGTGGCGGGGCCCATCGCCAGGCCTGCTGTGCGTGTCCACTCTTGAATCGGGACTCCTTCCCACGACGCAGGGCTTGCACCCCGCCGATAAGTCCGTATCGCGCGAAGCAAGCGGGACGATGGAGGCTCCGACCCACATGAAGCCCCTTGATGCCGTAGCAACCTTGATGTGAGCGGTATGCCTAGAAGGATCGGGAGCTGCGTATAACCGGATTGCGTTGTGCCGCGGAGGGCGTAGGGGAGCTAGGGCTAGTGTGAGGCTCCGGTCAGGTCACAGAGACAAGGGATCCGGGATCCAGGGGTGCTGAGCTTCCGCGTCGAGAGATGTTGTCTACCCCGGAGCCCGTGATGCTGTTGCTGTTCAGGGAGAATCCCCGCTGAGGAAGGATGGGACCTACCAGGTAATAGACTCCGATGCGCCGGGCCGGTAACTTATAGATGGGTGAAGGTCGTCCGGGTGTATACCCCAGGCCGTAAAGCCCTCTTTCTCAGCCTGTACAACGCGACGCCTAACCCTTAGACAGACATTCAGTCGTTCAATGTCGCCTTTTGAGTTTTGGGTTCACGCCAATGCCCTTACCTTATATCTGCTGAGGGAGATGATTATGATCATTCCTTCTTGCCCTATACTCGACCCTGGCTGTGCGCGCCTGATTCTGTGACGGGGGAAATGATTCGGTTGAAGGCTTGTACAATATTAGACAGTGTTAGCATTTCAGGCTGTTTGTAAAGTCCACATGTGTAGTTCATTACAAATTGCGATCTTTACTCATTCCTCATTCCGTGGGGGGAAGCCCTTGGAATCACACGGGCAGCAGATGTCTTGAGATAAATCACGCTATTTACATCCTAGAACCGTGAATATAAGTCTCGGTACCTTGGAAAGCGCCAATTTGTCTGCTCTAGTTCGGCGTCGGCACTGATGTTGATTGTAGGTACCTAGGTAGGTCGGCAAGCCGAGAACGCCCCGGCATAGGACCGGAGACTGCAGCTAACTCGGCTTTAGGTGGTTTGTTGATAAGGCAGGTGACTCTGCCAGAGGTATCTCGGAGTCTACTGTAGAAGACCGTGCTTTGTATTGAAGTATCAGGACGGGCCTATAGCCAATTGGTTTTTATGGCCTGGCGGAATATGCGCACTTTGAACACTTTGGCTGGTATAAGTACTGTACGATGATATGTGTATGTATCTATATATGCTACTTTTGCTGGATAGCAGACCTGGAATTCACTGGGTAGACATGACTCAATCGAGGATCAAGCCATCGATCAAAGAAGTTACACCTCATCCTCCAGCGGCGTCACCCCCTCCTCCGCCATCTCCCGCGCAACACGCTCAATCTCACCCATAACCCTAAGCACATTCCCGCCAACAACACCCGCCGCATCCTGCACACTAACACCCCGCCTCAACAACTCCCGGATCAAATCCGGGTACTTGCTCACATCCTCCAAGCCCTTGATCGTCCGCTCCATGCCATCAAAGTCCGAGCCAAGACCAACATACTTATACCCAATCAAATCGCCAACATACTGGATGTGATCCGCTACATCGGCAAGCGTCGCAGCCGTAGGGTCATCGCAGCGCGTATACTCGTCGAGAAAGGTAATCATGATGACGCCGCCGTTTGCCGCAAGACGGAGGAGGACGTCGTCGGGGACATTGCGCTCATGCGGGCAGAGGGCGTAGACGGAGGAATGCGAGAAGATCACGGGGGCTTTGGAGGTGTCGAGGGCGTCGTGCATTGTTTTTGCGCTGACGTGCGAGATGTCGACGGCCATGCCGAGCCTGTTCATTTCGAGGACCATGTCGCGGCCACGGGGCGAGAGACCGTTGTGCCGGGGTTGAGCTGGTGTCGCGCTGTCTGCGTACTCATTGTGACACATGTGCGTGAGAGTCACGTAGCGCGCGCCGAGGGCGTGGTAGAGGCGGAGGGTGGATGCGCTGGACCCGATTTGGTGGAGGCCCTCGACGCCGAGGAAGGAGGCGATTTTGGACGAGGTCTCGAAGGTGTGGCGGAAGGCGGAGGTGTCGGGGACGATCTCGAGGTGCTGGGGGTAGAGAGCGGCCAGACGGTGGACAAGGTCGATTTGCTGGAGGGTGTCGTGGACGTGCTCGTAGTCGGGTTCCGGGGGCGAGTCGTGACTGGTATGGTTAGTATTCCGCACCAAGTGTTTTGAGATGAGGCGCGGTTACCATGCTACATAGACACTCCAAAACTGCCCTCGAACGCCACCTTTAGCTAGACGCGGAAAGTCGACATGGTAGGGCAGCTCGATCTGATCAGAGAAGTTGCTCTGGTAGATATGATTGTGGTAGAACGAACGGATGAATTCGGGGAAGTCATTGTGGCCGTCTAGTCAGGTCAGTTATCTACTAATGAAACAAGATATTCTGTGTCACGTACCTGTCAATGGCTGCAGACGCAGCACCTCCTCGACGGGGTCGTGACAGGTATGACGGAGTGCACCGGTATACCGAGCGAGCCCGTAGCACGCCATCAGGCCAGCGGTGGCGATGCCGAGGACGCGCCGTTTCCACGAGGAGCGCTCGAGCGCCAACGGAGGGGAGTCATACTGTGGGAGGGCGACAGTTTTCTCCATGGTGGGCTGACAATGGAGAATTGAGGTTGTTGCAGGAGATAAGCAGAAAGTCGGAGACGGAGCGAGACGGAATGACGGATCGCATTAGCGGCACATGACCCGTGCGGAGATAACTGTACGCCTTTACAGTCGCCAGGTGTTGGACGAGAGGTGGAGATCCCTTGGATCTCCGCGGCAAACTTAGTTGGATGACTCTAACTAACCTCCAAAGATAGGAAAAGAATTAACCTTTAATTTTAGCCGGATTTCACGGTCTAATTAGGAAATAAAATATAAAAAAAAAAAGAAATAAATATAGCTTAAATTTTTTTATATTTAGCTATTAAACTCTTATATTCTTATTTATCTTAAATTTTAAAAAATCTTATATTTTATTTACCCCTTAATTTTTATCCTAATTTTACATAACTAATTTTTACCTAAGGTATTTATAACTTTAAAAGTTATAAGCCCGGCTTATACTTTACTTTTTTAAATATTATTTATATAATTATTTCTAAAGCTATTTATTACCTAAATTTAAACTTTTAAAGTTCTTTTTATTTACTATATAATATATTATAAAAAACCTTTAATTTTTACCTATAAACACCTAGTTTAACGCTGTTATTTTAAATAGCCTTAATATATAACGCCCATGGTATTAAATTACTAAATTAATGGCTATAGGCCTTATAATATAAAATTATATTAATTTTTTAATTAATAATAAAAACCTACTGCCTATTTTTGTTGGCCCAAGGCTAATTTTTAAAAATTATTATTTTAATATTTTTAAAAAAGGCAAACTTTAAATAAGTTATTTAATAGCTAATAAACAAGGTAAATTTTATATTATTATAAAAAAATATCTTACTTAAAAAAAAAAATATAAAGCTTTGCTAGGTATAATAATAGCTTATATAACCTTAATTATATTTAGCTTTTACTAGTAACTTTTATATAACTAAAAATATTTATATGTAATGCTTTAACTTTTTATAAAGTATTATATATAATTTAATATTACCTGCTAAATAAAAATTAAGGTAAAATAAAAAAAGGCAGCTATTTACTAAGGCCTTTTTATTAAAAAGTAAATTAATAATTAGTATAACCGCTGGGTTAGTGTATTTACTAAAATTAAAAAGTTTAATATTTTTACTAGTAATTAAAATACTAACATACTTTAAAACTTTATATATATTACTATAATTATTAATAAAAAGTTTAGTTAAAGGCTTCACATGGCCATTTTTTTTAAAAAAAAAAAAAACTTTACTAACACTATTAAAAAGTTTAAAGTATTTTATATGCTTTAGGCCATTTATATTATATATAATAAATTTAAATAATAGCTAATAAATGGCACCTTTACCACGCTTAAAAAAAATAACTTAATAAATAAAAAAAATAAAAACACCAAAAATAATAAGAAATTTAAGAAAAATAGTAAAAATAAAAATAATAAATTAAAGGTAACATGCCCGGTATATAGCTATTTATATTTTATTACTTTTTACTAGTATTTTAATACTAAAAAAGCTTTAAAAAATTAGGAGCCTTAAGAAAAAACTTTATAAAAAGTAAAAAAAAATATACAGGATTTAACTATTAAAAAAAAAGTACTAAATACCTTTAAAAAATCTAGATTTAACACTATAATATTTAAAATTAAGGTTAAAAAAAATAACTCTAAAAACCCGGAAAAAGTTATAATAATAATTACCTATTTATTATTTAATAGCTTATAATACAGCCTATATAAAAATATTATTACTAACTTTAAATTTTTTATACATGTTACTAATAACCTTACTAAAATAATTAATATTTGCAATGCCTTTAAAAACAACATTATTTTTATTAATAATATTATTAATAAGATTAAAAAGTTTAGTATATTCCATGTTTTTTATAAAAGACTAAATAGCTTAAAAAGGCTTCTAAAGCTTAAAAATTACACCTATATTCCTGGCTTTTATACCACTATTATATTCCTTAATAAAGCCATGTTAGTAGATCTATATTTTAGTAGTTATAAAAAAACTTTTAAAAACTTAAAAAAAATAAACTTTTATATACTTAAATAATATTATAAATTATATATACTTTATTACAAGAAATTTAATATTAATAATAACAAAAAGATTAAGGCCTCTTACGCCATAATAAAAATAAAAATTTAATACTTTATAACTTTAAAAACACTATTAAAAAGCCTAAAAATTTAGCATAAGTATATAGGCTATTTTAATATTAATATAGTATTTAAACTCCTAATATTTATAATTAGTATATAAATTAATCCGGCGCCTTAGCTCTTTAGTAAAAAGCAAAAAAAAAAACTACTTTACGTGCCATGCAAACTCTCGCAATTTTCTAAGTAAATATTATAAATTAAATTAACTAAAGTAACCCAACCCTTTAAAAGAATTTATTTTAATATTTTTATTTTTAAAGCATTTTAGAATAATATAAAATACACCTTTTATTTTTTAAATAATAYTACTTAAATAAGGTAAATAGTACTACACGCTAAAAAAAATAATTACTAGCATGTTATTTAATTACTTAATACCTATACCTTTAGGTAATTTAGCCTTTATATTTAGTTTTTTTATATAAATAATAAAATATTACAGCTCTTAAATAACTTTAAATTTATTAAAAAATAATAGGGTTTAGCCTTTAAAACTATTATTTTTAATATACCTAAATAAAATAGCGCAAGCAAGTAATTAAAAGAAATTATTTTATAAAAAGCCAAAGCACTTTTATTAGCCGCTAATATACCTTAAAATTTTATATTTAAAACTATAAAAGTATTTATTTATATACTAAATTACACGCCTATAAAAAATAAAAAAAATAAATAGTTTATACCACTCTAAAAGTTTTAAGTATTAATAAGTAATACTTACCTAGTAAATATAGCTAATATTTTTAAGTTTAGATTACTTGCTTACTAGCGGCTAAAAATCCCTAACTTTTATAAAATAAAGCCAAGAGCAGTTATTAAATATTTTTATAAATATAAAAAAGCCTATAATATTTAAAGGATTTAAAACCCTTGTACCAAAGCTATATAATATTTAGTTATTTAAATAAAAAATATAGTATTTAATAAGACAAGAACCTATAACAAGAATAATTTAATTTATATAACTAGTTTAAGATACGCTATCCCAGCATATATTAATAAAAAAAAAAAAAAAAACTAGTTAATATACTATTTTTTATTAACTTTAAAAATAATTTTTTTAAACTTAATAATAAAAATAAGCCTACTCCCGAGCCTAATAATATAAAAATAGGTAAGAATAAAAAGGTTAAAAATAATAAACCTCACGCTAAAATTAATGCTTAAAATAAAGTTATTTTTAACTTACCTAGTAATTTAATATTATATAATAATAAAAACCTTATAATTTTACTTATTTTTACTACTAGCCTAAGCTTAGCAAGTACTATAATTAATTAAAGCTCTTAAACCTATAATAACTATAAAATTATTTTAATAATACTTAACTAGGTAGTAAAAAGCAAAAAAAATAAAAAAATACTTAACTTTAAAAATAATAGCGCTAAAGGGCTCCTATAACTAAAAAATAATATAAATAAAAATAATAATAAAAAAAAAATATTAACATTACTTTTTTTTAAAAAATCTAACCTAAAACCGCACAAAACTAATATAAAAAAAGGGAAGTAAAATTTTAATCCCAGACTCCTAACTACACAGGTTAAATTAAATAAAAAGGCCTAATATAACCGCCTATACTAAAAGCAAGATTTAAAAAATCTTATAAATAAAGACCGCCTAAGATAAAGGCCTTTTTTTAAAGTTTTTTATACTAAACTTTTTTACTAGCTAGCAAAAGACTTTACTAAATATTATATTTTTTTTTACTTAGTAATTTCTAAGCCTCCCGGACTATTATAAGAGGTATTAAGTAAAGTTATTTATTAAAATTAGCTTTAAAAAAAACTAAAAAACTAAGTAAAACTTATAAAGCATTTATATAAAAACTAGTTTATAAAGGCCACTAAAATTAAATTTAGTATTTTTAAAAAACTTTATACTTTTAAAATTATTTTTATATTAAAAGGCAAGATTATTATACTACTTATATAAGTATTTAAATATAAATTTAATACTACTAGTTATTTAAATAAATTTAAAGCATGTTTTTGCGCTAAAAAAGATCTTTAACCTAATAATTATACTAATATTATAATAATAACTTTTATTACTTAATTATTTTAACTTATAATAGTGCTTGTTGCTTATTTTAACCTTAATATTATTTAATTAAATGTTATTAACGCCTTTATTTAAAGCTTTATAAATAAAAAAGTATATATTAAAATACCACCTGGCCCCTGGCGCGTTAAAAGTAAAGTATTTAAGTTAAATTAATTTTTATATAACCTTAAATAATTACCGCGCATTTAGTAAAAAAAAATATTTTTAATACTTTTTAAATATAGCTTTAAGCTAGTGCCAAAAAAGCCTTGCCTTTTTATTATAAAGTATTTTATAATTATTTTTTTTATGTCAGGGCCAACGTTTTTCCGTTTGACGTCACCGGAGCCGATCCACCGTTGGTCCGGAGTTGGCGCCTGAGCTTTGGCCTCAGGCCGCCAAGGCTTGGCATACCTTACCACCACGTCGGGCTATATAACTTAACTGGGTTGTTAGTGTTTAGGGTCTTGGCTACTAGTTAGGCAAGGCTAGGGTAGGCCCTAAGTATAGGCCAGAGTAAGGACCCGTGCGTAGAGTATTTAAACCTATATTTACTTCCTAGTTAAGAATAGCTTAAGCATAGCTTAGAGGTTTATAAAGGTGGCCTTAAGGCCAGCCTTTTTTAAAATCTTTAAGCAACTTTTTTAGTATTATTTAACGGGGTTTAAAATACTTTATTCTTATTAGTTAGATTCCTTTATTAATATTTTTATTATTAGTAAAGATCTTTAAGACTTATTAGTCTTATAGTTAGAGTTGCTTTCACCTACTACTTTTTAAACTTTTTTAATAATAGTATTCTAGACTAAATCCTTAAAGGGTAAGCAAAGGCGGTTTGTAGGTGTTTTAGTTAAGGTTCCTAAAACCTAGACTTAGATAGCCAAAGAAGTGTCCCCTTTTTTATTTATGCTTAAGAATCCTATTACTATTAAAGATAGTTAAAGGAAAGAACCTAACTTAAATAATTTAGTTTACTAGCTTGGTAAAGCGCAGGGTAAAATGCACCCTTTGCCCTATTATTTTATATTACTATTAAAGCCTATTAATCTAAAATTTATTATAACCGGAGCTGTTTTAAAGGGGGAGCGGCCTAGGACTATAACTCCTAGCCTATTTATTTTTTAACCCTAACGTGATTAGTATCGCGTGTTAAAATCAGGACATTCTTTTAAGAAGAATAAGGGGAAGTTGCCCCTGTAACCCAGAGTTAAAACGGCATTAAACTGTTAATCTCCGCGTTAATTCTCTTATTAATCCCCGCATTAATCTTCTTGTTAATATTTTTAGTAAGCTTTAAAGAAAATTAATCCCAGCAATCCTTTTAATTTTAATTTAAAATTAAGCTTAAATAATTTAAGCTATTATCCTAGAGCCACTTTATTTTTAAAACCTAGTACTAGTAACGCTGGCTTTAAGGGGTCTAAAAGTTTTAGATATATAAAAAGAAGGTACTAAAAGGCTATTAGGGATTATAAGCTCCGCTGTAAAAAGAAAAAAGCTTTTTAAAAGCCTAAAATTAAGTTTAAAAAGGTTAAAAAGTTAAAAAGGAAGGACATAACAAAGCTTAAAATTTAGTTTAAAAATTTAAAAAATTACTTTTACAGTGCCCCCAAAAGGTTTTAAACAAATAATAAAAAGATTATATTTACTATTTAAAACGCTCCAAGAAATGCCTGTAATTATTAAAGAGGTTAAGTTAAACTTTGGGATAACAAGCAAACCTAGGCAAATTTTAAGAAATTTATGCGCATGTAGGTTGACCTGGTTGCGAACCAGGGCTACCGCGCCGCCTAGTATCTTTTAATTAAATAACAGGGCACTTAAAATACTACTTTTTAAAAACTTTGCTTTATAAAGTTAGGCCTGTACTTTAATAATCTAAAGTTTAGGGCGTAAGTACTTACTAAAACTTATAATAAGGATATTTACTTGCACTTAAAAAAGTTAAAAAAACTCCCAAAGACTATGCTCGAAGTAAATACAGCAGTAATTTATATAAAGTTTATTAATAAGCGCAATAAGGCCTTAAAGGCCAAGGAGGAAAAAAAGTTCAAAGCTAGTTTTAACTTTAAAAATAAAAAGAACAAGAATAACTTAAAACAAAACTAGAATAGCAGCGGAGCGGCTTCCTTAAAAAAGGGGAAGAAAAAGAAAGGTAAAAAAAAAAGCGGTGACTTACTTTTTAAAAAAAAGAAAAAGCGCCGCAAGAAAAAGGGTCTTTATTTTAATTATGGTAAATTAGGCCACCTGTCAAAGGCTTGTCCAGATAAAAAAAAGCCTAAAAAAAAACTAGTAAAAAATAAATAGTAATTCCCTGGCCCTAAGTTATTAGAATTATATGATTTAAAAAAGGAGACTACTTTCCCTATTCTTGCGGATTTTAGGATGTAAAAAAATAAGGTAAATTAATAATTTAAGGCACTACTTAATACTAGGGCTAATACTAATTTTATTTTGGTTTAATATTTGCAAGAGCAAGGCATTAAAATAGATACTAACCGCATGGTATAACTAGTCTGGTACGCTAATAATACCTTTACTTTTTACTATAGGCGTTTGCAAGCCCGTACTTAGGTTTATAATTTAAAGGAAGTTATAAAAATATTTAATTTAGTGTATTATATTATTAATTTTATTTACAAGGACTATTAAGCAGTCCTAGGACATCCCTAAATAGTTAAAGCAGATCTAAACCTTTACCTTATTACGGTAAAATAAACCTAGTAAAACCATACACCTTTTATTAAAATTAAAATATTATAAAAGTTTATAAAAACTATGCGCAAGGGACCGGTACTTATAATGCTTTATTAATTAAAGGAGACTAAAGGGGGAGTAAAGGTGGTTTTACCACCCTAGTACGTTTACTAAAGTAGAATTTTTTTTAAATAAGAAGCTGCTTAACTTCTAACTAGTAAAGTGAAGCATAAAATCCTATTAAAAAAAGGTAAGAAGCCTTTATAAGGTCCTATTTACAGTCTCTCCCAGCATGAGTTACAGACGTTAAAGAAGTATCTTAATAAGATACTTAAAAAAGGATAGATTAGGCTATCCTAAAGCAGCGCCGGGGCGCCGGTGCTCTTTATTTAAAAACCTAATAAATCTTTATGTTTTTGTGTTAACTATCACGGATTAAATATAATAACTAACAAGAATTATTATTTACTACCGCGTATTAACAAGCTAATAAATTAGCTAGTAAATACAAGATATTTTATTAAGCTAGATTTGCGTGACACGTATTATTAAATATAGATTAAAAGGGGAGATAAATGGAAGACGGCATTCCGGACCTATTATAGTTACTATAAGTATATAGTTATGCCCTTTGGCTTAATAAATGCGCTAGCTATATTTTAATCCTATATAAATATAGCTATAAGCGGGATTCTTAACAAATTTTGCATTATTTACCTTAATAATATTCTTATTTTTTTAGAAACAAAAGAGGAACATGTGCACCATGTTTAAAAAGTCCTTAATTAGTTAGAAAGGCATAATTTATATGCAAAATTATTAAAATGCAGTTTTTATAAAAAAAAGGTAAAGTTTTTAGGCTTTATTATTAAATAAAAAGAAATATTTATTAATCCAGACTGTAGCTAGACCGTCACTAATTAGCTAAAACTAATATTATTTTATAAGTTACAGGTTTTTTTAGGCTTTGTAAACTATTTTTAATGCTTTATTTTTAGTTATGCTAAAGTAACGTGTTTAATAACCTAGCTCTTGGTAGGGATAGTAAAGGGATATAAAAGCAAGCCTTTTTTATTTCCTACCAACACAAAAAACGCGTTTAAAAAAATTAAGTTAAACTTTACCAGGCCCCTGGTACTACAGCATTTTAATTTTAAAAAAAAGATTCTTGTTATTACTAATATATTAGGGTTTGCTATTACTAAGATTATTACATAGCTAAAGTAAAAAAAATTACCTAGTAAAAAAAAACAGGACTAATAGCGCCCCATGGCCTTTTATTTTTATTAGTTACATAAACTAAAGCTTTGTTATAAGGTCTATAATTAAAAACTACTTGTGGTAGTTAAGTGCTTTAAGAAGTGGCGTTACTACTTTAAGGGCTTTTTATATTCTATACGTGTATAGTGTAATTATAATAACCTGCGCTATTTTTTTATAATAAAGGTCTTAAATTAAAGGCAGGCATAATAGGCGGAATTACTTGCGGCTTATAACTTTAAAATAAAGTATAAGCCAGGCAAGTATAATCCAGTAAATACACTATTATAATAATTAGATTATATAATAAAAAACAAGAAGCACCAAGTTAGGATGCTTTTTACTTTATAAAAAAAGTTAAGTTTATTTTTTTAATAAACCGCTGCTAAAATAATATTAAAAGACCTAGTTATTCCTCCGCGCGGTCGGGCTTGTAAGTATCTAAAATTTTTAAGCCTTAAAATATTTATTATAAAGGTAGTAAGTAAAAAAAAAACTACTAGACTAGTTATAAATACCCTCCAGTAATAACTAATTACAGCCTAACAAAAAAACACTCTTACTAGCTAATTATAATAGTAGCTTAAAAGTGTAATCCCTGTTAATTTAGGGCAGGCCTTTTTTATTACTAAATAGCGCAAGGAAAAAGGACTTCTCCTTTATAAAGGTATTATTTATATACCTCCCGTGCCCGCGTTACAACATAAGATTATAAAATAGTATTATAATAATCCTTATATAAGCCACTTTAACCATAAAAGGATTATTAAATTACTTACCTATAAGTTTTAGTAGGAAGAGCTTAACAAGAATACGCGTGCGTATATTAAAAAATATTCCTTATGCTAGAGGTCCAAGGTTCCAAGGCAGCTACCTTAGGGAAGTTTAATATTTTTTTTAGTGCTAGATACACCGTGAAGAGATATTTTTATAAACTTTATTATTAGCCTACCTTTATTAAAGTATAAAGGGCGCGTTTATAACACGATTTTAATGGTTATGAATTAGTTTAGTAAAAAAGTAAAATATTTTTTTACTATTAATAAGATTACTGCGGAGAAGTTGGCTAACCTATTTATTAAAAAAATTATATATAATACGGGGTTGCCCTGGAGCATAGTAATAAATTAAGGTTTGCTTTTTACTTTAAAGTATTAAATGGCCTTTTATTAAGCGCTGCGTATTAAGCAACAACTTAGTATAGTATACTATTCTTAATTAAACAGTTAAACTAAGCGCTAGAACCAGACGCTTAAAGCGTATTTACGCGTGTACTATAACTATTAGTAAAATAATTAGGTGTTATATTTACCACTGGCACGCTTTGCCTATAATAACTTAAAAAATAACTTAACCGGCTACGCTCCGCTTATAGTAAGTTATAAATAAAAACTAGTAATTCCTGGGCTTAAAAACCTGGGGGAATTAATATTTTATTTCTTTATTAAAAAGCGCTTACGCTATTTAAAATGGCTTTGCAAGAATTTGCAAAATTATATAAATAAGGTATAAAAAAAGCAGGCGCTCTACCATAATTAAAAATATTATCTAGTAAAATTTAAGGTTAAAGATAATATTTTAGTATTTTTAAAAAATATTAAATTAATATATTTAAGTAAAAAACTTGACCTAAAGTACAATAAACCCTTTAAAATTAAATTTATTATTAAAAAGCAGGTGTATTAGCTCCGGCTTACTAGTATGTATAATTAGTTAAAAATTTATCTAGTATTTCATGTCTTTTTTTAAAGCTATTTATACAGCAAGATAAGCCTAAGGGGGAAAAGGAGTAACTACTAACCATAAAGTTAGTTAATAAAAAAAAAAAATAGAAAGTTAAGGCTATTCTTGGAGAATAACAAATTTACAAACATAATAAATTCCTTGTTAAGTGGAAGGGCTAGCCTAGCTATAAAAACTTATAGGAACTGCTTTTTAATCTTAAGCATGCACAGGAAGCCCTGGTAAATTATAAAAAATTAGCTATAATAACACCGGTCCGCCGCTAGTTTAAAAAAAAAAAATAATAACCTTGCTAAATTAGATACCTTTCTTTTTTTTTTTACTAGGTTTTAAGGTTTAATAGACCGCTAGCATTATTAAAAAATTATTAAACCGCCACTTAATTACCACTAGTTACCTATGGCTTTAAAAAGGGGTGCGAGATTTTTTATTTTATAAGGTTTTAAGATTATACCCAAAGCTATAAGTAAAGTAATTACCTTTTTTATTTTTTTATAGGGTTTTAAGGTTTAACAAACTATAGCTAAAACGCCGCCGGCTTGGTATTAAAACTTATTCTAAATTATAATTTAGAATAAAGGACTATGTTTATGTTAAAGTTAAAATATTAAAAAAAAAAAAGATTTCTTATTTTTTTAAAAAAAAAAAAAAATAATAACTAGCTAGGCGGCAAGGGCTGTAATAAAAAACTACTATTTGGCATTAGGAGTAGGAGCAGGGGCCTTTACAAACGCCTTTTTTTTTTATTTAGTATTTTTTAAAGGAGAAGGCGTGACGGGCCCGTCCTTTAGAAAAAAGATATTAGCGGACTAGTAGCTATTCTAGCTATTATTAAAATAGGCCGGGGGCTATTTGGCAGCAAGCCAAAAGGACTAAACAAGCTCTTAGATAACTAAAGCCAAAACCTTTATTACATGGACCTTAGGGCTTATTTTCTTCTTATAAGCCTTTATTACTAGTTTAACCTAGTAAGTAAACACGTCTTGGTAACAAAGGCATTTGTTATAGTTAGCAAGATTTATATATTATAAAAAGGCAACGTCTTTCTTTATATAAAATGGTAGGGGGAGGCAAGTGCCCTTAATATAAATATAATAAAAGTAATTACGCCTAACAACCGGACGGACATAGTAATTAGGGCTGCTAATTAACTTATTATTTTTATATGTTTAAATATATTTTGCACACTGCAAGTAAACCTATTTTTTATTAGCTAATGTTTATACTAAAGCTATTTTACTAGTAAACTAGTTAAGAATAAGGTGTACTTATAAAAAAAAAAAGGCCGGAGGCTGGAGGAGAAGAAGCCCAAGGGGGCAGTAGTATAAAACCTATAATAAGGGTGTTAGCAAGGGTAGAGGCTAGCACAGTGCTAGGCAGAGCGGGGGGAGGCAAGCTAAAAGGCGTGGGAGTTATAGTTAAATAATAAGGTAGCCATTATAAATTAAAAGTTAGTATATTTAGCGGAGCGCCGGCGGAGCGCCACTAGTTAGTAGTTATTAAAGTAAAAAAAACTTACTAAATTATTACTTATAACCTTGCTGTATATTTTAAAGGCGCCTATTAAATATAAGTTATACTACTTGTTGCTATTATTACCGCCCAAAAACTAATTAAAATTAAAGTTCTTAAAACCAACGGGGGACTAGCATAAAAAAGAGATTAGGGATGCCAAGGGCTTTTAAAGTTAGTAAAAATATTATACTAAAGGGGTTTTATAACTATACTATAGTGGGAGTGTAAGAGGTAAAGGTAGGGGTATTTTAAATTACTATAATTATAGCCAGGCGCTTTTTTTTTACTTACTAGGAAGCCAGGGCAGCGCCCGAAAGGGCTTTTTTTTTAGCTATAATAAAAAAAGGGCAACTTTTTATTTAATAAAAAGTTTAATAAGTTTAGGAGTTTATAAAACTATAAACTATGCTATAATTTATGCTTTTATACTAGGTATTATTAAAGTGCCGCCTTTCCCCTTTTGGTTATAAATAAATATTATATTTTATTTAAAGTGCTATAAACAATAAGAATAAAACACTAAATTTAATATGTTAAATAACACTTTAATAAAGTTAAGAATAGCAATAATAAAGTTGTGTTTAGTGTTAATATTAATAATAATAGTGGCGTTTTATTATTATCTTTTTTTAGTTTAGCGGCGGGTCGCGGACGACCCTTTAATTAAGGAAGGAAAAAATTATTAGGGCTAATATTTTTTTATTTAATATTACTAAAGCTAATCCACTATTAGTTTAGAGTTAGTGTCTAAGCTTTGGCCTTAGGCCGCCAAGGCTTGGCATACCTTACCACCACGTTGGGCTATATAACTTAACTAGGTTATTAGTGTTTAGGGTTTTAGCCACTAGTTAGGCAAGGCTAGGGTAGGCCTTAAGTATAGGCTAGAGTAAAGACCCGTGCGCAAAGTATTTAAACCTATATTTATTTTTTAATTAGGAATAGCTTAAGCGTAGCTTGGAGGTTTATAAAGGTGGTTTTAAGACCAGCCTTTTTTAAGATCTTTAAGTAACTCTTTTAATATTATCTAACGGGATTTAGAATACTCCATTCTTATTAGTCAGATTCCTTTGTCAATATCTTCATCATCAGTAAAGATCTTCGAGACTTGTCGGTCTTACATTTTATTAATAATATACTTATTATAAGCAAGAGATTAGCTAAAGCCAAAAAAAAGGCTGCTAACTTTATTAAATATATAAAGTATATATATAAATTATAAAATCTTAGTAAAGTAAAGTGGTTTTTAAATATTAAAATTATTTATAATTATTATAATTAAAAAATTTAATTACTTTAAGATTTTTATATTAATAATTTGCAGGCTAAATATAACCTTATAGCACTAAGTAAAATATTAAAAATACCTTTACTTACTAAAAAACTAATACCTGCGCTTTTAAATTATACACCTATAAAGTAAGATATTTTTTTATACTAATAACTTATTAGCTTATTTTTTTATTTTATTATAATAACATGCCCTAACACCTTTAAAGCAGCCAGCAAGCTTGCTTAATATATAATATAATTTATTAAAACTTATATTAAGGTAGCTAAATATATTATTTAGTATTTTATTATTATAAAGGACCTAGAAATTAAATACTTAGCTAATACTAAAAAAATTATTACCATGGTATTTAATACTTTTTTTAGTAATAATCTTAATTAACATAGCTTTAATAAATAGCTTATAAAGCTATTTAAAAGTTTAATTAACTAAAACACTTGCAAGTAAAAAATAATTACCACCTTTATTATTAAAACTAAATTACTTGCTATTACCAAGGGAGTAAAAAACCTTATATAATAAAAAAAACTTTTTAACACTATAAAATTTAATTTAAAGGTTAAATTATACCTTTTTTATAATAACACCTAAACTATATAATTACTTAACTTAAATAATTTTATATTTATTATATAACTTTAACATGTTAATATTTACTATTACTAGCTTTGTAAAAAGTATTAAAATAAAAAAATTAAAGTTAACTAAATAAAAATAAAAAATTAATTAATAAATAGCCTTACTAAACTTTTTAATAGCCCGCGCCACAAGATATTTATTTACTAACTTAGCCTTATTAAAATTAAAGCTATTTTTAATATATAATATTAGTGCTTTTGTTTTTTTAAGCGCTAGGGGGTATATTAAATAAAAGGTGGAAATCCCTTAAATCTTCGCGGTAAACTTAGTTAAATAACTTTAACTAACCTTTAAAAATAAAAAAAAAATTAACCTTTAACTTTAGCCGGATCTCACGGCCTAATTAAAAAATAAAATATAAAAAAAAAAAAAAATAAATATAGCTTAAATTCTCCTGTATCTAGCTATTAAACTCTTATATTCTTATTTATCTTAGATCCTAAGAAATCTCATGTTTTATTTACCCCTCGATTCTCATCCCAATCTCACATGACCAATTTCTGCCTGAGGCATCCGTAACTCCGAAACCAGGACATTGATTGCATCATATTCCCCAGCATCTGAGACCAGTCAATGGCTACTTCAATCTACATGTCCTCTAACATAAGTGAACGGTCTATGAATTAACTATCTTCAAGTAGCAGGTACAGCCCAACGCCGAGACTGTAATGTATGCCCAAGGTGTATGTACCAAACTTTTGAACAAATCCACGGTAGGTACAGATGAGGCAAGGAAACAAGAGCAATAGCATAATTATACCAACGCAGTGGTAGTAGACACACATGTATACGAAGTCAAGTCTAAGAGTCGTCCACGAGACGCTTCTGCTCCCACGCCTTCTTGGCCAAGTCCAGCAGTGTCTCCAGGTTGCCGCTGTTCTCGCACATGCTGCGGAAGACGCCCCCTTCCTTGTTGACTAGCGTCCAGGGGTGGTCGAACTCGACGACCTTGCCATGGTCCAGGACCAGGACCTTGTCGTAGTCGATAATGGTCTGGAGGCGGTGCGCAATCGTGATGATCGTGTTGTCACGCAGCTCCCGGAGCGTCTCCTGAATCTTGGCGTCTGTCGTATAGTCAATGGACGCTGTAGCTTCGTCCATCATCAACACCTTGGGGTTCTTGAGCAGGGCTCGGGCAAGGCATAGAAGCTGGCGTTGCCCTTGAGACAGGTTAGATCCAGACTCGGATACTGGGCTCTCGAGGTTGTGGAAGATGTTCTTGTTGTCGAGGATTCCACTGGCAGCAGTATTGGTTTCTGACGGTGCGGCCAATACTTGCTCAGTGGGCGTCAGGGTGCTGGCCGTGACCGGGGTTGCTGTGCCAGAAGTGCCGGAGCCGATAAGATGCACCCGGCGAATAGCGGTAAAGATCTGCTCATCGGTAAAATGACCAAAGGGATCTAGGTTGCTCCTAATGGTTCCAGTGAAGAGCGTCGGATCTTGAGGAACAATGGTAATCGCTTCTCGCAAATCCTTCAACCCGATAGTTCCAATGTCGACACCGTCAATGTTGATTCGACCAGTCTCTGCTTCAAGACCACGGAATAGAGCAAGCGCGAGAGAACTCTTTCCGGCACCGGTACGACCGACGATTCCAACCTTCTCCCCAGACTGCACGGTGAATGAAACTTCGCGCAGCACCGGGTCAAGATCAGGGCGGTATCGGGTGGAGTAGCTGCTGAACTGGACCGATCCTTGGCTGGGCCAGTTGGCAGGCGGCCGCGAGTCGGCAATGACCGGCGGTGCCTCCTGTTCGACCTCCAGGTACTCCTTGACACGCTCGACCGAGTTCATACTCTGCTGCACTTCCGAGTACAGACGCACCAGCCAGAGAACGTTTTCAGTGAAGGTCACGGCGTAGGTCAGAGAAAGACCCGCAGCACCGGCATCGATTCTTCCAATGTTCGACAGAATGAAAGTCGCCGTCAAGAAAGATACCAAGGCTCCGGTGATATCAACCCGGAATGCGAGCCATCGGTTGGCGGCCCAGAGGTAGATGTGAGGCCGGTTGTAGTTGTTGATACGCTGGTGGTTGTCGACGAGGAATCTCGGGCCATCGCCATAAGCACGGATGGTGACGATGCCGTTGAGAGTCTCGCCGAATTGCTGGTACAGAGGGCTGCGCTGTACAGACTCCAGCCGCTTCATATCACGAGATGCGTTCAGGTAGATTGCTCCCAGAGCAAAGTAGATCATGGTGATAAACACGGCAGCAACCAAGAATCCAGGGGTAATGATCGAGATAAGGATCACAATCATAACGACGGATGCTAGACTATGAAGCATACCAATGGCAACTGGCGCAACTTCCTGGTCAATGGCTTCGACATCCTTGGAGAATCTGTTCATAAGTTGACCCAGAGGCGTTGAATCGAAGAACTTGAACTTGGCGTGCATCACCGTCTTGAGCAGACGCTTGTGGATGCGGTTCGAGGCGTGAAGTGAACCCCAGAAAAGAACACCTTCTCTGGTAGCCGAGATAGTAATGTAGAGGACACCTAGTAGCGCGTAAACGCCGAGGTAGTAGGTGACATTCACATCGTTGTCTGAGACCACAGCCTGGGTACCCATCTGCGGCGCCAACCCAGATGTGCGTGGGACACCGAGGACGTTGAACGACGGGAACTTGAACTGGGCCATCGCGGCGTAGGTACCTTCATTATCGACATCGACCTTATCGGTGCTGTACGAGTTTGCCCATTGTCTGATCCAGATGTTGGTCGATACAGAACCGAGTTGCTGAAGAGTGAACACAATGAGAGCGACAATCCAATAGTACCAGGGTCCCATCGAAAGAAGATACATCTTGATGGTAGACCACTTGATACTGCCGACCGCCTTTGTTTCTTGCAGCTTCTTGGATGTTGCTGTCTTTTCAACGGGTTTACCAGGTGTTCCATTAGCCGTACCGTTAGCGGTGCCGTTGGCGGCGGGCGGCTCATGAGAGTCTTCGGCGGCGTTGGAAGGTCGACGGGATCGAGGAGGAGAGGAGCTGGACCGAGAGCCGGGTCGTGACTTGGAAAGGTCCTCGCCAAGCGCTTTGGATGCTCCCGGCTCATCAGGCCTGCCCTTAAAGGTGACCTTACCATTCTCAATGGCAACGATGAAGTCGGCGTACGGAGCAGTCAAGGCGATGTTGTGGGTAACAAGAATACACGTGCGGTTCAGCATAAGAGGACCGCTCAGCGCTTCGCGGAAGATGTGCTTTGCGGTATGCGAGTCAACGGCGCTAAGGCAGTCATCCAGAAGAAGATGGCGGGCTCTGCTATAGATGGCGCGAGCAAGAGAGATTCTCTGCTTTTGCCCACCGGACAGACCGATACCTTTCTCTCCAACAAGCGTCTCATCACCCGCGTCGAGAATTTCCAGATCACGCTCCAAGGCACAAGCCTTAATCACCGCCGTGTAGCGGCGTTCGTCGAACGGAGATGCGAAAGTGATGTTTTCCTTGATAGTGTCGTTGACAAGCCATGCCTCCTGAGCACAGTAGGCAACACTCTCAATGAGGCCAGTACGCGAATCAACGGGCAGCTCGGCGCGGTTGGCAGTGCCACCAGGTAGATGGACACTTCCTTCCAAGAGCTTCATTTCTCCCAGCAGCGCCAAGAGCAGAGATGTCTTGCCTGAGCCGGTCTGACCAGCGATAATGTTCAGTTTGCCAATCTGGAACTCTACGTCGACGTTGATCAAACGGAAAGTCTCGTCCTTGTCACCGCCCTCGGTCTTCTTTCCGGTTCCCCAGGACAGAGTAGCTTTCTCCAGTGCAATCCTGGGCTCCAAAGAATCCTCGTCCGCGAGCTGAGTGTACTTTTCAGTTTCGTCCTCGTTAAGGTATTGGTCAACACGGTCCAGTGACACCTTGGACTCTTGAACGTGGGCCACCATGTCGGCCAACTGGTCCAGAGGAATACGGAGCAGTGAGAACATCGAGAGCGCAGGGAAAGCAATGGATGGTGTCAGACGCTTCTTCTCAACCACTGTGTAGAGGAAGAACGAGGCGAAGGTGATCAGAATCGGTGTTCCATACCAAACCGTTGCAGCAGTAGACCAGAGCATGTACCGGAAGCGCAATGCGCGAAGCTCCGCGCGTCGTTTCTCGTTGACGATGTCCTGGAATCGTTCTTCCCACGCAAAGTACTTGATAATGCGGATGTTTTGGAGGATTTCATTCGTCGAATGGATTCGAGCGTCAGTTCCTTTCAGGATCTCTTTCTGCAGCTTGGAAAACTTCTTGGCGATGATCAAGTTGATGGGGAGCATGAGGACCATGATGATGATACCAGCAAACGAGCTGAAACCTAGAAGTCTATACAAAAGGGTGACTGCGATGACAATCTGCACTGGCACGCTAGCCCAGAGGAAATGCAAGTATGCACCAACCTCACTGACTTTGAATGAGTCAATAGCCATAAGGTTGATGATGGTTCCAATGTTAGCCGAGGACTCGGCTTCCTCTTTGACCTCTTTCTTGGAGTCGTCGTTCTCTGGGTCGGTTGCAGGCTTCTTCTTTTTACGACCAAAGGAGAGGATGCGCTTCTTTTTGTCAGGTATCTTCTCCTCTTTCTTGGCAGCCTCGATTGAGGGACCCGCCTTTCGCCTCAGCGCCTTGGCGTAGATCTCACCGATAATAATGGCACGGAGCTTTACACCCATTCGGCGACCGATCCAAAGAGCCTGTCCGTCGGCCACGCCCTGAGTAGCGGCTGAGACGAACAAGAGTACGGCGTAAAGCCATGCCGCATTTGGCGTTGTGGATCTCGGGTCTTCAACGTACTCCAAAATGGCTTTAAGAAGGAGAGTGGGCAAGTATGTGAATAAGTTCGAGAATATGGTCCAAGCACCCTGGAGCAGAATGGTGCCGGCAAAGTAACGTAACAGCTTCACTACCAAGGGTCCCTTGTACTGTCTGCAGCGGAAGTCTTCCAAGACCGTAGAGGCCTTTTGCGATGCAGTCAGATTCCAAACATCCTCCAGCTCCAGCGATTGCTTATACCCCTTGAAAATGAGTGGATCCAGCCAAGAGAAGGTCGCAAGGGAGAGCAAGCTTGCAACGGGGTGTCGTGCCGGCTCTAAGCCCTCCTCGTGTGGAACCAAGACGGGTTTGTTCCCCCTGCGGGTGGTTACCGAAAGCAACACGAGGAAACTGGACAAGGCAAATTCAATGGACGAATAAGTCATGGCGCGCCTGGAAATCGGATAGATGACAGCAGACCGGAAGACCGCCACGGTGAACAGCCATTGGAGAGCGTAGAGCGTAGCGGTATGGTTCCAGAGTCTGGCGGACGACTGCAGTTGACGGACAGAAAGGAGCAAGCGGACCAGCACCAGGAAGAGCAGGTAACTCCAGGATGCTAGCCGAGCAGCCGCCGGAAGACGACCATCGCGACCCCAGGCGTCCGATTTCAAAGCCAGTACGAAGACGACGACTTGTCCAACGAGCGCTACTGCTTCCAAGGCAACAAAAGCAATCTCCCCGCGGGGCCGATCCAGCTCAAAATGGGGCAGCTCAAGCCTCGCGGCTTTGGAGAGCATCGGATCCGATTCATCCTCTAGATCCTCCTCAACCCCTCTTGTATCCGGTGCATCTCCGACATCGTCGCTCGGTACAAGCTTGTAGGCGAAGCTCTTCCGTGAAAATATGTAATGATACGCAACGCGGGTGGTAATGAGTACTAGCGAGAGGGCGCATGCGGCAAGCGGTAAAATTTCCTGTAGATATCTTCGGAGCTGTTAGCAGGAGAGCTGCGGAAAAGAAGCCGACAAGCGTACCTGCGTTGAAAGCAGCGGGAAAGGTCATCTACAGCCCAGATGGGGCCGGCGCATTGCGGAATCATGATCCAACGGCGCAGATGACGACAGAAGTCGCGAAAGCGGAAGCTGTCAGCGAAGCCCGCCTCTATTCAAAACCGGCCGGCAGGCACAGTCCGGACGAGACGAGGCGAGGACAGACTTTTCCAAACACCTCGGCTCTAGATCGTGGTACAACTTGGAACGAAAGGTAAAACCATGACAAGTCAGGTGTACAAAATAAGGAAACGGCGTAAAATACGTGGTTCTAGCTCCGGCGGCAAGCAACAATGAGCAGGCAAAGAATAGCAGCCGAACAATTGACAAAGCAGGCGTGAAAGGAAGGGAACGGGAGAGATGAAGTGAGGGAAGAAGAACTGGCAGAGATGACGGAAGGAGACTGAGACGGCAGTTTGTTAGTAAGACATCCAGTGGAGACTCTGACTCCAGCCATGTGGACCGTCACCGCCCACCGTTCTTCTCTCTAGACCAAATCCAGTGCCCGTTGATAGCAAAGTACTCCAAGTCGCGACTATCTGCAAGTTATCGCGCAAGGCACTGGTCACCCGGTGAGTCAGTTCCCTCCCCCGGGTTGTACTACGCCATGGCTTGCATGGCTATATTGCGAAGTGTCCAATACGAGCACTCCGAATAGGAAGGGATGGCTGAGCTTGGGCCTGGCCGGATCCTCCAGGTATCCTAGTCATTTCAGCATCGCGCTCCTGCAATATCTTTGAATCCTCCAATGCTACTGTCTGATAACGCTGGAAGGCTCGGATGACTGGCAGGATGTCTAGCCAAACAAGTCCGCGCATTCATTTAGCGCTTCAGCTGCGCGTGACACACTCACTTCAAAGTTCAAGCTCACTTTTGAGATATCCCAAGAGGCTGTTCTGTGTATCAGTGGTCGAGAAGGGATCGCCCAGCATGTGGACGGAGGGTAGTTAAGCTGGATAGACCGATATAGACCACTTGACAAGGGATTTGATGCAGGAATCCCCACTTCAGAGCAACTTTTAGCAGTGTGTCGCCACCCCGGAAGGTTCCGCTATCGGATCTTCGCCACGATCTTCTGTAAAATTGAATGGCGTCAGTTTCATTCGACAGGCACTCTCCTGAAACCCGCTCCTCCCTTTGTCTCTCCTGTTCGCTTCCTGCCTCTTTCTCTCACTCACCTCAACACTTTTCTTTCTTTCAATCTCTTCTCAACATCCCTCCGGCAGTTGTCGCCCTCGTCTATTTAGACCCCGGTCTGCCACTCATCAAGCCATATACTCTTCATCCACCGTCATAACCGCCGATCCACCTACACGACCGCCACCGTTATCATGGCCGAAAGAATCCTGATGAACGAGTTCAAGGAACTCTCGAAGGAGCCCTGGGTCAACATTGACTTACTCAACGACAATTTCTTTAACTGGGAGATTGGGCTTATCGTGCTGAACCCGGACTCCCTATTCTACGGCGGCTACTTCAAAGCGTCCATGAAGTTCCCTTCGAATTACCCTTACTCGCCACCAGGTATGTGTTTCTTTCCTTCAAACACTCCGCAAATGTCATTGACTGACACTGTTGTATAGAATTCCGTTTCAAGCGCCCCCTTTACCACCCGAACATCTACACCGACGGCAAGCTCTGCATCTCCATTCTCCATTCTCCCGGCGAGGACGAAATGTCTGGGGAGCTCGCCTCCGAGCGCTGGTCGCCGGCCCAACGCGTCGAGTCCGTTCTCATTTCGATTCTCTCTCTACTTGATGATGCCGAAGTATCTTCGCCTGCAAACGTCGATGCCAGTGTTCTCCTGCGCAAGAACCCCGAGTCCTACAAAGAGATGGTGCGAAAGTGTGTGGAGGAGTCCAAGAAGGATATCCCTGAAGGATTTGAGATGCCGACCCACGAGAGTACGACCAAGGCTGCCTCAAAGCAGACAAAGGACGACGAGTCAGATTTTTGGGCCGAGAGCGATGTTGACAGTGATATGTTCGGTGGAAGTGGGAGTGACCAGGAAGAGGTCGACTCGGATGCGTTCGACGACTCGATGAGCGACGAGGAGTAAGCTTTGATTCTCTTGGCTTCATTTCGGGGAGGCTTGAGAAGGGAGAGTAAGACGAGTGGGTTGGGCTTCAATGGCGCTTTGGGGTTTCGATTGTTCTTACCGGCATGGCTTAGCGTGGCGTACATGATTTCGACATATTTAGGAGTTTGTATTTGTTATGATATCCAGCATTCGCATCAAGATGGCGCGTTCACAACTGAGGTTTTTCATTGAGTTTCTGCTATTTTTAGAATATAGCGTGTACACATAAAGAACAGAAGCCACTTCAAGCCACCGACCTTAAAGATATATCTATTAACGGGCGCCTTTAGGATGACTTTGCCGTCCGATCTGTATGTCGTGCCTGATTTACTACTGTAGCTTACTTGCAACTGCAGTTCAATGTATATATTTTCCGGCCCAGCCCTACAGCCCTATACCGTAGCCCTAAGACATAAAAATTGCCACCCAATCTTACATTACGCCTTCACCAGGACTCCAACCACCTCACTAGACATCCCGGGGTGCTATGATCGCCATCCTGAATTTCAACTTCCTAGTACCCAAGTCTTTCTTGCTAAAAATCCCTATACTGTTGCAACCTCAGACCAACAAGCGGAAAGATCGCCACGACCAGCGTAAACTGCCGCCTTATGAGCCAGACAACAACCCACGTGATGAAGAGATATACAAAGCAGTATTTATAAGTGATTATCTTAGTCTTGAATGCTATGGATAATGGGTATTTTACAATGCAGATCGTCATCCCTCCACAAAACATCGATACCAATCACAACAAGATATGCCTGATGAGAGCTATAACTGCCCGGTACGTATCTCCTGTAGAGCACGGATTATACCTTGTTGTGGCGAAGGGGGTTTCAAATCAGCCAGGGCCGTAGTAGATATGGTATGGTGCAATCTGCGAAGAAACCCTGATGGTGGTGGGAACCGTATCAACGACTCCCAGCTAAAGAGCGAAAGAAACAACATCAATCACCTCCAGTACATCGATTGAGAACTCGGCACCGCTATTCAGGGATGAACGGCGACGGACCGAGGATGTCGAGTATCCGGAAGAAGACGAGGTCCATGCAGGAGATTGCGCTGGGAGAACCGCATGCTAGGGCTGTGGGGTTGTAGCGGATATATTAGAGGAGCAGATGGCAGAGTGGAACTGACGGGTTCTAACTTCTGTCCGACTCCTATGCCATTGCACCGGGATATTTTGGGGATGTTGACGTGGTCCGGTTCTCTTGCTGCCTGATTTGAGAAGGAGAGGTGTGATCTGGAGGATTATGCGGCCAGTACTACGCGCGAGAGCTTCTCCAATGATGAGGAAGGGCCTTGATTGACGGATGGTCATAGGTGCTGTTGGTTATAATTGTTGAATCCAACACAATGTATGTCATTAGAACTAAGATTAGGGACGGCCGTGGGTATCAATCCTCCATTCACTAGCATACAAGTCTAGTCAGTCAAAAGTCGGCTTCGTTCACACCTGTCGCGGTGGCCAATTCCTTTTCAAAGGTCTCGACACCGCGGATTGGTTGGACCAGCATGAGAAAACTAAACAATGTCTCGTTGTACTGGAACCGCAGATCCGGGGGTAACCGTTTATGGATCTTCAAAAGCTCCCCCGTTGACCATCCTCGTTCTGAATCTTTTAGATCTATGTCGCAATTCTCTTCTAGAAGATGCCATATAAAGCTCTCGCACGCTGGAAACCTGTCCAACTCGTGCTTCCTGACGAGGTTATTTAAGTAGATGAGAAAGCGCTGCGTCTTTCCGTGTGAATCCTGAAAGTCCCAAAGCGCGGCGGTGATGTAGATGAGTGCGGCAGTGCGAGTAATTTCCTGAGTGGGAACGTTGCGGACAACGTATATGCGAGAGTCGTGGGGAACGCGGGAGGGGCGGGGCCCGCTAGAAAGGAGAGAGAAAAGGGGGCTTTCCATCTGGAAAGCGGCGCGGCGTTGAGGAGTAGTTGTGAGATATTTGTCGTTGTTATGCGACAACATTAGGCGCTCGGCTGCGCGAAGGAAGGTGACTAGCCATCCCTGGCCGTGTTCTGACTGGCCCAACGCCAGAGGAGAAGGGACCATCACATATCGGACGTAATGGAGGAAGACCTCAGCAAGGCCGCTGGAGCGACGACCAGTGCGGAGGATCTGAACTGCCCGATCTTCGTATTCAGCGGCCTTTTCTTTGGATCCGAACCGGTCTTCTTGGAGCGCAAGGCCTGCGAACGCCATCGCTAAACTTTCGCCGTCAATTTTGACGTGGCCGTTGATTGCGTCCTCCACCCCTTTCCTAGCATTTCCCAGATGAAACTCTATTTCTCGGGTGTTTGGATGGTTGTATAATTGCGCCTTCCATCGGGCGCAATATGAGAGTATGACCGCTCGGAATGATAGCGGGTGGGCCATGGCGGTTTTGAATACGCAATCCTTGATGTGTGTATTCTGGCCGGACCAGTAGGTCAACTTATTGGCCCAGTAATCTGCCAGTTCCATATCCAAGGGTGTTATGGGAAGGACCTCGAAAGGATCTTTTCTGGAGGCACTGAGCATGGTGGTGAGTGATGGCAGAGGAGGGCTTGCCAATGCGACGGGCTTCAGCCTGGAGAGCGTGTTTTCTCTGCTGTCTGGCTAGGTCGAGTTAGCGCGCATGATTGGTTTGTACATCAATAATTGACCTACTGGGTTCAGAAGGGGCGCGTGAACGCGGCGGGGAGAATCATCAAGAGACCGGCCATCTGCGCTTTCTGGTAACTCCGCCCTCTGCTCCCAAGGGAGATATGGGTATACCCCATTCGCCCTCACCTCACTGCCACTGCGGGAATGTGAATGCCGTTGCTGCCTGCGCTTTTCCTGGACGTGATGTCGCATCACATGAGCGCGCTTTTCCCGGGATGACGAGTTGGAATCAACAAAGTAAAAAGTCTGGCTTTTGGACTGGCTTTTGGGCGTCTCGTCGGTCGAGATTCGCTTCTGCCGCTTGAGCCTGAGGTTCTGGAGGTCTTCACTAGCGCTCCCTGACGAGTAGACATGTTAGGAATCACGAATCGCGGAGAACAAGAGTATAAAATGCTCGGTGACCAACGCCGTAGATGAGATTCAGAGAAGGCGGCACGTGGTGCAACGACGGTCTCAGTTTGAATGGGATCGGCCGAAAGACACCTGTCGGCGGCCATAATGCGGGGAAGCGAGTGAAGCTGAAGGGGACAGGCTGTCAGGACCGCATAGCTGGAGGGGTTACGGGGTAGAAAAGGAGGAGAACGGCATTGACGGAGGAACCCCAGAGTGAGTCGAGAGTCGGACAGGCGCAGGCAAACAGTTCGCTTATCTGTCGCTGCATTCCAGCAGGGCGCCCCTTCCATCCACTCCGCTCAGGGACGATGGCTTGACGAGTGGGGGTCGAATTCGACAGCTCAGAGCCTTGAATCGCAAACAATTCCCGCATGGTTTATTGGCCCTTGGCTGGGTCTCCATCCGCTCAGGCCTTGTCGGAGCTGCCAGTTGCAGTCTAGCGGGGCCTAGGAAAAGGATCCGTGCACTGACCCGCGCGAAGGAAGTGCGAACTGCTGACTCAGAAACCACTTAACGCGTCGGAGCAAAGTATTTCCAGCCCGACGCGTCTCGTGTCAGGCACGCGTGCGAAGAAATATTGACGAGCGGGACTGGCCAACCTTGCCGATTCACCAGAATCACCACCATTGCTCTACCAGTACTAGATTACTACAACCAACGAAACTTCATCCAGCAGGCCTGACCGATTGCGATATCTGACGATTGGCCTCACTGGCCTACCCAACATGTCCTCCCTTTTCGACGCCGTCCTCCAGTCCGAGCTGGGCTCAGTCGCCGGCTCTCGAGACGACCGACTCCATTCAGACGCCCTGCCCAGCTCACGGCCTCAGCCGATGTCCGAGAGCAATGCTCCAATGAGTGACGCCAATGCCTTCCCGGACGATCAGGTTCCCGAGACGAATAGGTCGACGTCCACCCGCCTGCGAAATCCTTACGTTGCTGGGGCCCCGCCAGTGGTTGATCTGGCCGGAGAAAAGGTACAGCAGGCATTCGAAGAATTACTGGAAAGCTACCAGGAAGAAGCTGCGCCCACATCACACCCCCCGCCCTCTTCCGCGCCGATGAGCGACAAATACTACATTGCACAGATCCACGGAATGGCAAAATGGGAATTGTCGACATTATATGTGGACTTTACACACCTCACGTCGTTGGACAACCCCATTCTTGCGGATGCAATCGCAAACCAGTACTACCGTTTCCAGCCATTCCTCGTCAAGGCCCTCCACAACCTGATCGCGAAGTACGAGCCAGAATATTTTGTCTCGCACCGACAAGCCACCAGCAGCGTCTCATCCCAGGCTGGCACCTCCATGATGGCTGGCGACTCTAGCGTTTCCGACGACCCCAAGTTGGCAAGAACGATCCGTGAGAAGACCCGACACCAGCAGACGGACAAGCTGTTTGCCCTGGCGTTCTACAACCTGCCTCTGGTTTCAAGACTGCGACAGCTTCGAACCCAGCAAATCGGAAAACTGCTCTCCGTTTCTGGTACCGTCACGCGCACATCTGAGATCCGACCCGAGCTTTCACTCGGAACGTTCATTTGCGAGGCCTGCAGAACGGTCATTTCCAACGTAGAGCAAACTTTTCGTTACACCGAGCCCACGCGATGCCCGAATGATACATGTGGAAACCGATTTGGGTGGCGCCTCGACATTGGAAAAAGCACTTTCGTTGACTGGCAGAAGGTCAAGCTGCAGGAGTCCTCACACGAAATCCCGACCGGCAGCATGCCCCGGACGATGGATATTATCCTGCGCGGTGAGATGGTTGACCGTGTCAAGGCTGGTGAGCGGTGTATCTTCACTGGTACACTTATTGTCATTCCCGATGTCAGCCAGCTTGGCTTGCCGGGTGTTCGCCCTGAGGCCGTGCGCGACAACAGTGCATTCCGCAGCAACGATGCTGGAGGTAGTGGAGTCACGGGTCTCAAGGCACTTGGTGTACGAGATCTTACCTATCGACTAGCTTTCTTGTCCTGCATGGTTACTCCTGACACAACGACCCCTGGTCAACAATCGAACCAGCAACTGAGCGGCCAGTCAAACCGAATCCTCGGCTCGCTGAACCAGAACCCCGACCCCGAGCCCGATGATGATAAGGCGCAAGAGGCGTTCCTTCAGAGCTTGAGCCCGTCAGAAGTCCAGGACCTGAAGAGCATGGTTCATTCCGAGTACATCTACTCCCGCTTGGTGGATTCCATTGCCCCGATGATATACGGCCACCGACAGATCAAGAAGGGACTGCTTCTGCAGCTTGTCGGAGGAGTGGCTAAGCAGACAGACAAGGAAAGCCTGCAGCTCCGTGGTGATATCAACATCTGTATTGTTGGCGACCCGTCAACAAGCAAGAGTCAATTCCTCAAGTAAGCCACCTAAACTCAGCGAAGCATGACCCCAGCTAACCAGTCAGATACATCTGCTCCCTCCACCCCCGCGCCGTCTACACCAGCGGTAAAGCCTCATCCGCTGCCGGTCTCACTGCATCCGTGGTGAAGGACGCCGAAACAGGCGAATTCACCATCGAAGCTGGAGCCCTCATGCTCGCCAATGGCGGCGGCATCTGCGCCATCGACGAGTTCGACAAAATGGACATCAGCGACCAAGTCGCCATCCACGAAGCCATGGAACAGCAAACAATCTCCATCGCCAAGGCAGGCATCCACACCACCCTCAACGCCCGCGCCTCCATCCTCGCCGCCGCAAACCCCATCGGCGGCCGCTACGACCCCAAGACCACCCTCCGCGGCAACCTGAACTTCAGCGCGCCCATCATGTCCCGATTCGATCTGTTCTTCGTCATCCGCGACGAGCCAAACGAGGAAGTCGACCGCAACCTCGCCGATCACATCGTCAACGTCCACATGAACCGCGACGAGGCCGTCGAGCCGGAATTCAGCACCGAGCAGCTGCAGCGGTATATCCGGTTCGCACGAACATTCCGTCCTGTCTTCCGCGACGAAGCCAAGACTCTCCTTGTGGAGAAGTACAAGGAGCTCCGTGCGAACGATGCACAGGGTGGCATGGGACGATCATCCTACCGCATCACCGTCCGCCAGCTGGAGTCATTAATCCGTCTCTCCGAGGCCATTGCAAAGGTCAACTGCGTCGAGGAAATTGTGCCCAAGTTCGTCCGCGAAGCCTACGACCTCCTCCGCCAGAGTATCGTCACCGTTGAAAAGGACGACGTCGAAGTCGACGACGACGAAGACGCCAACGAAGACGACGACATGCCCGACCGCGACCGTGACGGCGACAGCCCCATGCGCGAAGAACCCGAGTCCGCAGCCGCCGCTGAACCCGCTGAGCCACGCGCCAAGACAAAGATCACGTACGACAAGTACATGAAGATCCTGAACTTGATCGTCCGCCGTATCCGCGAAGATGAGGCGCAGGCTGGCGAGGGTGTCGAGCAGGAGGATCTGATAGTCTGGTACCTCGAGCAGATTGAGGCGGAGCTCAATGATGAGGAGGATCTCCAGCGGGAACGTGGTCTTGCGCTCAAGGTGCTGAAACGCATGGTTAAGGATAACATCCTCATGCCGATTCATGGCGAGGGGCTTGTCGATGAGGCCGCTGACGCCCCGTCTGACAAGACAATTTACGTTCTGCACCCTAACTGCGCGATTGATGAGGAGTAGGCGGCATGAGTTTTGCACCATGGAGTTGGTAGAGGGTCTTTAGTGATTATGAGTGATGATACCTACTTCTGATTATAGTAAATAATGTGTTTCTGGCATAGAGTCGCTTCTGGGTCCGGTGTCTTGTTCTTGATATGCTAAATCAACAAATATATCTTTCTACCTACCTAATTCTCTTTCCCTCCCTTAGTCGCATATGCCTGCTCAGTCCCTATCCTGGCCTCACGGCCTTACCGAGGTCTACTCATAAACGCCGTCACAACAGCTGCGAACATCTCCGGATCCTGCAAGGGCCTATATAAATCAGTCCCGCATTACACTACGTAAAGACCTCCGGCCGATACATACCCAAAGTGACTCATGCCCGGCAAAATCGCCAACTGCGAATTCGCAATCTGCACACACACCCATCAACATCAACATCACCCTCATCTCAAAAGAAGGACAAGAGCATTGGGTACATACCATCCCATGAATCCTGCCAGGCACATGCGGCAAAATCGCCTCCTCATGATCCCCCGCCGCAACAAGCACCACCGGCGCATCCCCATCCCCAACCTCATACAGAACGGGGATGCGTCCAAAATCCTCCCCCGTCCACCTCGGCTCACCAGCCTGCATGGCCTCCACCCGCGCCACAAACCCCTCCCAGTCCGCCTGGCCCCCTGCCTGCAACCCAACATCCCTCTTCAACTCCTCATACTGGCTCCGTTCGCGATCCACAAGGTCCGCACCAAAACTGATCCCCTGCAACCCTGGTAAATTGACGTTATCCGGGCTATAATTCGCGCCGTAGACAAACACCCTGTCGACGCGCTCAGGATGGTCCATTGTAATCTGCAACGCGGTATTCGCGCCATCGCTCCACCCGACGAACCTTGCTTGTCGGATACCCAGGTAATCCATCAGGGCGATTGTGTCCTGCGCAAAGAGGGCGTAGGATAAGTCCACGGAGGGATCATCGGAGGAGCGGCCGTGGGCGCGCGTATCGATTGCGATTACGGGGAAGGTCGTTGAGAGAGATGGGATGAGGTGGCCGTACCATCTTGATGAGATTTTGCCGCCGTGGAGGAGGATTATTGGGATTGTGTTTTCGGTGAGAGGGGGTCCGTAGAGGGCGTGCCAGAGGGAGATGTTGTTGATGGGGGCGTGTGCGGAGGAGTTTGGGGTGGGGAGGGATGGGGTTGCGGGGAGGGTTAGCCAGGGGGGGAGATTGGTTGAGCTTGTATTTGTGGTCATGGCTGAGAGGGTGAGGAGGAAGAGGATGGAAGTGTGGATGAGTAGTCCAAGCATTTTGGAATGGATTCGAGTTGGGCAGTTTGTTGGGCTGGCAGGTTCATATACTGGGCGAGCTGAGACAGAGCCCGGAAGTCCGAGGGCAGATATAGCGCTACGACCATCGGGCATAGACATAAACCAAGACAAACAAATCAAGTCCCTATTATATTATTAGACTACCGCCAAGCATAAATATAACATAATCTCCTCAGCACCTTAGGAAGAAGACTGTAGTGCGTACATCAACCGTGGTCCATGGACACTGGGTATCAAGCATATCGAAAAAGTAAAAAGCGAAAAGACAAGGAACATCCACGTGAGAGCGTTTCCAAATGTACAAAGGCCGTTTAGTAGTAAATCTTCTCTTCAAAGATGGGAGGGACACCCTTTTCAACATTCCAAACGATGTGGTTCTTCTCATCCAACCAGGCGTCCTCGTCGGTGATGGCAATGACGCGACTGGTATGAGCAATTTCTTGAGCACTAATGCCCATCTCGTCACGGGGAATCCAGAGGAGCGGCGCCTGGGCACCGATGGCAGGGTGGTAGTAAGCGTTCCGCTCGACCTCAGGGGGGTAGGTAACAATTTCCGCGCCGTTGGGCACGAGCGTGCGCAGCTGACGGTACCCGGCGTACTTGTCGGGTCGGAGATACTTGGCAAGGAAGTTGGCCTTAGGGTCACCCGGGGTTGCCAGAGTGAGACCCTTTTCGGCGGAGTCGACGTTGTCGGCGGCGTGGCCGTCGGCCGCGGAAGCGGTGGCAGTTCCGTCGTGCTCGCCGTTGGCCGCAGTAGCCTCCCGCGAGAGAAGCGCTTCCTCTTCCGCCTCAAGGTTCTTGGGGAGGTAGTTGATCAGAGGTTCAAGGGCAGAGTTGAGAGAGACGTGGTAAATGATCATCGTGATGAGGAGGATGATGGCGAGGACTAAGGGACCAACGGCAACTGCGTTTCCACCAGCCCCGATAGCAAAAAGACCGATCAGGCAGACCACCAGTAGGTAGCATCCAACCAAGATGTGCTTCAAGGCCCGCGCGAAAGCCCTGCCTTGGGTGTCGATGTTGGCGTTGGACACATAGAGCAAGTTGTACCGGTAGGCAAAATAGAAGAGGTACAGGCCAATGGTTGCGAAGCCAAGAACCAGGGGTGCGATGCACGAGTAAGTAATTGCTAAGCTGGTCAGTTCGTGCTGGCTAATTGTATGAGGAAGGTATACGCACCAATGACACTCAAGAGGGTGACAACAGGATACACAGTACCCCAACCTAGCCCTGCAAGATTTGACCACCGGCTGTACATCTTCCGGGGAGTCTTATCCAAGAGACGCCCAAGGATCTTTCCAACAATCAACCCCCCAATCTGCAAAAGGGCACCCGAGCTGAACGACAATCCCTGCAGAACAATGTACGAAATGTAAAAGTTGGATGACTGGGGAAGATTGTTGGCGAGCAAGTCGACTGCAGACGTAGGGTCGTCGATAATCTTGGTAACAACACTGGAGGCCGAGGAAGCAAGAGTGACGACCAAGAAGACTTGAACCACCTGGAAAAGGAAGTAGAAGTTTTGTGTCGTCAATTCAACCTCAGCCAGGGTAGGTGCACCACCAATCTTCGCCATTACTATAGAAAATTATCAGTTCATGGTCTGTCTGGATTAAAGAGGTTGCTTACATCGCAAAACAATGGGGACCAAGGCCATAAGTACGGCCATCAAGATGGTAGGAAGTAGACCGGTAATGGCACCCAAAATCCAGGATGGCACGTCTTCGATGAAACTGAGGAAAGGGACCAGGTTTGTCAGGTTGTTAATGTTGGAGAGAGAACCAACAAAAGCCGTGGGAATAGCCCAAAAGACAACCATGGCTGAGACAAATGCAATCGATGCTCCGTATCGGATGATGCGCTCCCACCACTTGATTCGTAAGTTGGACCAAATGACTTGAGTAGGCTCGATACCAATGTATCGCGGAGCCATGTGCAGGGGAAGATTGTGAGCCACGGACTGGAAAGCCGCTTGCGCATCGGCCTGCGAGTAGAATTCAACAAAAACGGACGAAACTAGTTTGGCCTCGCCTGCTCTGTGTTGAGCTTGGAGCTCCTCAATCTCAGGCGTGAGACGTTCGATTTCTGATCTGGCCCAGTTAATCGTATCGACCTTCTTGCCGATAAGGAACTTGAGTCGATGAGTAGGTCGGTCCTTGGGTTTCACCCAGCGAGCCGCGACAGAGCCGGATTCGCCATCGTCCTCAGTGGTTTCCAAAGTGGTAGACTGTTCTTCAGCGCCTCCATTTTTCTTCAGTTGTTTGAGTCGAGCAGCATTGGCCATTCGAATCAGCTTCGTTTCAGCAGCCTCGAGTTTGATGGCTGCAGATTGGCGGTTGTCAACCTTGTCTGCCAGATCGGCTGTGTTCGTCGTGAGCCACACATTCTTGATTTTGTCTGCGCCAAACATGAATCGGATCTTCTCAACGCTCTGATACTCCTCTGGAACAGCCGTGAAAAGGACAGTCCGAGAAGACAAGCGACTTGCGTAGGAGCGAGAAAGCGAATATGCCTGGCGGAGGTTTATGTAGAAAAGACTCTCGCGGGTGACGGTGAAGAAAACAAATCCAACGAAAACCCAGGCCACGAGCGCATGCGCAAAGTAACGTGCGTAATCTGAGGAGTCAACATTGGACATGCTCAGAATATCCAGCTGTTCCTTCCCCGCACCACCGGTTGCATTGATTGGGAATAGGATCGGGAAGGTTATACACGCGCCGACGAAGCAAATCATCGTGATGATCTTGAGGAAACGAAGGAGGAGGTAGGCGTCCATGGAATGGTGTTGGAGAACGTATTCGTCGGGCAGCTTGTACATATCCTTAATCCAACCCACCAGCCCAGTCGATGAAGGAGGCGTCTTCTGCCGATCGCGGAGGAAACCAAGGTAGGTTCGAGGCATATACATCCGGCGCTCGCTCCGTCGCAAGATCACGAAGACCAAGACCATGGCGACTGCGACGATCAGGGAGGGGATCAGCACGGTGACGAGACTGGAGGCAGAATTGGAGGCATTTTGAGGGTTGTCGTCCTATAATGATCAGAAAGGTCAGAGATGCTTGCGCGACCGAACAGTTTGGCAAGACTTACAGCCATGATGACGGTTGACAGCTAGTGACAGTCGTCAATGGCTCAATCAGGGGACAATTGCGCGCTCAGGAGACCCAAGCCGCAGAACAGAGAGTTGGCCAGGCAATAAAAGTGCCAAAGCAGAAGACGGAAAGGATGACGATGATAAGGAGAAGAAAGAGAAAGACTAGAGTTGAAAAGAAAAAGAAGCGAGAGCTGGAGAGGGGCAGCTGGCAACGTGCTGGCACTGCTGGGAGTCCACCTCGAAACGACGTCGAAAAAAACAAATCAACGGAAAAAGCAAAAAACCTTAAGCTGCGACGGGGAAGGATGGGCAATTATGTAGAACGAGCGGAAAGCTGCCTCAGCCTGGTCCAGCCAAGGAGATGAAACGCGGTCGAGAGGAAAGAGAGTGTGAGCTGGTTAGACCAGCAGGAGGTGGTTGGAATTTGCTGGGCTGGCTGGGTCGATCCAGATCGTCGATGCATTTCATCATGACTACACCACTGCGACTGTACTACTTCTCTACACCGTTCCTGCTGTCCCTGGCTGTTCCTGGCCTGATGAATGCCATCTCCAAGTACAGCTCTCCCTTGTAGTTATCACTATCTCTCCTCAGTTTCTGTCGCGAACTCCTTCTCATAAAACTCTGCGCAAAAACGAGAATTTGAGGTCCCAATCAGAGTTGTCAATAGATCGGTTTAGCGCCAAGCTAGTGCGGGAGTCAAGCTGCGATTTGGCATTCATCATCGTCGTCCATGTGGCGAATTTCAACTGCTGATATCATTGCTCATCCTCAGCTGTTCGCGTCGATTGCCTTTTGTCCTTGACCACACCACCCTACCGAAGGCCAGAGCGCAGACTCGCAGAGTGATGTTGCAGCCAGTTCATTGTTGTATTTCAAGCGAGTGGACCGGAAGACGTTTCAGGGGAACATGTGCCACAAGCATCACATGACTCGTCCAGGGCCCCGTCCGGCGATACGCCCAATTTCTAACTCCGAGCAGGCCTCCTGTCGACTCGTCAAGATCTCTGCGAATTGAAACAGATCCACGCCCTGTCACTGGCAGTGTCAATCTGTCAGGATGCCTGTGGCTGCTCAGTGCGCAGCGATGAGCGAATCGATGATGCAGCTTGAATCGTCATCGATCGACAGTCCGACACTATAAGACCTCCCACTATCAACAGGGTTGAAATCAAGCTTAAGGTACAATGCCAGGACCTGCCCGTTCGAATTCCATCGCTTTGATCTTGAAGTCCTGGCGACCGGAACTGAAATAATGCTGGACGATGATTTCCAGACTTTATCGTGCTGATCGCCATCATCCCAACCATGATTTCCGGGACACACTATCTGCGGAGACCTTTGGGTCGTCCATCCCGCAAGACCTTCAGCTCAAGCTTCAACGCAGCAACGCTATGAAATGCTATTATCTTACAATGAACCTCAATGTTACACGGCTGAAATATGAGGACAAAATAACTCAAAGGAGCTGGAACACCCGGACAACGCATTTGGCCAGGACGGGCGCAAACATCTGTCGGCTGGGATTTCCCTGTCTAATGCTTCAAGCTCGTGCCACGCACAGCCGCATTGTGGCGTAGCTGAACGGACTGTTCAGCAACTTCAGCCTTTCCTGTAGCCTTTGGATCTCCCGTGTACTCCGCACGTTGAACCCTTGGAATCGCATTGGCTCGAGCGCTCTTCGTTGGGAGCATCTTTCAACTTGACAGCCAAAGGGTTTGCCCTGTCCTCCCCCGAAGAGCAACCTTCCAATTAGACAGACATTCATATTGACCTGAACGCAAGAAATTGACAGCCTGAGAAAAGAAAACGCGCCGTATTCATTGAGACAGTCCATAGAGGAAGCGCCCGATCCTGCTTGAACTCACCATCTTCGCAAATCATGGGCGTCAAGACAAGCCGTCTTTGCCAATGCCCCGGTTGTTTTGTGAGCATGTCTTTACTGTGCACTGGCAGTAAACATAGTTTGAGTGGCTCTTTGACACGTTTGCTGCCAGTGGGATTACTAAATAGATCGCTTGATCCTTCTCTCCTCAAGTATTCAACCTTGCGGCCTTTTCCACGAGGACTGCTGCGTTCTCCAGAAAAGTTATCTACGACAATATGGCATTAATATGCTTCTCTGCACCTGCTGAACGGAGTGCTTTTTCTGAGACCTGCTCTTTTGAGACCTGCTCCTATTCCGCCTTGTCGGCTCAACTTGAGTATGGTCACAATCGGGCTGGACGAATGCTTGATGACACACAAGCCAGGTTCATCTCCGTGATCAGCAAATGCGGCATTCATCATTTACCGAGCCAGGACTGGCTAAAGTCAATGTAGGCCTGTTAGCTCGTGTCCTCGTACTCAGATGTCATTGATGGCAACTTAGTTGGCCCACGGGCACGGGAAACCCGCGACATGTCCAAGACGTAGCAGGGGGCTGATCTGGGTTGCTTCTTGAACGAATGGGGCAGACTACAAAGTATGGCAACAGACTGCAGTAAAAAGCTTAATCTAACAGCACCATCTGCCGCCGTACGCAGGGCTGTCTCCCTTGCGACCAATCTCCGGGCCTGGGATGCGAACATTACGTTGAAGATCTTCGTAATGTATGGAATGCAAGGGATGACCACCAACATCTCATCTCTTCTCCAACCATTTGTTTCCTCCTCTCCTCTTCTCAGGGTCTCTCCGTCTCCAATAGTCTGCCACACTCACCGATAGATTGATTTGATACGTAACCACCATGCGCACAGCCAGTTTCTCCCTCCTCGGCGTCAACCTGGCCCTCTTTATATCCTCCACAATCGCGAAAACGACTACGGTAAGACACCAACATGACCTGCCACCTCCCGGCGCTTTTGAGTTGAATGCGCTAATATTGTTTGTTTTGGTTACAGATTGGTCTCGAGACGCAAACAGAGAGCCGCGGCGTTTCGGTTCCAATGGACGATTGCTTTGACATCGATGAGGAGTATGTCACGTTTCGCCTTCCTACTTATCAAGTGTCCAAACGACTCAGGCTAATCAGGCTGTTACTATGCAGGAACGTTTTTACACTAGTGATCAGCAAGAAATGTCGCGTCTTTACGTGAGTCTACAACCCAGCCGAAACCCATAGCGATGCCTGATTCCTCATCCATGCGCTCTCTCCCGGGAACGGATCAATACTGACGAACAATACCTAGAGGCCCAATGTGCACCGGACGAACGGCCCTCCTTGAACCAGGCGAGCATTCAACCGCGAAACCTGTCATGCTCGGGAGCGTGCTCTGCGAAGAGCCGGACTTGTTGTCGACCGAGTTATAATGTTACCATACTACTGCATCTCTGCCGCCGCAAGGAGACCCTGGTCCCAACCCTCAAGAATGGCCTGACTTTCGCTTGCCGAGTTATCCAGCAATCATGTCAGTGTCAGTGTCAGCGAAAGCCTCAGCGTCGGTCGTTCTTGTGACCTTGTCAAACAAGCCAGCTTGCTTTTTTTGTCTTCAGTGCAAGGACTGCTTAGGGAGGCCCGGTCCACTATCTAGCAAATGAAACCTTCCTCCTCTGGACTACGAAATGACCAACATATCTCGTGCACGGATCGTGGCCCTGCCCCCCGCTCGGTGCCAGTAGCAAAGCCAATAGGGTCTGTTTGCTGTACAGACCGATTAAGTGAGATATGTCTCCTGCCCCCAGAAATTCAGATCCTCCTCGGTGTGATGCAGATAGGGCCTTATTAGTCGCCAATGGTATAGGTTCGCTTCGGTGTTCCTCGGGGCAACCATGCAAGGTGCCTCGTGCCAGCCAAATGCGGCAGTCCCCATTGACCCAGCCCTGCTTTTGCTTTTGTTGAAGGCGCTTCTGCGTCGGTTGTCACCGCTCGTTGTATGATCAGCTCGTGTTCAGGCACTGACCCGTTTGTAAAGTGTATATAAACCGGCATCATGCTCTCTCTTTGTGTTCTGAACCAGACAATCATCGGAGGACATCCAGAGAATGTATCTTCGCTCTTCTTTCGCTGCTCTGGCGGCTGTCATCACAATCTCAGCGGCTGCTGCAGGCCCCGCCCCCCTGTGTAACGCAGAAACAGCATCTGTTCGCAAAGAATGGTGTGCCAACCCCCAGACCACGTCCCTCTTCACTCAAAGCCTGTTACTGACCACCGCAGGAGCGCGCTCACTCCCGATGAACAGCTGGGCTACATCGACGCAGTCTGGTGTCTTCGCGGTCTTCCGTCTCATATCTCTAATACGGAGTATCCCGGGGTGAGAGACCGCTACGATGACTTCGTTGCGTACGTTCGTACCTCTCCTTCATCCAGACAAGCAAGCTAATGCATACACAGAACGCACATCAACCTCAGCATGACCATCCACCGCTCCGCTTCTTTCCTCGCCTGGCACCGCCACTACCTGTTCCTCTTTGAAACCGCCCTGAAAGACGAATGCGGCTACAATGGCACCATCCCGTACGCATAGCCCACATCCTCGAAAGCCCATCTACACCTCCACTAACACCCGCCTACATAGCTACTGGGACTGGACGCAAAACTCCAACCTCTACTCAAACCCCATCTTCGACACATCCCAACCCCCAGAAAAGGGCCTTTCCCTCTCCGGCGACGGCGCCTACAACGCCTCCGCCCAGGTCACCCTTATAGACCAAGGGGTGGTTTTCCCCGCCGGCCGCGGCGGCGGCTGCATTCTCGACGGCCCGCTGAAGGACTGGACCGTCCACATGGGCCCGACATCAGTGATTCCCGCGCTGATGAACCCGTACGAGCCCATTCCCCCCGAATTCTTCGCATACAACCCGCGGTGCCTGGAGCGGAACATTCGCCCGTCCGTGGTGCAGTGGTTCAACAACGCGTCCGTGATCGACCGGTTGCTCTCGGTGCCGAGCATCGAGGAGTTCCAGGATATGTTGGATCGGGCCGGCCGGCCACCGACTTGGATGATCGGCGCCGGGATCCATCCCGGTGGGCATACTGGTCTTGGTGGGGAGATGGCGGATTTCTTTACGAGCCCGCAGGATCCGGTGTTTTATTTGCACCATGGCATGGTTGATCGGGTTTGGGATTTGTGGCAGTGTCGTGGGGAGCAGGGGGAGAGGTTGCGGGCGTTGAACGGGACGTTGGTGTTTTTGAATCCGCCTGAGGCGGAGGAGGCGACGCTTGATACGGTTATTGAGTTTGGGGTGTTGGGGGGGTCGAGGAGGATTGGGGAGCTTATGGATGCTAGAGGGGGTGAGTATTGTTACCGGTATGAGTAGAGTGCGGTTTTGGCTTCGGCCGTGGCAGGGTAGGTCTCGGACGTAACGACTCCTGGTTTGTATCACGAATAATGATGGTAATAATGTCTAAATCGTCACTTATCATAATTTGGTGCTACAATCATCTCCTACTCTAAGCCTCGTCAATACTCCCAGACCCCCTAGGCACCCCCTCCTTCCACCTCTGCAAGCTAAGCTCATAAGCCCCACTCCCCTTCCACGCACTCAAAATCAAGTTGATAATATGATCGACCCCCTGATCCTTCTTAACAACCGCGAAAACCGTCGGACCCCCCTCGCGCATCTTCGCCGCATCCCGCTCCATCACAGAGATATCAGCGCCCACCGCCTCAGCAAGATCAATCTTATTCACGACCAGCAGGTCAGAGCCAGTGATGCCGGGCCCTCCCTTCCGCGGCACCTTGTCGCCGCCAGCAACATCGATAACGTAGATGATGAAATCGGCGAGTTCGCGCGAGTAGTTGGCCGCGAGGTTGTCGCCGCCGGACTCAATCAGGAGCAGGTCTGTCTGGAATTGTCGGTGCAGGTTCTGGAGGGCGAGGAGGTTTGCGCTGATGTCTTCGCGGACGGCGGCGTGGGGGCAGCCGCCTGTTTCGATGGCGCGGATGCGGTTCGGCGCGAGGGCTTTGTGCCGCGTTAGGAATTCGGCGTCCTCCCTGTTTTTGTTAGATAGAGCGCGGGTATTGGGGGTTAGGTAGGTGGTTGTACCGGGTGAAGATGTCGTTTGTCACGGCGGCGATGTTGTATTCGTCTCGGAGGGCTTTGCAGAGAGCGAGCATGAGAGCCGTCTTTCCTGAGCCGACGGGTCTATACAGGCAATTTAGTTTGGGCTCATATCCTCGAGGGCAAATGGTCTTTACCCGCCAATGCCAATGGTAAAGGCCCGGTCGCTCCAGTCACGGCCCTCGATCAGCGGCTGTTCGCGGTTGATGTAGGAGCCCGGACCATCGAGGATCTCGTGGGAGTGGCCATGATCGGCGATGTTGTCGTGGGAGTGCGAGTGGTCGTGGGAATGCGCCATGGTTCGTTTGTCTTGTCTTGAGGCTGCTTAATTGACAAAGTAAGAGGAGAAGTGGTGACTGGTGAGGGGTTTGGTGTCTGCTAGCTTGTGCCCCGCTTCCACTGACAGGAACTCCCTCGGAGCTCTCCGCTGGCTGAACCAACGTTCCTCTCAGATCGTCCCAGCATTTCAAGGTCCATCGCTCGAAGGATTCCATTATTGTTCTGTATAGGACTCATGTTGTCAAATTCAATGCTGCTATAGCTTCGAACGACGTCCGTGCAAGCGAGCAGACCAACCTTATGGCTTTTCAGTCCCCGGCCACAACCTCGGGGAGACTCCCCGGCCCAGGCTAAAATGGACTTTATCCAGCCTTCACACGAGCAAAACGCTCGGCGTCTAAACCGAAACCACCCTCTTTATTCCGCTGTGGCGGCATCGCAGTCTCAGACCCTGACTTGGCCGCTCTGGTTGGCCCATGTACGTCTCGCCTGATGGACTTCAAGCGTAGCCGACCCCACGGGGAAGCTTGAGGCTGCCGTATCCATCAAGGAGGAGTGCCGGCTCTCATGAACCAGGCAGGTTTCCGGACGGGGATTTTACCCGTTTTGCGACTCTAATTCGAGGAGGGTTAAACATTGTCGCGCCAATGCAGTGTGCATTCTTCGGCTTGCTTAAGGCGTGGTTAGACGTGAGCTCCTCGGATATATAATGAACTGAACCGCCTGTCTCTCCAGGGTTTCTTCTCCAGGGCCTGCGGACCACTTATCCCACCCGGCAACTTACACCACAAGCTGCATCGACTTGCTTGCTCTTATTCATCATGGTGGTATTGAAGAAGCAGCGCGAAGAAGATGTCTCGGAGCCAATCTTGGAGGAACTGATCAAGAATGATCGCACCCCGTGGTTCAAGAAGCCGAACCTGAGGAATCTATACCTGATTCTTTTCCCGGCTTGCATGGGCATTGAAATCACCTCAGGGTTTGACTCACAAATTATCAATACCGTGCAGATCGTGTATACTTGGAATAAATGTTGGTCGCTATCATCCGATCTTCTCCGCAAGGCTAACATTTGCAGACTTCGGCGAACCAACTGGCGAGCTAAACGACGATGGTCTACCGGCATATCAAATTGCAAGCGAGCTCAAGGGGTTTTTGGCAGCGGCGTACTCTCTCGGAGCTATTCTCTCGCTTCCGTTTGTGCCATGGGTTAACCAGAGAGTTGGGCGTCGGTGGACCATCATGTTCGGTTCCTGCGTGAGTCTTCTGGGGGCTATTCTCCAAGGCTTCTCCAACGGCGGTACGTGACATGGATCGCATTGCAGTGGCATAAACTAATTTGTACAAGCCGCCATGTATTGCATCGCTCGTATCTTCCTCGGTTTCGGCATTCCCTTCTGCATCGTTGCGGGGTCTTCCATGCTCGGCGAGCTGGGATATCCTAAAGAACGTCCAATCCTCACGTCGCTGTTTAACTCGTCCTACTTCATCGGTCAGATCACAGCTGCGGCTGTAGGGCTGGGGACAGTTACGATCCCGTCAGACTGGGCCTGGAGAGTCCCCTCGCTGCTCCAGATCGCACCAGCTATGGTGCAGGTCATCACCGTCATGTATGTGTTTTCAAACCCCTTTCCAAGCCGCGCTAATGGAATCTTTGATTAGGTTCCTTCCCGAGAGCCCCCGGTACCTTATCAGTAAAGATCGAACGGACGAAGCAGTTGAAATCCTCACCAAGTATCATGCCGAGGGAGACCGTGACTCTGTCATTGTGAAAGCAGAAATCGCACAGATCGAGCGGACAATCATGCTCGAGCGGGAGGGCTCCAAGCAAACTTGGGGTGATTTGTTTCGCACCGCTGGTATGCGTCGTCGCCTTCTCATCTCTGCCTTCCTTGGGTTGTTCACCCAGTGGTCGGGAAATACTCTAATCTCGTAAGTCCTCCATGCCTAGACTTGAAGAGATCCTAATGGTCACAGGTACTATCTGAGCGACTTGCTCGACATGGTGGACGTCACGGATTCCGTTGTCAAATCCAAGGTCAACGTGGGTATCGCTTGCTGGGGTCTTGTCTGCGGAACAGCGCTGGCATTGACTGTGCCGCGCTTCAAAAGAAGGAATATGTACCTCTTGACCGCTTCTTCCTTGCTCTGCGTGTATATTGCCTGGACCATCTCCATGGAAAGGTTCATGTCCACCGAGACCAAAGCCGCGGCTGTCCTGACCATCCTGTTCATTTTCCTGTATTCGCCCGCATACAACTTGGGATACAATGCTCTAACCTACAGTATGATCTTCGTCCTTCTTAAAGACCACTCTGGCTAACCCTGCATTAGCGTACCTCGTCGAGATCTGGCCGTATTTCAACCGGTCTCGCGGCCTCTCGTGGTTCCAGTTCTACGGCCGTGGAGCGGCTTTCTTCGCGACCTATGTCAACCCAATCGGTCTCGAACGTATCCAGTGGAGGTGGCTGATTGTTTACTGCTGCTGGCTGGCGTTTGAGCTGGTCTTCATCTACTTCTTCTTCCCGGAGACCTCTGGGCGCACGCTTGAGGAGCTATCGTTCAGTAAGTTTCTTCCTTCCACCGAGCTTGCTTGTCCAGTAACTAACAATGGCGCAGTGTTTGAGGGCGCAGAGAAGGCCAATGAGGTTGCTGCTGCGGTGCATAAGCAGATTGATGGGACAGAGCACAAGGGCGCGACGACTGAGATCCGCGAGGAGAAGGTGTAGTCTAGTTAAGGCTAGTTTGAGGTGTAGTGGCTTGCTCGATTTAATTCACGTCCTTGATATTCCCTGGTAAATTCACGTATAGAGCCCGCACGTAGGTCGGTGGTCATCCATGATGAACGAAACGCAGGACTCCTGGTCATGGCCGGATAACGGCAACGCAGCTCTAGAAGTCACAGTAAGATGACTCGCATCGCTTAACCGGATACTCATCCGGAGCTGGCAAAATCTAAGTGTGGCTCTATCTCATTCTGCGATGATCGTTCAATCGTTGAAGATCGGACCCACCTTTATGTCCATTAATCCCATACTCCGTATAACACCGTTATTTCCACGACTCGAACCTATATCAGAGCCATCGTCACACCCGCCATTTCGTGTTTTGAACTACAATACTCACACGATCTCCCCTTGAACGTCGTACAGCAGCAAACATGACCTGCGAAGCCTGCCGCACCATCCCGCCTGTTATCTCCGAGGGCTACGTCCCGAAGGGAGTCTCGTCTGTTATCGGGGATCTGGGATTCAACACTTGTATCTACACCTCCCCATCGTCACAACATTTCCAAACAGAATAAGTGAGCTAACGAGTACAGACGTGACCGGCCCTCCCACCGCCACAACCGCCATCCTAGCAATCTACGACATCTTCGGCAACTCACCCCAAACCACACAAGGCGCCGACCTCCTTGCAGCCCGCCTTAATGCCCTTGTTCTAATCCCTGACTTCTTCGACGGCGATGGCGCAAAGCACGAGTGGGTTCCGCCAGACACGGACGAAAAGATGGCCGCGCTGATGGGCTTCGTGAACACCAAGGCGTCTTTTGCCGAGGCTGTGAAGAGCGTCCCCGGTCTCGTGGAGGCGTATAAAGCGTCTTTCCCGTCTGTTCAGAAATGGGGCGCTTATGGGCTTTGTTGGGGCGGTAAAGTGCTGGCTTTATCCTCGGGGGCGGGGACCCCGTTTGCGGGGACGGCGCAGGTTCATCCTGGGTGAGTTTCGCTTAGACTTACTTGTTGCTGGCTTGCATTGTTGGATGTGCGTTGCTAATTATGACAATCAATGCATAGTCGGATGGACAAGGCGGATGCGCAGACGTTGACGATCCCGCATGCGATCCTTGCGTCGAAGGATGAACCCGCGGAGGAAGTGGAGGCGTATGATCGGGTCATCAAGGAAAAGGGTTTGGGGGGCTTTGTTGAAACATATGCGGAGATGTGGCATGGGTGGATGGGGGCAAGGGCTGATTTGCAGAAAGAGGGGAGTTTGAAGGAATATGTACGCGGGTAAGTCTCCTTTGTACTCCCTGTCTCCGTTGTATGGTGTGATGGTGGGTGGGTGCTGACGGTGAATAGATATGAGCAGCTGGCCGGGTTTTTTGAGAAATACCTCTCATGAGAAGCTTGCCTTGAACTATGTACTTGGATAGTATTCCATAGCAATCAATAATAAATTACGGACACAACTGTCCTTGATGAGACAATGTACAGTTAACAGAGCAGTGAATTATCCCGAGGGCTTGCCTGGGCTTAATTTGTGACAGCTCGCTAGTCCGCAAGGGGTTACCTAGATCGTGGTCAACGCTTCTCGCTGCTTCTGGACCATTCAAAAAGCGAAGCCTGATCGACCCCTTGCCCAGGAGGCACACAATCGCTTTTCGCATTTGCAGCTGCATCTCACCTCTTTTCTGCATTCCTTCCATCCTCAGTTTGACCTCCAGCATCGTCCTCTGCCGGCTAAACAGTCCCAACTCCACTGGCCCATTGTTCTCGACCGGCCCACACATTGGACGACCGCCCTCGGTTCCACTGGCACCGACTCCCCTCCGCCCACGGCTGCGAGAACCACATTTCTCACGCTTGTTTCCTCCGACGACTCCCCGTCCACAGGCAACCGTTTTCTGCTGTCCATCATAATACAGTCTACCGTCCTCTGCCTCCTCGCCTCTACAGATGAGACGACATCCCCCGCACCGCCGTCGCTCGACCTAGATCCCACATTGTTAACCGTTCAGCATGCGGTGGCGGCTGCCTGGTGCCCGGTCGACCCTACCCGCCAGCGTCGCACTCCTCCTGATCCCCGTTCTTGTTGCTCCGCAGCAGCTGCATGAACAACAATATGCCGATGCTCCCTCCGCCGTCTCTGTGCCTCTGAGGCCGACGGCGGCCCACGTTCCCGCAAACGCAAACCCTTCCCCCTCCGCGTTGAACGTGAAGTCCAACGATGCGAGCGCCCTAGCAACCCTGGCTCTGGCGGGCTCCGGCCGCGCCGTTCGAGCCCCTCCCGCCCAGGTCAGCAGCAGCAGTGCTTCTGCTGGCCTGGCTCCGCAGCTGCATGCGCGGTCCCTGCAGGACTGGGAGGTTGAGGACTTTGTTCTGCTGGCGACCGTCGATGGTACCATTCACGCTCGAGACCGCAAGACCGGAGCTTACCGCTGGGCCCTTGAGGTCCCCGGTAGCCCGATGGTCGAGAGTTTATACCATCGAGCGAATCGCTCGAGCTTCGACGAGGCCCAGCCTGAAGACGACTTTATCTGGATCGTCGAACCCAGTCAGGATGGCAGTCTTTATATCTTCAGTCCGGACCCGAATGCGGGCTTGCAGCAGCTGGGGTTGACTGTGAAGGAGCTTGTCGATGAGACGCCATATTCCGGGACCGAGCCGGCTGTTACCTATACCGCCCGGAAGGAGACGACGCTTTATACCATTGATGTAAGGGATGGTTCGATATTACGGACTTTTAGCTCGAGGGGCCCAATGCCCTCTGGACCTGAGTGTCGTAAGGTCGATGATTTCAGTCCGGATCAGGATGAGGAGTGTGAGTCTCCGTCTGGGACTCTGGTGCTTGGTCGGGTTGAATATGCCGTGGCTATTCAAAATACTGAGACCGGCGATCCGATCTGCACACTGAAATACTCAGAGTGGACCACAAACAACCGGGACATTGATCTGCAAAGCCAGTACTTCCGTACAATGGATCAGAGCCATATCTATAGTATGCACGATGGCGTAGTTTTGGGATTTGACCATTCTCACATGGAGCGCCCTCGTTATACACAGCGGTTTCCCTCGCCAGTGGTGCGGGTTTTCGATGTTGCCCGCCCGGTTACTGTCGACAAGCCCGATGCCCCAAAACCGCTCATCCTTCTTTCACAGCCTAAACAACCTCCAGATCCGGATTATGGCTCGCTCGATGACCTTAATGACCGTGTGTTCATCGATTCTACTGAAGGCGGGGGTTGGTTTGCCATGTCCGAGGAAACCTACCCACTTGTTACTGGCCGAGCAAAGATGGCCCAGTACTATGAAAAAGACTACTTCCGCCTTGGCCAGCCGCTTATGAGCTTGAGCCCGGGCCAACAACGGGATGCACTTGCGGGTGTCCACGCTCTGAACACCCCGCGTATTCCTCGCCGCCAGATTCCCAGTATATCTGGCTCATCATCCGCGGAATTCTCCAACGACACGCCCAGGGAGATTATCCGCACCCCGTCGGAGCTGGCTCTACCACCGGCTCTTCGCCATAGCACTATCATCCGCAAAAGCTGGGATAACGCTGCCGATATCGTCGTTATGCTTGTCTTGTTGTTTTTTGGTACATTCATTTACTTCAACTCGCACAACATCCAAGAGCTCGCCAAACAAAAGCTCGACATAAAGAACATCATCTCTGCCTACGAACAGGCACCTTTGTCTACTCCGTCCACACCGCTCGTTGGTACTCCTCTAAAACGGGAGTCTAGCACCGTTCGCGCCGTCAAGGATGTCACAATTGACTTCAAAGTTGACGAACCCCCAGTTGACGGTGACATGACGCCAAAACCAAATAAGACCGGCGATTCTCTTGAGCCAAATGCCACGCCGCGTGTACGCATCCGCGAGCCATCACGCGGCCCGGTTGACGACAAGGACGTTGAAGAACTCTCATTGCAGGATGGGGAGAAGAAAAAGAAGGCACGCAAACGTGGCAGCCGCGGCGGCAAGAGTCATCGACGTGGAAAGAAGAAGGTTGAAAGCGAGAATGAAGGATCTGACCACGCTCCTGGTAGTCTGCAACCTCCGGGGCTACCCGACGCTGGGCTATCATTGGCCCGTACCGCTTCTAACGAAGTGTTCGAAATGGACGGCGTTATTCAAATCGGCCGCCTGAAGGTCCTTACGAGTGATGTGCTTGGTCATGGAAGCCACGGAACAGTAGTGTACCGTGGTTCATTCGATGGCCGGGACGTTGCGGTCAAGCGTATGTTGGTTGAGTTCTACGATATTGCATCCCACGAGGTCGGTCTTTTACAAGAGAGCGATGATCACAACAACGTTATTCGCTACTACTGCCGTGAGCAAGCAAAGGGTTTCTTTTACATTGCCTTGGAGTTGTGTCCGGCTTCGTTACAAGATGTGGTAGAACGGCCGGACGCGTTTCCGCAGCTTGTCAATGGCGGCCTGGATATGCCCGACGTCTTGCGTCAAATTGTGGCTGGTGTGCGATATTTGCACTCTCTCAAGATTGTACACCGTGACTTGAAGCCCCAGAACATCTTGGTCGCCGCCCCACGAGGCCGTACCGGCTCCCGGTCAATCCGCCTCCTGATCTCGGACTTTGGCCTGTGCAAGAAACTTGAAGATAACCAAAGCTCCTTCAGGGCAACCACAGCCCATGCTGCTGGTACGTCTGGGTGGAGGGCTCCTGAACTGTTAGTGGATGACGACAGAAGCCCGACAATGCAAGGCTCGGAGTCTCAGCACACAGAGTCATCTGAGCCTGCGGTCGTGGATCCTCAGACCAACCGACGAGCCACTCGAGCTATCGATATCTTTTCCCTCGGATGTGTATTCTACTACGTTCTCACCAGGGGCTGCCATCCCTTCGATAAGAATGGCAAATTCATGCGCGAGGCGAATATTGTCAAAGGCAATTTCAACCTTGAAGAGCTACAGCGTCTTGGAGAGTATGCTTTTGAAGCCGATGATCTCATCCGATCCATGCTGGCACTTGACCCTCGTCAACGGTATGTCCAACACCTCTCTTTCTCAAAGATCCCTGTACTAATGATCTACATCAGCCCCGACGCCAGCGCTGTCCTAACCCACCCTTTCTTCTGGAACCCTTCCGACCGCCTCAGCTTCCTCTGCGACGTTTCGGACCACTTTGAGTTCGAACCGAGAGATCCTCCGTCCGACGCCCTTCTATGCCTAGAATCCGTAGCCCCCGAGGTCATCGGCCCAGATATGGATTTCCTGAAGCTCCTGCCCAAGGATTTCAAAGACAGCCTCGGCAAGCAGCGCAAGTACACGGGCTCCAAAATGCTGGATCTTCTGCGCGCATTGCGCAACAAGCGGAACCACTACAATGATATGCCTGAGCATCTGAAGGCTCATATCGGTGGTCTGCCGGAAGGCTATCTGAATTTCTGGACCGTGCGCTTCCCGAGTCTGCTTATGAGCTGCCACTGGGTCATTGTGGACTTGAGCTTGACGAGGACGGATCGGTTTAAGAGGTACTTTACGCCCCTGGAATAGTGTATCTATCTGTTAGATTTTTGTTTGGAATATTATGAACGTGTGGGATCATTTTCTATACCTTCTATCCAGCTGGTAGAGTACTCATGACAACCTTCGCAACCGCGATTTCAGCTGTGCCATCGAACATTCTACAGGCCAATGTCGCGTAGGCACCTAACCATGGCATACCACTGAGGCATAATAAACTAATCCTCTTACCAGAGCATAATATATACAAATTGTTAGCACAGTTGGTCCCAGATAAATCCTCAAGTCCTTGAAATGTGGTTTACATCGTCTTCAGGTTTAGCGCACTGTGACCAGGCTTGACTCCTTCCTTCCATATCTGTACTGTACAATAAGAACTAGAAGTAAGATACAATAGCTAACAGGACTGAGTAAGATCTCTGAAACCGTAAACAGATGACCACGGTTATGCAGCTTCTACCTCTGACCCTGCTGCTCCTGACGCGTATGACTTTCCCGGTTCTGATTCTGATTCTGATTCTGATTCTGGCTCTGGTTCTGGTTCTGGTTCTGGTTCTGGTTCTGACCCTGGCTCCCCTGGCTCCCCCGCTCTTGAGTATTCTCATTCTCCTTATCCTCGTCCGGCGACATACACACCACGGCATCGAGATCGAAGTACCCCACGCCATCAATATCCATGTCGTCTGGATCCTCGTAGATCTCAAAGTAATGTGATTGCCGCGTTCCAGATCCCAGCTCCGAATGCGGATGGACTTCAGTCAACAAACTATCTAGCAATGCGGGCATGTATGCACCTGCCCCCGCCTCCGGTCCCGGTCTTTCAGAGAACTGCGGGAATGGAGATGAGGCTTGCGGCTGCGGCATTGAAGCAGGATGGGCGAAGTACGGCTGCGAGCTGAAGGACTCGCTGGCTGGCGTGGTGTTGTGGATTGTGTTTGGGCTTGGGCTTGGGTCTGGATCTGGATCGTCTCCGGCCATGGCCTGGCATGGTGAGGTTGACTCCGGAGTAGTGAATGAGAACGAAGTCCGGACTTTCTTGCGCGGTGGGAGGTGGAAGGGTCCTGGGCGTGCAAGGTCTGGATTTAGATCTGCGTCATGGTCTATCTTGTCTTTTCTCTCAACGCGGTCTTCATCTTTGTATGCCGGGTTGAGGGAATGGGCTAGGTGCAGAGCGCTCGTCTGCGCTTCTTTGTCAACATCGCCATCATACTCTAGACTGTCCGCTGGCCTCTTTGCGCCTAGGATCTGGAGCTGCGGCTTGTGTTTAACGAGTGGCGTGGTCTGTTTCGGTTTCTGGTTCTCGTCCTGGGTGTTGTGTTAGGTGATGCTAGACGAACACGTTGGATTGTTCCGAGAAGGACTCACCGTTGCAGTAGGATCCCGAGCTGGCGTCGGATCTATGCTCAGACAGAGCTGCAACTCGATTTCGTCCATCATGCTGGTAGTTTTGCGTCGTCGTTTGCCTTCTGCCAAAGTGGTTCGTAGCTGGAGCCTCAGACCGGCTAAGTGTTGTGAACGTTGAGCAGCAGCGAGTTTCTGTTGTAATAGCGATGCATGAGATGAGACAAGATGGGAGGAGATGGACAACTGAGAGATGAGCAAGAGATCGTTTATCGTAGATGGAGGAGGGGTTGTAGTAGGATGCATTGACTGCGGACAGGTCGGGAATCATTCACTTTGGATAATCTCAGCGCGCCTTGTAAATGACCACACATACAAATGGTGAGGGACAGGTATGAGATGCAGAGAGTTAGGGTGGGGAGTTGACGAAAGAGGGGTTGTTGGATTGCTGATGGGTGAATGGGAGATGATGATGGGAGAGAAAAGGATGGTGAGCAAGATTGGGTGGGGGGTAAAGTGCAACTCGACCAGAGACGTGCTACTTTACTAGAAAACTGAAAGCTACAAGAATCTGTCCGCAGAGCTCGATTGAGACTATCCTGGCCTAGATAAAGACGAGTACCGCATTAGATCGCATACATAATCCAGATATCGACGATCGCTATTACTCTCACAGGCTCGCTTCGAAAGTCAAGTCAAGTCAAGGTAATGACGGTTAGACGCGGAAATCCTACCCTCAGCGAGGAAGGCGATAAAGATATACAGACTTGGTTATGTTCCTGGGAAGGGTGAGTGACAAGAAGGCGTACTCCATCGTTGTTTAGAAAACTGCATATTTCCCATACTCTTCGCTTATCTAAACTGTCTGGGTCCCACCATACCGCCTCTGCCGTCAGTCCCAACCTGCCCGAACATATCAAGCAAGTGTCGAGAAGACGGCGGCGGCCCCTGAAGCCCGGGGTTTCCATCAAAAGGTCCCATCAGGTTGTCTCCATTGTGCGGCATTGGCGGGAAGCCACCAGGCGGAGGTCCGTTCATGTAGCCAGGAGGCGGCATCATTCCAGGAGGGATAGGTCCACGTGGGAAGGGCTGGCGCTCATTAAGCGGCATGTTACCGTGCATTGGCATCACGTTAGGGATATAGTTGGGGTTGACGCCCCTGTTCGGAGTTGGAATTCCAGGTGGAGGGGCCAGTGGCGCCGAGGGACCTGCTTGTTGCGGAGGCATATGCGGACCGGCCCAGCCGGGAGGTGGCATGTGTTCGAAGCCAGGAGGACGCTGAATGCCCATGGGCGGCGCTTGGCCTTGCGGAGCACGACTTCCACCAGGAGTAATCGGAACCTGCGCTCCTTGAGGGAACGGAATCTCGTCAAAGTAGCCCATAGGCGGCCCGTTAGTCGGTCTTCGTCGTAGTTGATCAACGTCAGGCCTCTGCATCGTGGCGATTGCGGGATCGTCAAGGAAGCCAGGGCCCTTCATAGAAGGTCCGATTCCAGGAGGATGGGGAATGCCGTCGGGCATATTCATGAGCCCAGGGGTTGGACCAGCGCTTTGTGGCTGGTTCTGAGGGCCTTGGTTCGGGGCAGCGCTGGGGCTGACTCGCACTTGCTGCATCAGCCGAAGCAAATGTTGGCTGTCTCGTGCTTGTGGCTCCTGGCCAAACATGTTCTCCTTGAGTGGGGCATCTGCGGGCCGTGCAGGTATATCTTGCATGGGCATTTGCTCTGGGCGCTGACCCTGCCCTCGTGAAGGAGAGGTCGGGCTGCGCGTTTGCTCTGCATGGACCAGAGATGAAGGACGGTTTGATTGGGCAATGTTTTGCATAGGATCATTAAGAGGCGTGGCATTGCGCGATTTGCCTCCTCCAAGCATCATCAAGATACGCTGGAAGCCTTCTTGATCGGCATCATGAGATGGATTCAAGGGTGCAGGAGACCTGGAGCTCATTGGAGACTCGGGTTCCTTTGCAGGGCTACCCAGGGGAGGACTGAATAAGCCTGCAAAGCGAGAAGACTTTCCAGGTTTGCCTGCAATCGATTCTTTTTTGACAGCGGATTCGGAAGGGAGAGGCGAGCCGACGTCCTGGGCAGGCTTCGAATCGCCCAGCAGGCCAAAAAAGCGCTCCATTGTTGTGTCGTGCAGAGCGGCACCACCTGGGCTAAAGATCTCGCCGTCGGTAGTCCTGGGCTCCGATCTCTGTACAGGCTCGGGAATCGGCTCGCCGGGAGACTCTTTTCTTTCCTCGGGTTGAGTTTGGGAAGAGCCAGCCTTCATCTTTTCCTTCCAGCGCTCAAAATCCTCCTGCGTGTGGACCCTCCGGGGCTCATCTCGATCGCTCGCATCCAGCCACTCAGGCTCTTGTTCCAGCTTCGCTCCACGAGTCCACTCGCGATCAGCGCCATGTCTGTCGCGGCGCCAGTCTCGGCTGCGAAGTGAAGCTTTCTCTTCTTCCGCGTCGGGTGTTTCTTGTCCATTATCGTCGCGGAACCAACTGCCCTCATGTCTAGCACGTCCAGGCGGCACCTCTCGGCGAGTGAAAAAGCGTCCGTCTTTGTCTTTCGCGATGCGCTCGGCGTTGGGGTCTCGCGGGTCACGAGCCTCCCACCTATCGAATTCTCCATTACGCTTCGGCTTCTTGTCCTGTTCATCTTGGCCAATTGTACGACGCGGGCGGCCATTGTTCCAGTCCTCCTTCTCTCCCCTTCGGTTGTTGAATGTCCCCATCTTGCCCTCACGCCCTGCGAAGTCTCTTTCGCCGGCTTCCCGGTCCTTGAAATACTTGAACCGATCATTCTTCGGGTCGTCCGAGGCAGGTAACCGTTCTGTGGCGTCTATCGAGCCTTTTCCGGGTATACGCGAAGCGGAAGCGAAGGCGGTCTTGGGGGGTCCGAGAACAATATCCTCTAGGCAGTGTTAGAACAATCACAAAGGCTTGGTTCATGTATTCGATTCCCGGAGACGCATAACAGCGCAAGAGAGTACGGAGTAGTCTCACCTGAATTTGAATTGCGAGATATGTGGCGGGTTTCGAAAATGCTTGGCCGCCGGCCTGACGTTTCGTTGTGGTTGTTGCTCGGATTTCGTTGAGCCGTACGATCAGGAAGCGGTCTATGCAAAACCGGTCAAGTTAGCTCAAGCAATGCAAAGAAATATAATATGACTAGGGGATAATGCGAAACCGTACCCCATCCATTCTTCCACCGGAGGTAGATTGGCCGGCCTCGTGACCAGCGGTGACTCGCGCAGCCATATCAACTCGTCTATTTCGTAGCGTCGCGCCATTGCGACGGCAGGTTATGTTGTGTTTTTCGCAATCCTCACGTAGTTTTCATATGTTCCGATCGCGTAAGGGACAAGGGAGGAGGGGATAATCGTGGAGATCGTTCGGTGTGCTCGGCGTTGCGGCGAAAGGGAAGGACGAAGGACGATTGGAACGGAGAGGTAGAGCGTCAGGTGATCCGGTGAGAGGGATATGGAGCGCAGGCTATGGTGCGAATCAATTGGAAAACGTCAATTTCGGCGTTGATGGTCGGTAGTCGGTATCGGTCAGGTTGAGGTTGAGGTGCGGATGAGGAGGGGCAGAATTGCCGAATCAGCAGCGGCGAGAGGAACCGAGAGAAGTGGGTGTTGTCGATAGTTGCAGGTTACTGGAGCAGATATCCAAAGTGATATATGACTTCAAAGCTTTCAGGAAAGGTATTGGAATCAGAGGGTGGAGGTTATGGGGAGCTGAGGCGATGAGCCAAGGTTGTTGTTGAAGTCTGAAGTTTCGCGCGCCCCAGAGAGGAAAGAAAACGGGCAGTCGGCTGGAACACTCTGCAGCTGGTCCACGTATCCCACCACAACACAGGACATTTGCTACACTTAGACCTCCTTTTCACATGTGTCAGACATACTACGGGTGGTATCACTATAGATTCTTCTTTTTACTGACGTCCCAATTCAGATCATGTTTTCCTGCCCCAAACCAGGCAAAATCTATCCATGGATTACAAAACTCAACTTATGCCAACACTATATGGGTATATTATCCACAGTCAACCTTCCATCTTAGCCAATCTAAGCAGTTATTTGCTCGACTGCCCGTTGTACAGCGCCTCCGCTCCATGTCCCGGTCCGATCATTGTCCGATGATTGATATAACGACTGCGCCATCGCTGTCAGCGTGGACGCATCCCTGCCAGTGACTGCCGGGAGCTGGGCCTGTATCCAACTGATGATTCCAGCTCTGGTAATCAAAGTCGTACTGCCCTTGACCTGAGTCGAGCGATACACCAGATGCAGAATCTTCTTCTTCGCAGAGAAACCAGCACCCGGTGAATCGTAGAATGACAGGACTCTTTCGAAGACGTTGGCTCGGCGATAGATCTCCATATCCTAGGAATGTGTTAGACAATTGTAGCTTCCATGAATGGTTACGACAGCATACCCGTTCTGTTCTCAGACCCTTGATCAGCAAATCCAATAACCACGCGATTTCTTCAAAGTAGCCGTCATCCAACTCCGGCTCATGCAGCAGAATTTTGTCAATCCAGTAAGATGGGATTTTCTCCACCTCCCATGATGGTGCCTTCTGGAGGAACTTGTTGACCTTTCCGTAGAGTTTATGCATCGGGTCCACGAGCACCGAGAGACAGCTGGAAGCACATTCTCCCACAATCCGTGGCACGGGCGTATCAACCCCAATCTGTTTGATCGTCTCGAGGAACTCTCCAGTAAGAATGTAAACAGTCCGCCATTCGGCGTATTTGGATTCCTGCAGTCCAGAGTTAGCAGTCCGCAAGCAAAACATACAAACAGCGCGGATGGTACCTTGAGCTTCATCATGAATCGAGAAATGTTCGGAAGCGCCTGTCGTCGAACCTCTTCGTGCTCAGAACACAGGCAGAGTAGGAGTTCCCCTACCCGACCCTCTTCCAAAGACTCTTCTAGTTCCTTCTGCTCCCACCGATACAGTTCGTTATGGGTAGTGCCCTCAACCGGCAGAGCCCCAAATATTTCTTCAAGGTCCAGGTCTTGCCACTCCCTTTTCGGGACTGAGGATGGTTGGTTGGATTTTTCGGTGTTCGTTTTCTTGTCTCCCTCTTCATCCTCTTCACATCCCTTCAAGGCTTTCTTGAATCGCGACTTCAGCTTCTTATCCTCGGTGGCATTGACTAATTCGTCCCGGGCCGCCTTCAGGCCTTGTAGATTCTCTCCAGAAGAATGAAGGTCCTTGAGCAAAGTGGCTATGAATTCCCCCACGCTCTTTTGAGTGTTCACATTCCCAGCTTTGAGAAGAAAAGGCCATTGTTCGATCACAGCAGCCACAAGAGGACTGAGTAGCTTGGAATCGTCAACCAAAGATCCGACTAGGTCTTGATAATGGACAGGTTTCTTCGCTGTGCGGCACACGCAATTATCGAAAAAGGCCAACTGGTGCAGGAGGGATTCGGAATCCGCTGCGTCAAAGCTAGGCAGGAGGGCAGAAAAGCTTGAGGGGCGAATAACCGAGTGTTCTGCCAGCACATTTTTAAGGAGCTGGTGGATTTCCTTGAACGACTCCCCAGAGGATGCAGTAGACAGGACTTTCAAGATGGAGGTGAACGCAGAAAACTGCATGGATCCTGCTCTTGCGTTAGGACTATTATTGATATCTAATGACAGGAGGCTTACCAGGCTGATTCCACCAGCGCAGGGATGCTGATTGCTGGGCGATCTTGAGGATATTTTGCAGTTGACTTATCAAGAGTTCGGTATCTTCCGAGTCAAGATTTCCTTCATCCAGTCTTTTCAAGATATCGACGAGAACAAGGGAGACATCGAAGCCCTCCTCAAAAGCCACACCTGGCATGACTTCGTAGAAGGAAGCGAGTAGTTCGGAGACCGCCTCCTGCTGTTGCAGGTCATCTTTGGCCGTTCTTCGGAACAAAGTCACAACGTCCTTCATCTGAGGGCATCTATGACCGAATTCGACAATCAACTTGTCCGCGGCCTGAGCCCACAAATGCTGACTGGCGCCATGATCGCCATTAAAGATCTTCAGGGTCGCCCGCAGCTTATTGAAAGACATAGTCAAGATTCTCACCGCGAAAAGAGTGACGATCTCGGCGTTCATGTTGAAGCAACGACTGAGGACTTTCTGTGTAAGTGGACGCGGAAGAACATTTTCGATAACAACCGAGACAGGTGGAGGCATGACAGGTAGTTTATCCTTCCATCCACAATTAGCAGGAACTGGTAGGCTGACTGTAGAGAAGAGGACGGTTGATTCTGCCATCCATGAAGGTGTCGGCTTCGGATCCGCCATGAAGAGAGACTTTTTGGTATAGTAGTCAGCTATCAGCTCCGGCGCTGCTTTAAAGATGGCTAGTAGTAACTCGATTTGAAGACTATCGGAGTCCGGGCGAAGAACCTGAATGAGGTAAGAGAGCGTGCCATTACGAACAGGTACTGATTCCCGGTACTTGTCCACGTATGCTGCAGAGTCAAGCCCTAGGTCAATTGATGCACCGTCGTCGATAGGAAGTGACTCCGGATTAGTATTGTTTGGATACCATCCCATTTGAGGCAGCAAAACGCCATGCTCGGTTTTCGTGCAGACAGTCATCAGAATCTTATGCGTCTCGTCGGCGAGGGACAAGCCGGTCGTATTTTCCTGCTCAGACTCGCGGTCATAACCATAGAGGGTGACAAGTCTCTCGAGGTTCCAACGACTGAAAAACTTCGTTTTAGTATTCCGAGAAAGGGAGCTATCCAGGATTACATCTCTTTCGATTGCTTTAACGATATCGATAACAATCTCCCGCGGATCTTTTCTTAGATGCTCAAGGAACGCCCTCATGACCTTTTGCTGCTCGATGATATCGGTTTTGTTGGTAGCCTGCTGGAATCTCAGGTTCGCAAGAACATATCGCTGAGCATTGCGCCTCAGTGTAGAGGCCTGAGGGTCGCCAGAACTCTCCTCGAGTTGAGCTTTGTTCGGCGTTAGGAACACGTCCATGCGCTTAAAAGTGATGTAACGCGCAAGATAGAGTTGCCGAGCGACAGCGCCGCCATCAAAACTGACAATCTCCGTGAGAAGACGGAGACAAGGGGAAATCAAATGTTCCTTGGACTTGTTGGCGGTAAGGCCACGGTTGAACAATCGTAACTGATCCTTCTGCAGCAAATGCTTGCACAGGGCGATGCCAAACTCACGGAAATCCAGATTACTGGATACGGTCTTGATGAATATGGCGAGAACAGAAGGCACGGATGTCAGTAAAGATTCATGGCTACTGCTGTCCGCGAAATTCCACGTCTGGATGATCTCCGGGAAGCAGATTGGTTCCTCAGTGTTGCGGGAAATTTGCGTGTCGCAGTACGCCTTGAGGATGCGGAATTTTTTGGCTTTCTCGCCCTCGTTGACTGCTAGTCCTATAGACGTGAGGAATTCTTTGAATTTCCTTATTCCTGTATCATGACGGTCAGCTTCTGATTCATCATTCACGCTTGGCGAAAATCACCTTGCTTTGCCTCTACAACATTTTGTTGGAAAACTAGGAGCGATTGTAGCTGTGTATGTGATGTTACAGGAGAGGAATCCTCAGCCCCCTGTGGGGTGTCAAGTTTCCTCCGCTTAGCAGAATGGAATCGGTCATCATTATGAGACATTGTGACCTTGAAAATGAAATGATATTGATTGATATAGCGTCGACCGGTCCAGATAGATAATTTGGAATCGGCGGAGCAAAAAATCTAAGATACTGGTTTGGGAAACCTCTCAGTGCCGCTATAACAGATTGTCTGGATTAACTATTTTCCATGCCGGCCTGCACTGGCCCTCGTAGAGACCAAAGCATAGGGCCTCGAAACTTTAGAACTAAGAACTTCGCGTAAAACCAATTGTGAAATGGCCCATATCTTCATTTTATATTCTTGAATTTCGAAAGCCAACGAAGTCGGAAAATAATTTCGAATCCTTCACTTTGCCGCTTTGTGAACCGCCTTCCCTTGGGCAAGCACTTCCTTAATCTTCCCCCTCCTTTGCGCGAGTTTCGGCTTTGCAGTGAGTCGCCCTGAAGGATCTTCCTCAACATCGGCGAACAGCTTCAAAAGTTCAATGACGGTGTCCCTTTTCCGGAGAACTTCGTCTCCCATCGTGCTTGTGATTTCCTCCGTTTTCCTGGTTTGGAGTTCCATCATGTATTCATCAATTGACCCTTTCACAACCATTTTAACGCATTCGACCTTCTTTGTTTGTCCGTGTCGAAGCAAGCGACAGAAAGCTTGATTTTGGATAGCTTCATTCCACCAGAGGTCAACGAGTATACACTTATTTGCCGGCGTCATATCAAGTCCTGTGCCGCCTGTGGCAAGACCGACAATCAGGACTGTGATTTCGGGACTATTGTGGAAGTCCTCAAGGCTCTGGTGCCGAGCTGGGATTCTCATCTCGCCAAACAACTAAACAAATACTGTGGTTAGTTGATGCTGGATGTACTGGATGCACAGGGGTTCGGCTCCGCGACTTACGCATCGATGCCCCCAACGTTCTTCTTCACACATCTCCGCCAAGATTCTGATGAAATCCGTGAATTGAGTGAAGATGACTACTTTGGTAGATTTGCTGGCCCTCTTCCACTTCTGAATGATGCTCTTGATCTTGGCTAGTTTTGCGCTCGGCATTCTAGCACCGCACGCACGAATCCAGTCTTCATGCTCTTCTCTATTCTCATCTTTGGTGTCACCTGCAAGAGTCAGCTGGGAATGCCGGTGAAGAGCGCATAACATAAGCTTACTGTTCTTTTTAGCCTTGCCTTTTCGACTCGTCAGCTCCCTTCTTTTCTGGATGTGGGCGGCGAGCGTTGTTGGGCTTTCCGGTACAGGTACTGGCGCCGGCGCTGGTATTGCTGTTGCCAGTGCACTATCCGTGCAGCGAACGGCCATGTCAATCGGGCTCGTGCATCTTTGGCATATTGGCTTCGGTTCTTCCATGTTCTCAGTGCTTTGATCTTCGTCCATGACACCCTCAGCGGTCTTATAAAGCGCCGCATAGCATTCCTGGCAGTACGTGTGTAGGCAAGATGTAACCGCTGCCTTATCCGGAATGATAGTGCAATTCGCGCACATGATCCTGTCATGTAGCGCAACCCAATTGTCGTCATTGCTATGTTTCTCAACCAGTTCTTGGAATCTTTCGAGCAGGTTCTGATCTTCGCTGAATATGCTGTTGTCACTGTCCTCCGTAGAATTCAATCGCTCGTCGTGACGCTTTTTTATCAGGTTCGTGTAGTCAGTCTTTGCTGCTACAAGCATAGCAACGATCTCGGAAGAGGTGGAATCGGTAACGCCATTTCTAGTTACCGTCTTCTGTGAAATATTGTTCAATTCTCCCATCAGAGTGCCTTCGGGGCGCAGGAGATACTTGAGGATCCGTTGCACCGTGAGCGGGTGATTGCAGAACATCCTCAATCGAAGGATCATCGACAGTATGCAATTTGTTTGGGCCTCCTTGTTCCTGCGGTAGCCTCCCATCTCTGCGTTGCCGTTAGTAAACGAAGGTTTCAATCCAGTTGATACGAATCTTACCATTTATGCTTTCGAGGAACATCTGCACAATGGCCTCGTACATGATCCATTCCGCTTCGCAGAATTCGACGATGACCCTCGTCTCCTTGACATCAGGAAGTGCGAGGATAGGGCGTGTAAACAGTCGGCTGGAATGCGTGCGGCGGCACATGTAGGCTCGAAGCATGCTGCTGAGGCGCTCGTCTCCTAGCGTTTCCTGAAATCGTGCATCAGTCTTTCTTTCTTTTTCCGAATCCGAGGTCAAAACTGCTTACATCGCGGAAGAAGGAGACAAAGTCCTGATATGTCGCTATTCCAGGGACATTGAGGAAGGCAAAAGGTGGATACCATTCGTCGTTGGAACTATGAAGACAGATTAGTTTGGCCATCATCATCATAACGACATTATCAAGTCCTGAAGGACCTACTTTGTGATAGGCGTCCCCGACACAAGCCACTTGTGCCGACCGGTGAGGCCACGGACAGCAATCGACACATCTGATTTCCGATTCTTGATCGTGTGGGCTTCTATATCAGCAGGTTAGCACTTGAATAGACTAACCCTGAACGACATATCTCACCGTCAAGCACGATTCTATGGAACTTGATTTGATGCAAGGGACCGCGATCTCTCTTGAAGATCTCTGCCCATTGCTCTCTCAATGTCGCCTCATTAGCGAGCTCCTTTGGAGGTTTGAACTTCGGATATGATCGTCGAATTTCTTCGTAGGTTGTTATCCTGACAGGGACATGAGCCATATATTTAATCGGAGGTCGAATCCTAATCAATCACTAGACTTACACGATGTCATAGCTATTCAGGTCCTCGACATCATTGAGCGTCTCCAGCCTTGCCCCAGCGTGATAATTGACGACTCTGCCAATCGCTGTGCTTTCGCAATGTTTTCGCATTTCATCCATCCTGGAAGCAATGTTAGACATCCGTGAGGACAAAATATACCGTGTCGTATAACATACCAGTGCTTGGTGAGGACTGACGGCACTACAAGCAGAGTAGTTCGAACCGGGTCGTCCGGATCTGAGGGAGGTCCATCGATGATATTCGCTGCCAAATTATAAGACTTGCACCGAGGAGACATGGGCAGGACTCTGGAGCTGACGTACCCAATGCCGCAATGGTCTTTCCGAACCCCATTTCGTCACAATAGAGGCCACCCTTTGGCTCTATAGGCGAGTTCTCACGATCACGCTTTTCATATTAGCTATGGTTTGTCTTTGTTGTGCCTAGGGGCCACTCACCATAAACCCGCAGCCGATCACCTGGTAGTTATATAGGCCTTCCTTGAGCCCCTTCATCGTCCACTTGCAGTCGTTGTCATTTACCTCATCATCGCCCCCTTTAGCCTTCCTGAGTCGGTGTGTGAACTTCTTTAGGGCATCGTTGAGCAACTCAGCGTCAGCCTTGGCCACCTCTTGGTCTCTAGTAGGGATACTAGCAATGATTTCGGCAAGAACATCCTGTCGCTTGGTGGCCGTGATGCCTGTGAGGGCTGGCATGGACGCACTGGCATGCGCCTCCTCAATCACATTAGACGACCAGTTCATTGGTGCCGGTGGAGCAGCCGCCTTGCCCTTGGTCTTTCGTTTCTTGGCTGCTGGTCCAGCTTTCCTACCAGGATTGGCAGGATTGACCGCATCAGCCCGCGCCTTGCGTTTTCTACCCCCTCGAAGCTTCTCGAGGATCGTTTCGAACCCGACTTCCATGCTTTTCCTGTACTCGGCAGCAGAGAGGCGATTGACACGTCTTCTCTTGATGACAGGGATCATCGGAAGCGGTGCCGCAGTTGGTATGGGAATCATTGTCTGCTGAGGATCCGGGTTGATACCCTGGTCGTTATTCTTGACGAGCTGGTCCTTTAGTAACAGAACTCTCTGCTCAACGCTTTGCTCTTGCTGGACAAAAATCTCGTTATCCGCCTCTGGCACCTGTGCCTGCGCATCCTGTCTATCCTGCAAGGCCTGCGCGTTTCGCTGCTCTTCATCCTCCAAGTCCTGTAGTTGCTTGCGCTGTTTAGAGATCTTCCTCTGGATTTCCCACTTCGTCTTTGCAGTCGCGTAATCGACCTTATGAGCCAGGGTCGGGGTCGGCAGCCCTTGGAACCACTTCTCGACGGCCTCGAATCTGCAATCCCGTTAGCATCTGTGGCCATGGTTCATACCATCAACTTACGCCTCCTGCGCGTCTCTATCCAGTGCGTCATCTCTCGCCTCCGATTCGGGCGTCAGGACATGGTCGGGTAGGGGGTCACCATTGAGATCAGTGATAGGTGGAAGAGAGGGGATTTCGGGGCTCGGGGTATTCTGTGGGACTTGCACGTCTTTGGTAGCGGTAATAAGGGCGCGCGCGCGGTCAAGGGCGTCCCTGGCGTAGGCTGGGATTCTGCGCGCTCGTGCGTCTGCTAGACGGTCTGCCTCTAGGAAAGGGAGTTGAGGGGGCACCTGAACTTTTGCCATTGCGTTTGGGCGTGGTCGATCGAAGGGTTTAGTGGTGAGGTTGAGGGTTTAGGTGAGGATTAATGTCTGAGGATGGAGATATGGTGAGAGGGATCTGAGTAGAGATGCCGTCATACGTGATTATTGAGCCGCTGGAGGGCCTCTAAGTGTCTTGTAGGTGGTAGAGAGTGTAGATAAAGACGGTGTAAAGAGATGAGGGCGTATCTATACCTCGGCCTTTATTTATAGAGAGAGAGAAGAGATAGGCTTAGGTATCTATACCCAAGTAATAGCAGGAATTTTTAGGAAAGATGGAGAACTGTGGCCTTCGAGGGCCTTATATAGTCAGATAAGTAAGAGAATTAAAAGCATAAGATGAGGTTTAAGTGAAGCAATGTTGATATAGAACGGCCGAAACTTGCACTCATACTACTATGTTTGATAATAAAGTAACTTACCCTGAAGGAGGAAGCATATTGGAGCCGCTCGTAAGATGAGCCTAGCTAACCAGGTCAGTGACCACAGTTGTATGTCTAGAATGATATCGGCTCTGCCGTTAGTGCAATTTGGTCCGCTGCAAGTGTCCCAGAAGTCTGCCTCAAGCTGGGAAATCGACCATGTTCGGAACTCGTTTCTTCGAAGGAATCTAGATATAAGCATCTCCTATAGTGGCTGGGAATAGGGGTCACTCGGGTGTTCGAAGGTGTAACTATGAGGGCCAGTAGCAACTTATCATTATGATACCAAGTTTATGTCAAACTGAAGGAAAGGACATAGCAGCACTTTTCAAGCCCTCCAAAATTAATATTAAACTAGGGGTATGCGAGCGAAACTATCTACAGTAGTATATCACAGAGTTTCCACTTGACACGCATTGCTCAACGGCCCCTCACATCATCAATACAATCAAATCGTAATCAAGTACATAGCCTCCAGCCAGTAGCACATATATCTTTCATCAATAGCCTTCCCCAAGCACATAGTGCTTCAACCGCTGAAACTGTTTATATGGCGAAACGGTTCCTCGCCGCAGCAGTGGGAGAGATAGAAGGAGAGGGGACGGAGCTAGAAGGTCCCGCGGCCGCAGAAGTCCGGTTACCAACGCTACCAACGAGCGGGCCAATGAAGAAAGGCTGGTCGCAAGGGCTCGAAGGCGCCGACACGCAGTTCGGAAGGTACCGGCCAAGTCGTCCAGTCTCATTGCCCAAGCCGAGAACATAGGCCGGGTTGAAGGCGGGCACCAAAGACGAAGTGTTGGATGGGAAGATGATGCCCTTCTGCCCCGCGGCGAGCCAAGTTGTATCGGCAGTGTGCACGGCTGCCAGTCTGGCCAGTATAAAGGAGACTTCCGGGGACTGGGTGTATGCAGTGGCGCCGATGAAAGCGGCGGCAACGTCGGCCTCGAGCCCGAGGGCAATTGTCACGTATTGCTCGCCGCTGGAAGCCCTTGGGACCGAGTAGTTACATCTTGGGTTCGAGTAGCCAGGGACTTTGGCGCCAACAACCTGCAGAGCCCGGACGCCCAGACGGTTCTGTCTCTGGATGCCGAGGAGGTTCTGGTAGTATTCGAGTCTGGAACCGTTGGTGGCAGTTTGCAAGAAGGTCTGGTTGATGGGTTGGGAGGTATAGTATCTCTCAAGCAGGCCCTGTAGTGCATAGGCGTATTCGACGACTGCGGCGTCCGATGACTTGGGAGAGCAGCTGGTGTTCTGAGCAAGCGCAGCCCCCGCAAGCAGGAGACCGCCGAACATAGAGAAGAAGCGCATGGTGGCTGATCAGACTTTAACCTCGACTATGAATCTTGAATGAGAGAGTAGCCAATATGAGATCAGCAAACTGCTTCAAGTTCGGGAGAGTAGATATATAAGTATGATATGTGGATTGACTGGCAGCCGTGGGGGTACCTCGCCGTCAGAGCGACGTGAGGGCAGCTATATGATGCAATTGAACTGTATGTGAGAGGATCCAAGCTCGCTCTGCACTTGAGGAAGTGCGCGGAAGCTTAAGCCGACCTTTGCATCATGACATACCCCGGCTCGATGCTCTCATAGGCAGAGAGAAGACCACACGTCGTGCTCACCCTAAGCGGCGGGGGCTGCGGACTTCTCATCCGCCATTGACAGCAAGCAGAGCGCATTGAATGCTGGTTCATAACATGGCCACTGTGATATCATGACCTGCCGGATCACGGTAGGGCTGCTTGCGGTCGAAGATGCAGTCTCGGCCAAATCTTGGTGTAATCGAGCTCGATCGCGGCCCGCCCTTCCCCGTCTGATGCGGGAGACTAGATCCTTTAGTCAGATCTATCTTGGAGGCAAGGGTTGATCTAGATCAGGATCCAAGATCTTCTATCTCAGGCTGGCTTTGTCCTTTGGTCAGTCTGCGGATGGCGCGGAAGACATAACCATGAAACCAGACGGGGTGCTGTTTGGGTCGACTCAGGCACGTGATCAAATATGCGCGCGGACTTAGGAAGACTTAGGCAGACGACGAATTTAAATTCAAATGGGTTTTCATCGAGTTTCATTGAAAAATCAATCTATGCCATGTAGTATAAAGTGACCAAAGATAGCACTCACTGCCTGAGTGGCGGTTACACAAGCAATCGAGATAAGATAAGCCAACCAAAGCACGGAAACGAAACCATCAGAAAAGGAGCCTCAAAACATATGCCCCCCGAAGGTCTTTACATAGCCTGGGCGAGAATACCACCAGCCTTGAAGGGGAAAGAGTCGACCAGAGCGTCGCTCTTCTTGTAACCACCCTTGGCGATGATGTCACTGTAGTTAGTGGAACCACCACCGTTCCAGGCGAGGAGCTAGTAAGGAAGTTAGTTAAGGCCAGTAGAATCCGAGATGGCGCGCAACTTACGTTGGGGGTGTCCGAAGGAATGTCGGTGAGGACGCCTTCGGTGGCAATGGAGATGATGTCCTTCTTGAGCTTCTCGGGAGTGAAGTCAACGGCGAAGGCCGAGTCCTTAGACGGTTGGAGGGAAACGAAGTACGCCAAAAGACCAGCAATGTGAGGAGAGGCCATTGAGGTTCCGGAAATGGTGTTGACCGCGGTGTTGCTACCGATCCAAGTCGAAAGGATGTTGAGACCAGGGGCGAAGATGTCAGTGCACTTGCCATAGTTAGAGAAGTAAGCGCGCTCGTCAGCAAGAGTCGAGGCTCCGACAGTGACAGCCTTCTCGGCAGCAGCAGGAGAGTAGCTGCACGCGTCAGCGTTGTCGTTACCGGCCGCGACAGCAAAGTGGACACCAGCTTCAACACCGGCGTTGACAGCGTCTTCGAGGGTCTTCGACTTGCCGCCACCAAGACTCATGTTGGCAACACTGCCCTTGAAGCCGTTACCGCCCTTCTTAGCCTTCTTGAGGTGAGATTCAACGGCCCATTCGACCCCCTGGACAACGTCGGCCATGGTACCGGAGCCGCTGGATCTCAAGACCTTGACGGCATAGATGTTGGCCTTCTTAGAGACACCGTACTTCTTTCCGGCAATTGTGCCCGAGCAGTGAGTACCGTGTCCGTTTCCATCCTCGTCAGCGTCGTTGTTGGGGATGGTCTTGCCCCAGTGAGCACGGCCCTCGAAATCATCGTGCGCCACGTTGATACCAGTATCAATAGTGTAAACGTCAACTCCCTCACCTCCCTCAGAGGCGTATAGGTACTTGTTGAATGTACCGAAAGTGAGTCTATCCCGGTGGGAGATACGGGCCAAACCCCAGGGGGCGTTCTTCTCGGTGTCCGTGTCTTCCAATGTATGAACTTCGGAGTTACGCTCAATGTATTCGACCTATAAATGCCCAGCGTCAGTTTGAACCAAATAAATAACGTTATATTGCACTTACGTCAGGGTGGTTGCGGATCTCCTCGATCGTTTCCTCGTGGAAGTGTCCCGAGTATCCCATCAGGGATCCAGCAATGTTGAAAGTATCTTTGAGACCATCATATATTTCCTCGCCAAACCCGAATTCGAGTCCGAGGAAGGACCGCTTCTTCAGGTCAGGCCTAGCACCGCTCTGCTGACTATGGATGTCCTGCACCCAGCTGTGGTGAGCAGAGGCTGCATCGGTGTCTACGTGCTTCTTGAAAACAACGATGTAGGAGTCGGGGATTTCTTTGGCGTTCGTGGATGAAAGAATGGGAGCGGCTCCGTTGTGAATGGACTCGACAACAACGGGCGAGGCTGCAGCCAGCAGCGGGAGCAGGGAAAGGCCGAGGATGCCTTTCATGATGGGCAACGATATAAGAATGTAGCAGAACTTGACAATACAAACAAAGAGAGAATAACCAGAGACGTGAATGACGAAGGCACGATGGGTTGGATAGAGATGATGGGAGAAGACGAGGATGGGGAGAGGATGAGGAGTGAGGAGGAGGTTGGATGGGGAGGAGAGCCGAGCTTATCAGTCAGCTGCACCAGCAAGGGTGATGTAAGAAGCAACCGGGGTGATCAGCGGTAATATTACGCAGAGATACATGTCAGGTGATTCAAACTAAGCCACTTGCTCTTTGAAGGCTGGTATTTTACATATCAATTACAGATTGCGGCAGTACGCGGCCCCGTCACGCCTTGATAAGGACCCAGGTTGAGCAACAGGCCAGTGGGGGCAGAGTGTGCGGAGAACAAGCAATCCACGGTCATCAGGTCCATTTATTGACTCTATTGTCCTACACAGTGGTAGTAGGGGCTATGTCTTTCAGTAATAATCTGCACAGATGGAACCTGCCAATTATTTCATGTTGCAGAAACAATCAGCAGCTGACGGAGGACATTCGTCCAGCGGTAACTCAGGCCCTCAGAACCCAAGCGGCCAAGTTCCAGGCACCAGGAGCTTGCGCCTTGAGGAACTTGTAAGAAGTTCACCAACCAGGAGGACTAGTGTGGAACAGGGCGAAACTGGTCACTCGGCCAACTTCCCTTTCAACCCCAGCCAAGCTGTGATCGCTGATTCCGCCTCATCATTCCTCATTCCTGCTTCTTGCTTCCGAGATCATGCCAGCCGAGTGGCCTCGGGGGTTCCAAGCTGTCTTGAGGCAGCTAGTCACGACTGTGGCGTAGTTAAACGAGACTGACGAGCTGATATCTACCATTGGTTTGCTCTTCTTCTTTTTGAGCTGTCATCATCATTATGAGATGGTGCAGGCTTGCAGCAGGTTGGTGCGCCATCGACTTGGCATGCTGGATGATAATATATGGGAACCGGACAGCTTGTAAGTGGCAATTAAAAGGTAAAAAGGCATGTATTGTTGTATTTGTTGTCGGTTGATGTACTAAGGAGGAAAGGTTTGAAGGTCTCATCCCATGCTTCTTACCTATCCTACCATACCTAGGTAGTTCCGTGGATCTCATGAGCGTTGAATGGATGCACGCGAGCAGGAGCTACCAACCATATATCCATTGTACACGGCGCTTGTCATGGAGAAAGCCTACTAGTAAGATTATCTTGCTGCAGAAATGCGCGACATATGACAAAGGTACATATACACCTTACACGCACCAGAAAATTTTCCAAGGCGCGATATTCACAAACTACAATACGGAGTACGTGGGGGTCAGTCATCGAAGGGGATGGAAATATATATTCCGGCCATTAAACATAGCTCCTCCAATCCCGATAAGCACAGATACCAAAAGCCAAAAAAAATATAAGCCAGAAGAACATAATAACTGAGAGCTATATAATGGCCATCTTTTGCTCCCCGACTTCGCGCCGATGCAGGTACAAGAAGCTGAGACCGGGCAACCTGGATGATGAAATGCTCAAGCGGCGATAAGCGCTTATCGATAAGGATGGCGGAAATGGCAGTAGTGGGTCACATGAGTGGTGCACTCGAAACGGATCGTTGCTTCAGCCTCTGGCCAAGCGACACTGCCTGTTCGTCGGCGGCCGATAATTTTAGCAGCTTGATTACGGTCGGTAAATTGCACTCAACAGTACTTACTTATAACCTTGAGGTCTTTCTTAGTGGTGTTCGCGTCCAAGAGCAATTGCTGATCTGACATTAAAACAGGCCCTCGGTCCCGCCCTCCCGCCTCTGCCGACGACACTGCTTCCTCGACCTGCCAATGAGGACTGTTGTGACACCGAGTCGAAGTGCTGGTTCATGTCGGATGGTCCTTGACCGTCAATCAGGTAGCCGGGGAGATTCCGCGGCGCAATGAACCGGGCCGTTTCCCTCTCGCCGCATTCTTCCTCGCTTACCCAACGCCCCTCTGTCGAGCTAGCCCCGGCTATCGATGAGTTGAATACCATTTGCGATGAATATGCTGTGGACATAAATCTTACGACTACGGCTACGGAGAGTCTACTTCGACTGCGTCACACATTGATAGACAACCAGCGCCCCCAGGAAGCGAAGGAGTCGTTTCGCCAACTGAACGGATTTCAGACGCTTCTGAGTCTTGTCAGAAAGCTTTCCGAGGTCTACACACCGGGTGTGCATACAAAGGGTGAGAGAAGGAGCTTGTTGGCCGTATACAAAGACTGCTTAACGGTTCTTGCGGAATGCCTCAGGGGTAATCTAGGGAATAAGAGGCATTTTGCCAATCGGATCCCAGGCGGAGGACAACCAGCTCTTGAAGAGGCCTTTTCGATCCTGATTCTTAAGCTGGATGCTGCTGAAGGCGATGTGGAATATTTCTGCGGCAGCATTCTTGCAGCATCACTGTGCCAGGAAACCGTCGTAGATGTCTTCACAGCGCTCTCGACAAAACTTCAGAGGACAGACGACTTAGAGACAACTCCTGATGCTGTCAAGAAGGAAGTCGAACGTTTCATAGGTGCGTCGGAGATCATTGAAGCGCCGGAGCTTCTAGGTCCATTTCTTCGCGTATGGCTGAAGCAGTCCTTTCTTTTTAAGCCTGTGCAGACTGTCTTGAGGCTGGCTGTACCAGCATGCCTCAGTCGACTTGCTTCGCAATCTCAACGGAACGTCTTGACTTTACATGACACAGGAGCATTCAGTCTTACCATTCCGCTCTTGCTCAGTGATGATCTTCTCCATGCGGAAAAGCTATTCTATCAAGAGCTTGCCCAAGAATTGTGCACCCAAGGGACCAAAAATGTGGATGACGCGGTATATCTCTACAAAAAGGCCCACAAATGCCCGGAGACATTGAGGTTCCTTGTTGATATGCTCAAACGCTCCAAGGAACCCTCAGTGATTCAATTTGACCTGTCATTGCATGGATTCTGCTCTTTGGAATTTGCGACAATAGGCCGTTCATTTCCCCCAGTCACATCAAGTGGATATACTCTCGCGGTTTGGGCCCGCTTCGATCAATTCGACCCGAGCACGCATACGACCATCTTTGGCGCGTTCGATTCGAGTCAGACATGTTTCCTCCTAGCCTACTTGGAAAAAGATACTCGCAACTTCATTCTGCAGACGTCGATCAAAGGCTCACGCCCGAGTGTGCGATTCAAATCTATAGCATTCGAGTCTAATAAGTGGTATCATATCTGTGTGGTGCACAGGAAACCTAGACCACCATCTCATTCTCGTGCCCTTCTCTTCGTTGATGGAGAGCTTATCGACCAGCAAAGGATTGAGTATCCATGCGTGCCTTTGCCTAGTGCCGCGAACCGTTCGCCGCGGGTTCAAGCTTTTTTCGGCACTCCGCAGGATCTGGCAATGAAACTCGGGAGGGGGGTATCTTCTAGCCGGTGGTCTTTGGCGAGTGCCATGCTATTTGGAGAGGCCTATAGCGATGATATGGTTGCAGTTTTCTATAACCTCGGACCTCGATACTATGGCAATTTCCAAGATTGTCTCGGGTCTTTTCAGACGTACAGAGCATCGGCAGCGTTAAACCTTCGCAACGAGCTTCTTCATCCCGGCAAGGAAGAACAATCGGATATTGTTACTGCGATCCGTCGGAAGGCGAGCGCCTTGGTTCGCGAAAGTGGTATTTTAATCAACGTCTCTGCGCTAGCTATTCTAGACGACGATGACAACAATTCGACCGACGAATCCCAGCTCATCAAATCCCTTTCAACCCAAGCAGGGAAAAAACTCACTCAATTGACGAGAGGCGGAGGAAACGCAATAGCTATTAACGGTGCGAATCCCGCCATAAATGAGGCTCTAATCCAACCACATGGTATTGGTATCTTGACAGGTGATCCGGTCATTACCTCGCCGCATTCTCTGGATGATATGAGCTGGCGTGTTGGTGGCTGTGCCTCGGTGCATTTAAGTCTCCTTCATGCGGCTTCCACCGCGGAGTCTACCCTTCTTGCCGTGGAAGCGTTATACGAGGCGGTCCAGGACAGTTGGCGGAATAGTGAAGCAATGGAGAAAGAAAATGGCTATGGAATCCTCGCTACCATAATTCGTGAGAAACTTGGTTATGGCTGGACCTCAACCAAGGTGGCCGCTGTTTGTTCCGATACTGAGCAACGGTCTGCTCTTTCGCTTGACCTTCTACGTTTGACCTTGAAGTTTGTTGGGTACGACGTTGAGCAGCCAACGCGGTCCATGATAACGAATCCTCTCGCTTATAGGGTGTTGCTCGTGGACCTGGAGATATGGAGATACGGTGAACCTCCTCTCCTTGAATTATACTACTCGCAATTTCGCGTCTTTGCAAGTGAGAGTCAGTTCCGCCGGTTTAACTCTAAGCGCCTTGCCCGGATGCGTAAGTTCGTTCCCCAGTCTCAAATGCCTGGCTGACAAGAATAGGTGTTAATAAAAAGTTGCTCGAGGCCCTCAAAGGAGGGAGCATTACGCCGGAAATGCTACGGCCTTTCGTTTCTGCGTTTAGATCATTGATGGAGAGTTGTCTTTCGACGGATCTGCTTCGTTCTCTGGCTCTTTTTATCACATATTCCCTACACAAGCCCAAAGACCCAAGTGGATTGCAGAAGAAGAAAAGTATGCGATTTAGGACAAACTCAGCGCAACGAGCTCTTCCATTGGACCAGCAGGGCCCTAGCATGCCAGCCATTCAAGTTGCTATTGAGATGCTTCGAACGTTGTGTTCACTTTTATGCGACACTCATGATCTCGCGCCGATAAAGAAGTTCGCCAAAACTGTTACAAATAAGGTATGTGAGCCTGGGAACACGCTCTATTGTGTCTGACTGTATCACAGTGGCTTCTCTATCTACTGTGCGAGGACGAGCCGGAAATCGTTGTTCTGGCGAGTAGGATACTCGCTAGGGTGATCGTGACCCACGGCAGCAACTATAACAAGAGATTCATCGAAAAGAATAATGGGTATCTTATCATGCGAAGCTGCATGAGGAGATGGTGGAATGTACCTGTGTTATGGCCTCTTTGCTTTTCGATTCTATTTGGCCTCGATCTCAGCAAATCGATGGCTGATAAACCATTCGACAAAGCTTCGCTCTTTGACGTATTGGTGGGGAACGGAGTCGAAGTTTGTTTTCCTGAAGTGTTCCCTGTCATTGCGGAGATGATGCAGAGCGCTTTGAGGAAGTCTGTCATGGCCAATGGGCGTTCGCATTGCCCGGACTTGGACCAAAGTGCGAGGCTCCTCATGGCTCGCCCTGTACCTGTCAGCACCAGTGATCAAGAAACCTCCCTTCTGGCGACAGTCATTGAATTCCTTGCTGGGTTGCATCTGAATTCAGAGGGGTTCCGTGAGTTCATGTCTCAGTCTGAATACATCGAACACTTGTTTTCAGTCCTGTTTCCGGTTGTCGTCGGCTCGGACCCTGTAACTGCGGACATTGAACTATCCTATCGAGTGAGTGGTCTTGGCCTTGATGATTCACGCACTACGAGCCCTCCCCATTCTCGCAGCTCGAATGAGGTGCATACGACTACCGTTGAGCGTTCCGGGACTCGCGATGGAACTAGCCCATCTTTACCCCGATCATCCTCTTTCATCCTTGTGTCGCAAGATGGTGGGAAGCACCCACGCTCACCCTTACAGATGAAGCATGCGTTTGCCTCAGGAAGTGTTGACCTTGAAGGGACTACCGAACATCCGTTTTTGTCCCGTATTTTATGCTTGGCTCTGTCTATCCTTTCCGAACAAATCCTCGAGCGGAAAGACTTTTCTGGACTTGGCCTTTTCTCAAAAACTCCACCTGGATTCTTAGAACACCAAGCATACTTCAACTCTTGGGTTCTGACAAGACTGCTTCAGATGTTAAGAAATGTCGTCTTCTCAAAGACTGAGTTGTTAGCAGAGCCACGTGTTATTACCAACTTGGGACGCTTTATAACTCATCAAACGGAAGCGACATTAGAGGGATGGTTCGTGGACGGAGCGAGTGCTACTCTTGAGTTTGCGGGGACGATCCTGGAATATCTCCAGCGCCCGGACGTCTCGTCCTTGAAGAGTATCAGGCTTTGCAGCCAAATAATCGCTACGATCCACTCGAACGTATTCCGCGTTGTTCTAGTTCAACTTTCTGAGGTTCAAGGCTCAGATGCTCTGTCTTTCCTCAATCGCTTATCCTACTGGCAAGTAGTGCTTTTGCAGGCAGGCGAGGCCCAAACAGATCATCTGCAGTTGCTATGCTATCTTCTTTATATCAAGCTGATAGACCAGAGCAAGGCCGTGCGTGTGGCTGCCGCGGGTCTCTTCCGAGTTATCATGGTCCAAAAGCCAACAGAACTATTTATGATCCTGAACCATGCAGCGGCCCCCCTCCAGGAGCGTCTTGCAGGGGGCTTTGATGCCCTTGTAGGCATGGATGATACCGCCTTCTTGCAATGGATAGACGACCAGGCGGACGACTTGAATGCTTTGTTCCTGAGAGATGTGTCAAAGTCCTGGGATGACTTTATCCAGAAGCAGAACGTACTTGTCGAAAACTCGTCAAGTATCCACAGGATGAAGCGTCAGGAAAAGCTGAAACAAATAAGCAAGCTGGAGAAAATCAGGGATGAGGTGACGCGCAGGCACGAAGCCACGTTTCCTCATTGGAGCTCGAACATTGCCGCCTCTGAGCTCTTGAGGTACCAGAGATCTCTACAAGACCAACAGGATAGCCATGTGTTTATGTGGAATACATACTCGCGCTTAACCATTGACTTAAGGCGGTTCTGTGGTATCTTAGCTGAAGACAAAGAGAGAAAATGGCGGCTTGATCAGACGGAAGGACGGAGCCGTATGCGACTACGCATCGTTCCCGACGATTCAGGGGAGAGACAGGACTACCAACCGAAACGGAAAGCATCTGAACCTCCGATTGTCAAGTTGGATGCAACAGGGCCCTCTAATGGCAAAGCTCTTGCAGCTCCTCTGGACGACGAGCGATCAAATGATAGCCCTGGTGGCATTGGACCTGACAATGCGAGTGTTATGGAAGAAAGCTTCGAGATGATTGATGATCCGAAGGCGGATCTCGAAGATTCCGACGACAAGAACCGGAAAGTTATGAGGAGCCTACATCGCGGCGACCAAGTCGAGGACCTTTGCAACGTGTCCCGGATTGTTGGGCTGGAAGCTTTCGAAGGGCTCTTGATTCAAGGCAAAGACCATATCTACATCCTTGATAACTTCTTTCAACGCATTGATGGCGAAATCGTTAATGTTTCGCAAGCCCCAAGTGACGAGCGCGACCCGTACGTCCGCATGATTGCTGGCAGAGAAGCAAGTGAACGAAAGCCCCAGGAATACGAAACTAGGAGCTGGAAATGGACAGACCTAGTCAGTATATCCAAGAGACGATTTTTGTTTCGCGATGTTGCCCTCGAGATTTTCTTCACCGACGGAAGCAGCTATCTATTGACTCTCATTTCGTCCAAAGCTCGAGATATTCTGTGCAGCCAGCTTGCTGGTAAGGCTCCGCAGGTTACGGGAAGCGTGGGACACTCCCGGCCGGAGGATGTCTGGCGATTTGAGACTCTCCGAAGTTCTGAAGATGCGCCGCAGACCCTCGGCTCAAAGTTTGCCAGCGTCTTCGGACACTCACCAGTATACCCAGCAACTCGCAAATGGGTAAAAGGAGAGATTTCTAACTTCCACTATCTCATGTTGATCAACACCCTCGCCGGCAGGACATTCAACGATTTGACCCAATATCCAGTTTTCCCCTGGGTAATTGCCGATTATACAAGCCAGGAGCTGGATCTCAGAAACCCGAAAAGCTTCCGCGACCTGTCGAAGCCAATGGGCTGTCAAACACCTGAACGAGAGGCTGACTTTAGAGAACGGTATCAAGCTTTTGCAGAGATGGGCGACGGGGATGCTCCACCATTCCATTACGGCACTCACTACTCCTCAGCTATGATCGTGAGCTCCTATCTGATCCGATTGCAGCCTTTCGTGAAGTCGTACTTATTACTGCAAGGAGGCACATTCGATCATGCGGACCGTCTCTTCTATTCTGTTGGGAAGGCTTGGGAGTCTGCCTCACGAGGCAACATGTCGGATGTGAGGGAACTGATACCTGAATTTTTCTACCTGCCCGAGTTTCTAGTCAACTCCAACAAGTATGACTTTGGCATGCTCCAAAACATGGCAACGGCAATTGACTCGGTAGAACTGCCACCGTGGGCGAAGGGTGACCCGAAAATCTTCATCGCCAAAAATCGAGAAGCGCTAGAGAGCCCCTATGTGACTCGGAATCTGCATCACTGGATCGACTTGGTTTTTGGCTGCAAGCAAAAAGGCGAGGCGGCTGTTGAAGCGGTCAACGTCTTCCACCATCTCTCTTATCAAGGCGCCAAGGATATTGATGCCATTGAAGATCCAGTAGAGCGGCTGGCCACTATTGGGATTATACACAACTTCGGGCAAACGCCACACCAGATATACAATCGGCCCCATCCTCAAAGCGAGGTACATAGACACAAGATTCCACGATTGGACACTCTTGCTGAGTCACTTACACAACTCCCCATGGCGCTCCTAGGTAAGTCCACATTCCCAGCAATTCTACCTCAAGACTAATGCGCTCCTAGAAACAGGAGAACGGGTCTCGTCTCTGTGCATGCGGCATGATCGGTTATTATGCACTGCTGCGTTACGTCTCAACATACCACCAAACTATGACAAATATTTGGAATGGGGATTTTTTGATGGCAGCGTCAGATTCTATTCCGCAGACCACCGAAAGGTAGGCCTATTATCATCACCTACCTTCAACACCTTAGCTAACAACAAAAAGCTTCTTGGCCATTTTGAGCATCTCCACGTGGGCCAGCTGGCCGCTGCCGTCTTCGCGGACTCCAGAACATTGGTCACCTCAGGCGCCGATTGCACTATTTCAATCTGGACGTTCACAGCAACAGCAAAGTCCGTGGATTTAAAACCTTCAGGATCTTTGTTTGGCCATCGTACGCCAGTGAGTGTACTTGCCGTCTCACGGTCTTTCAGCACCCTACTGTCCGCGTCTCTGGACGGTCAACTCATGCTTTGGGATCTGAACCGTCAGTGCTTTGTGCGGGAGCTTCCCGTCAAGGGGCCTGTTGACGTATGCGCTAGCTCTCCTCATTCTTTTTAAAACTTCAACTAACGTGAACCCAGTGCGCTCAGATAAATGATGTGACCGGAGAAATCGCAGTGTGTCGAGGGAACCGCATCACAATATACACCCTGAACGGAGCTGTATTGCTTGAACAGGTCGTCTGCGATTCAGCCGATGACAAGACGATGACTTGTGTCTTCTACGAAGGTGTGGGCGATGAATGGCAGGAACGAGACCTGGTCTTCACCGGTCATCGGAGGGGAGTTGTCAATGTAAGTCGTGAAATAGTCCGTCGTCGAGGACATACTGATTCCTTGTAGGTTTGGAGCAAGATCGTCCGGAATGGTCGATTCGAGCTGGAGCTGATCCGCCAGCTTCATCACGTTGATAACAACCGAGACAACGGTGCAAATATTGTTGCAGGAATTAGTTGTATCCTGGCGCTACCCCAGGTGGTCTATACTGGTGATGAGATGGGAAGAGTGGTAAGTGGCCTGGCTTCGGGGTGATGTATAGCTATGCTAATCGTTCTTATAGTACGAGTGGAGTTGTGTCCAACGTCGATGACCTCTGCGAGGCTCTTGTCCTGGTGACCTTGACAGTCTTTTTTTAAGCCATGCTTCCTAGATTTCGTGTTTCTGCGGGGTTCCTACGGAGTATGCTTACCGTTTCATGCTTTCCGGAGGTTATGGATTCCAAGCTATTGCCTTTGTTCTTTGGACTGAGCGTTCCAGTTGCCTATATGTTGTTTTGGGTTCAATAGATACAGGCGGATATTCTTCCCTCAATGGGCAGCATGCAAAAGTTACTATGGATATACTATGTACTACACCCTCTGTACGGAGCGTTGTGCTCCTATACTCCGAAAGGGAGCCTATCACCGTTATTCCGGGGCATCCGGCCTCGATACGAGCCCCTAAGATGGGGAGATGTGGAGATGAGGCTGATCACGAGATGCACTGCCATAGCCCTGACCCCTGTCACGACGGACTCCTGATTCCGGTGATTCGGTGAATGAAACAGGCCCTGGATCGCTGCATGTGTGGAAGTGCAGGAAGAAGACGGAGGTGGGGTGGATCGGCCATCCGTTGCCGGAGCACTCTGGGCCGTGTTGGGAGAGAGCAGAAGGATAGCTCCGGGAGATGTACGGAGTATGAATAGGTAATGCAGTTTTGGTGGTGTTGCATCAATGGGTGATCATTATAGAGAATGGTGAATAGGCACCCTGTGAGCAAGCCCGCTAGGATGATATCAATTATCTATCATCATGGAGCACATGGAGCACTATCAAGGAACACCTTATAGAACTTGCATTGTTATGCCCCTCCAGTCAGCAACAACAAATATCTTAGTCATGGCTTTACCCCTCCGGAACCGCTGATAGCGTCATAAGCCCAGTCTCGCCCCACCATGTCTGGGTGACCTCAACATGAACCGCAAAAACATCAACGCCGCCACGTCTCTGCAATTTAAGTTCATTTAAGAACCATCTTTCCACTTTATCCCTTCTGTCTATTCTCCTATTTGTCTTTTGAATTGATACCATCTAAATTCATCACCCCCCATATACACACTCACAATGTCTTCTTCTCTTGAACAGCTCAAGGCCACCGGCACCGTAAGCTACCCCTCTTCTAGAGTATCATTTCTCACGTTTCTCTGAGACGTCATTGCTAACGAGCTTGATCTTAATTAGGTTGTCGTTTGCGACTCCGGTGACTTCGCCACCATTGACAAGTACAAGCCTCAAGATGCCACCACCAACCCCTCCCTCATCCTCGCTGCTTCCAAGAAGCCCGAATACGCCAGCCTGATCGATGCTGCCGTTGAGAAGGCCAAGAAGAAGGGCGGTTCCGTCGACGAGCAGGTCGATAACACCCTCGACTACCTCCTTGTCGAGTTCGGCAAGAAGATCCTCGACATCATCCCCGGCAAGGTTTCCACCGAGGTCGACGCCCGTTTCTCTTTCGACACCAAGGCCTCCGTTGACAAGGCTCTGCACATCATCAAGGTGCGACAATCCATCAAATCTGGCAGTGGCGAGCCCAATTGCTAACCCTAAGCAGCTCTACGAGGAGGCTGGTATCTCCAAGGACCGCATCCTCATCAAGATCGCCTCTACCTGGGAGGGTATCCAGGCCGCTCACATCCTGCAGAGCCAGCACGGCATCAACTGCAACCTGACCCTCATGTTCTCCCTTGTCCAGGCCATTGCCGCTGCTGAGGCTGGTGCCTTCCTCATCTCTCCCTTCGTCGGCCGTATCCTCGACTGGTACAAGGCCGCTCACAAGCGGGACTACTCCAAGGAGGAGGACCCCGGTGTCAAGTCCGTCCAGAGCATCTTCAACTACTACAAGAAGTTCGGCTACAACACCATCGTCATGGGTGCCTCTTTCCGTAACGTCGGTGAGATCACCGAGCTCGCTGGTTGCGACTACCTGACCATCTCCGTATGTTGGCCCTCGTTCTATGTGTGGGGTAACTGTCACTAACAAGCGCACAGCCTGGTCTCCTTGAGGAGCTTTACAACTCCAAGGACGCTGTCCCCAAGAAGCTCGACTCCGCTTCCGCCAACAGCCTCGACATCGCCAAGCGCAGCTACCTCAAGGACGAGGCTCTGTTCCGCTTCGACTTCAACGAGGAGGCCATGGCCGTCGAGAAGCTCCGCGAGGGTATCTCCAAGTTCGCCGCTGACGCTGTCACTCTCAAGGACATTCTCAAGGCGAAGGTCCAGGCGTAGATGTATGAACTGTCAAGAAGGGTACTGGCTGCCGCTTGATGAGAGTCATTTCGTTTTGTGTAAAAATTGGCGACTTGCAAAATTTGCTCTAGATGATATGAGTTACGGAATACTACGTCTTATATAAGTTCATTTACTTTTTCTTGGGTGTACATCTATATCTCCAACTATGCGGTGATCGAGTTCGGGAATTGCGTGAGATGGCGGGTGTGGGTTCGGAGTTTATCTTGAGCTATCTTTCCGGGCTTGAAGCCGAGCACCTATATATTCTATTTTTCAGGGTTCTCGGCTCGATCAATTATCGCTATGAAGAACAGTGCGAGCTCTACAGGATAATGCACTAGCCAAAGGCTGAATAACCAGGTCAATTGAACTGATGCCGGTTACACCGGTTACCAACATGGAGCTATGGTGGGGTTACTCGGAGACCTCCAATTTGAACAGGCGGAGTAGGACTGCTGTTCCGTTGCAGCATTCTGGGTGTCGCACCCGTACAGAGCAGTATAGGAATATAAGATTGTCCGTGTGATCCAAATACGACTTCTATAGAGTTACTATTAGTTAGAGTCTGGAATGCACTGCTTAGGAATCGGGCCTCAACCCCCCTCAGCAGCAGCGAAAACGTCATTCCGACGTCCCGCAGGGTGGGGTGCTCACGAAAACCACCAAGAGGGGGAGAGTTGAGTGGCAGGAATTGCGAGGGTCGAAGCCCATCGAATAATCCACCGAGAGGCCCTCATCCTCAGCCTATCCATCCAGTCAGCGACTTGGGCTACCCCTCGTCCCTCTTCTTCCCTTCGCTCCCCCGTCTCCCTTCCACTCACTTCATCTCTCTCCGCTGTATCCATCTTCCACAATTCTTTCCAAGTTTATCATCCAACTCTAGAAATCCATCAAAATGGTCAAGGCTGGTAAGTCGAGCTCGTCTACTTCCATCTTGTGTTGTTATTGGCCTTTATCCTGGTTGGATCCACGATCGACCGTGGCCGGAGGACCTTGTGTGAGCAGATTTGAGCACCTTTCGAGCTCTGCCCTGACCCGACAGCCTATCAACGTCTCCTGCTCCCCTGCGAGGCGTCGGTATAAGCTCTAGGATGATGAAAAGCTCCAGCTAGCTAGCTCGCTCCTCCTGCTGTCACGCGGCCAACGGCCCGGTCGCTGGGTCTGAGCCCAGGAACGTCGGACCACCCCAGGTCCTCATCTCTACCCCAGATCTGGCAGTGGCGATCTCGATTGCCCTGATCCTGATATCAAACCAATTGCGCGCTTTAGCGTGGTGTAACGTCACTGACATGGTTGGTCTTAGTTGCTGTCCTCCGTGGTGACTCCAAGGTCGCCGGCACCGTCACCTTCGAGCAGGCCGACGAGAACTCCCAGACCACCGTCTCATGGAACATCACCGGCAACGACGCCAACGCTGAGCGTGGCTTCCACATCCACCAGTTCGGTGACAACACCAACGGCTGCACCTCCGCTGGCCCTCACTTCAACCCCTTCGGCAAGACCCACGGTGCTCCCGAGGACGAGGTCCGCCACGTCGGTGACCTTGGTAACTTCAAGACCGACGCTGAGGGCAACGCCAAGGGCTCCAAGACCGACAAGCTCGTCAAGCTGATTGGTGCTGAGAGCGTCCTGGGCGTATGTGATTCCTATTTCTCATCGCAGTTCGAGAAATGCTAACGCGAGATAGCGCACCCTTGTCGTCCACGCTGGTACTGACGACCTTGGCCGTGGTGACTCTGAGGAGTCCAAGAAGACTGGTAACGCTGGTGCCCGCCCTGCTTGCGGTGAGTAATTTATTCTGAGATAGGACTTGACAGGATGGGAGCTAATGGCCGTCTAGGTGTTATCGGTATCGCTGCGTAAATGCACCTCGCAAGAATGATGATATGATGATTCAATGGATAATGTGGAGGACGAGTATTTAGGTAGCCCAAAACTGTCTTCAGATGCTATTCCTTTGCCTTGGTTGAGAAATGTAAGGTGCTGCGAGCTAGCCACATTTAAATTGAACGGCAGTGTCATGATTGTCTTTATGTGAATTATTCCTGCCAAGTCAGCAGTAAGGACTGTAAGCAGTGAAGGAATACTTGAAATATATATGCTCTGTGAATGAGTAATGTCTTTGCCCCTGGCTCAAGATAATCATAGCTTGGGGCTGTCACGTACGGATAATGGCTAGACTCTCCCCACATTCACTAAAGCCGGAGCCAGGAGTCCGCCACAGCTCCCGCAGTTTAAACCACGTTTCCGCTTGTGTTCTTTCCAATTACTATTTCTTTAACACCTCTTGCCTTTGTGCTGAACCCCTTTCTCTCTTATTCTCACTTTTTAATCCTATCCTGCTTTACTGGAAAAGTCTCTCTTTGGTTATTTGCTTTGGGTCCCTTTTTCCAGCATGCCTCTGGAAGCTCGTGTGAAGTCAGTGTTGTCTGGCGACACTGTTGTCTTGTCGCATGTTAACAACCCTGCACAAGAGCGTGTATTAAGTCTTGCATATGTGTCGTCGCCGAGACTGCGCAAAGATGGAGATGAGGTGAGACATTCTTTATTTACCCCAATTCCTTTCTGTATCCCAGGCAATTGTCAATAGGAGTAGAGTCGACTTGGCGGCATTGGGCAACTCAACACCTTTTTTTTGTTGTTTTGGCCTGCCCTACTATTCTATTCAAGCCGTGCTACTAATTAATTTATAATTCTTGAATTGAAATCATTACTGACATTTCTGTCCTAACAGCCTTACGCCTTCCAATCCCGTGAATTTCTCCGCGAGCTTCTTGTCGGCAAGGTAGTCCAATTCCAGACTCTGTATTCCGTCCCATCCTCGCAACGCGAATTTGGAAAGGTCAAGCTTCCGACTTTCGAAGTTACGCTGCCCGAAATTGTTGTCCAAGAAGGATGGAGCCGCGTCCGAGAAGAAGCCGGCAAGCGAAGCGACGACTCGGAAGAAACTGTTGCGATGCTCGAACGCCTTCGCGCACTCGAAGACCACGCTAGAACTGAAGGAAAGGGTGTATGGGGAACCGAAAGCGGCCGCATTGAAACCCGCTACGATCTTGACGATGCTAAGGCTCTAGTGGACCAGTGGAAGGATAAACACCTCGAGGGTATCGTCGAGCGAGTCCTGACTGGAGACCGTCTCGTTCTTCGACTGCTTATCGACCCGGCAGAGCACCTGCAGGTCGTCGCTGTGATGGGTGGTGTTCGTGCGCCTGCAACCAAGCGGGTAGGTGCCGATGGCAAGGAGCAGCCTGCCGAGCCCTACGGCGAGGAGGCCCACCAGTTCGTCGAGTCCAGGATTCTGCAACGCAAGGTCCAGGTGACTCTGTTAGGTGTTACCCCTCAGGGTCAACTCATCGCCAGTGTCCTTCACCCCAACGGAAACATCGCCAAGTTCCTTCTGGAAGCCGGTCTCGCCCGGTGCCACGACCACCACTCTGCTCTCCTTGGTGCTGAAATGGCAACCTTCCGCCGTGCGGAGAAGATCGCTAAGGATGCCCGGTTGGGTCTTTTCACTAACCTTGTCGCGCCCAAGGGTCCTGCTGGCGGGGCCGCCGAGGACTACATTGTTGGTCGTGTGCTCAACGCCGACACCATTTTCGTCCGAAACAAGGCTGGCCAGGAGAAGAAGCTTAGCTTGAGCAGCATCCGTCAGCCCAAGCCATCCGACCCCAGCCAAGCGCCGTTCGCCGCCGATGCCAAGGAGTTCCTGCGCAAGCGCATCATCGGAAAGCACGTCAAGGTCACCATTGACGGCAAGAAGCCGGCGAACGAGGGCTACGAAGAGCGGGAAGTTGCTACGGTTGTTCAAGGAAACACAAACGTTGCTCTTGCTTTAGTGCAAGCTGGATACGCATCGGTTATCCGTCACCGTCAGGATGACAGCGACCGATCTCCTGTTTATGACGATCTGATGATCGCTGAAGCCGAAGCTCAAAAGGATGGAAAGGGAATGTGGAACCCTAAGCCCCCGAAGACCAAGCAATACCAGGATTACTCCGAGAGTCTCCAAAAGGCCAAGATGGAGGTTTCTATTCTCCAGCGCCAGAAGCGCGTTCCTGCCATTGTCGACTTTGTCAAGTCCGGATCCCGCTTCACCGTTTTGGTTCCTCGCGAAAATGCTAAGCTTACCCTTGTTCTTTCTGGGATTCGTGCTCCTCGGTCTGCTCGTAACCCTGGTGAGGCCTCCGAGCCATTTGGTAACGAAGCCCATGAGTTTGCGAACAGACGATGCATGCAACGTGATGTCGAAATTGACGTTGAGACCATCGACAAGGTCGGCGGTTTCATCGGCACCCTTTACGTGAACAAGGAGAACTTCACCAAGTCTCTTCTTGAGGAGGGACTGGCGACCGTCCACGCATACTCTGCAGAGCAGTCCGGTCACGCTACGGAGTACTTTGCTGCCGAACAACGCGCAAAAGACGCCCGTAAGGGACTTTGGCACGACTGGGATCCTAGCAAGGAAGTTGAAGAAGAGGAAGAGGCAACCAGCGGCAGCGCCGTTGAGGCCGAAGCCACCACCCGCCGCAAGGACTACCGCGATGTTATGGTCACCTACGTTGATCCATCCACTGGCCGTGTGAAACTCCAGCAAATTGGAACCGGCACCTCGGCCCTGACAGAGCTTATGAGCGCATTCCGATCATTCCATATCAACAAGTCAAATGACACTCCTCTCCCTGGTCCTCCCAAGGCCGGTGACTTTGTTGCCGCCAAGTTCACTGAAGACGGTGAGTGGTACCGCGCCAAGGTCCGCCGCAACGACCGCGAGAAGCAACAAGCGGAAGTCCTTTACATCGACTACGGTAACTCTGAAGTTCTGCCCTGGTCCGCTCTTCGACCCCTTGGCACACAGTTCTCCGCCCAGAAGCTCCGCCCTCAGGCTGTGGAAGCTGTTCTCTCATTCATCCAGTTCCCCGCCAACCTTCCCCACTACATGGAAGAAGCAGTTTCTTTCGTTGAGGAGCAGACCTTCAACCGCGAACTTGTCGCTAATGTTGACTACGTTGCGCCCGAGGGAACACTGCACGTTACTTTGCTCGACCCCGAGGGATCAAAGACCCTGGATCAGAGCATCAACGCGGATATCGTTCACGAGGGTCTGGCTACCGTTCCTCGCAAGTTGAAGGCATGGGAGCGCGCTGCTGGTGAGACACTGTCCAACCTTCGGGCCCTGGAGGATGAAGCAAGACAGTCGCGTCGTGGTATGCACGAGTATGGTGATGTTGGTGAGGAAGATTAGAAGACGTTCGGCCTGGAAACACGGTATGGTGTTTTCCCTTTTGTTCCTGTACAAATATTTCTATTCCCATAAGTTGGTCGACGTACGAAAATGAACTGCCTTGAGACTTTCAAATCCTAAGCAACAGAGAATCATCTCAAGAGTGAAACACCACTGAGTTGTGTAGATGACATAAATACTTCATTAAAACATTAAAGCTGACTCAGCAAGGGTCTTGGACAGTTTATGCAGATTCTTCCAACATCGGGGCTGGATCGATTTGCCGAACTCCTTCCATCCGCTGGACATTTTGATCTTCTTGTTTCAAGGTTGACATTTTCGCCCCCCACGTCGCTCGTTTGCCCCTCCGACACTCACTGCTATAATTGCAAGGTTTCCGACGATACGTGTCGTGATCCACGTCGTTTGTTGATCCCGAGACCTCCGAAATAAACTATAACTCAGCTCTGCTTACGCCGGACCAACCACAGCCCAACGCCACTCTTTTCCTCAACTTTTTTTCTGCGACAGCCTCCTCCGCTCCAGACACTCCTAGCTTCCATCAAACAAAGCATACCGACACCATGCCGCTGTGGAGAACGAAGTCAAACCACAGCCAAGCCGAGAGCGATCCCGCCACCACCGCTGCCGATCCCAAGAACGATCCCGTTGCGTCGGCATCCCAGGCTGCGAGCGATGCCTGGCTCGCTGGGCATTTGAATCACCTTACCGGGGAGCAGGATGGGAAGTTGACAGAGTTCAAGGCCTTCTGTGAGAAGGAGGGGTACTATAAGCCTGGGGGTGAGGGGGAGAAGCCGAGCCATGATGACGCGACGATGCTGTATGTTTGCTTCAGCTTTTATGTCCTGTAAAAACTGGATGGAGCATGGCTAACGCGATGACAATAGGCGATTTCTGCGCGCGCGGAAATTCGACGTGAACGGTGCTTGGGGTCAGTTCAAGGATACGGAGGACTGGCGCAAGGAGAACGCCATTGAGGCACTATACGAGAACATCGACGTGGATTCTTACGAAGCCGCTAGAAGGATGGTGAGTTGGCTGACCCAGTTTATGTTCCTGAGTTTGAGCGTAACCTTAACTTTATGGATATAGTATCCGCAATGGACCGGCCGTCGAGACCGCCGCGGTATCCCGGTGTACGTGTTTGAGATCAAGCATCTGAACAGCAAGAACATGGCAACATACAACGCTACTATGACCGATCCGGAGGCGACGGCGGAAACGCACAAGTCCTCGGCTGTCCCTCAGCGTCTCCTGCGCTTGTTCGCGCTATACGAGAACCTTCTTAACTTCGTCATGCCGCTCTGCTCAAAACTGTCCCGCCCGAACCCGGAGACACCCATTGTATCTTCGACGAATATCGTGGATGTCAGCGGTGTCGGATTGAAGCAGTTCTGGAACCTTAAAGGACACATGCAGGACGCCAGTGTTCTCGCAACGGCCCACTACCCGGAGACTTTGGACCGCATTTTTGTAAGTGCCATGGTCAGAACTTATAACTGAGGTGCTAATGACAGTAGATCATCGGTGCTCCCGCTTTCTTTCCGACCGTCTGGGGCTGGATCAAGCGTTGGTTCGATCCTGTCACCACTTCCAAGATCTTCATCCTCTCTGCCTCAGAAGTCCTTCCCACCCTCAGCTCCTTCATGGAGCCCTCCAGCATCCCCAAGCAATATGGCGGTGAGCTCGAATGGCAATGGGGTGACATGCCTTACCTCGACGAGCCGGCTCGCGAGTTTATCGGTGCCCTTGAAACCGCACCCACGGAAGGCCAAACCAAGCCAGGTTTCATCAAAGGCCCGGTCCTCTTCAAGGGCGACAGAATCGAGATTCTTGGCAAGGAGAACGGAAAGAGCAGAGAGACCACCATCCCTGTGCCCGAGTCTAAGCTTGCACAGGGAAACGGCGCTTCGGCCCAGCCTGAAAAGAAAGAAACAGAACAGCATCAAGCTGCGGATGATGTGCAGCTAATCTCCGAGAAGGTGGCTGAAAACGATGAAGCAACGACCACTCCTGTTCCTGCCCAGCCTGCTGCTTGATGGAGTATCTAACAGCTTCTTATACATGATTATACACCATACCTTCTTGCATTGCACTTAATTATTCCACGTTGGCTTATTTTTGACATAGCTTGCATAGATACATACCCAAACAATATTTCTTTGTCTTGTTCTGAACCGCCTATTTGTTTGGCTGGGTGTCGGTTTCCGTTATAGACTCTACCCTCTATTCCGATTGGCGCTTCTATCCATGTTTTACATTTGCATAATAGTAATCGAATGGAATTGAAATCAGGGCGTTAAAAGGAACTGTATTGAGCTACTTTGCTGTCTTAGTAACTAGTGGTGTACGCCTACCAGGCGCCTTCAGAGGATCCAGATAAGCAGTTTTCGCCGCACTCGGTTCAACTTTTTGATTGTACATGAGAATAATATAGTCATTTTGTAGACCGGTTCATACTCCGGATTGCTGAATGATGATAATAGATAGCAGACCAACAGGAATGTTTCAGAGTGGGCCGTGGTTCCGCCAGGAGAGGGCGGACAAACCACGGAAAGCCCCCGACAGCCGCACAGCCTCCTAGGCTCCAACTCCCTCCGCCCTCCGCCCTCACCTTGACGATCTCCAATCACTCCACGGGCTCGTGCTCCTTTCTCGATTGGATGTGATCATTGCTCTCGGGCGCCGGGACACCTCTTCGTCTGTCATTAGTACCTTATCCTACCGATAGGCTTTCCACTCGACCTCAACAGCCAACATCTCGGCCTTGAACCGCATCCGTCCGCTCTCTGCCGTACCTTTCGAGCTCCGAACGCAGGAAGCGCATCCGCCGCCCGCACATCTCCTTTTCCGCCTTGCTTCGCGCGCATATGAAGAAATGAACATTCGGACACACTGCTGATGAGCTCCACGATCGAGGGCCGCGATGACTGGGCCCGAGAGGACGACCTCGACTTGGGACAGGACCACGACCAGGACGAGGACGAACTGCAGCAGCTTCCGGTCGCGGTAACCAACGGCACTGACGCTGTCAAGGACGGGATTCCGTCGGAGGGCCTGAAGAATGGGTCAATTGCATATGTGGAGGAGGACATACCCGATCTCGCTGCGCAGAATCATGTTCCGGGGATAGAAGCCGACTCGCAGTCGCCGTCACAGTCGCCGTCACAGTCGCCGCATCCTGCGAAGATAGGCTTGGGCTCGTCCGAGGGTGTCGATGATATTGCTTCGAATCCAGATGATACGCCATCTTTGCGAGTGGGTAGTGACAAGTCCTGAGCTGGTATATGCTAACTGTATTGTTTGACTTAGGGATCGATCCAATCGTCGCCGAGTAGCAGTGCGCTGGCACTCCGTGGCTCCTCTACTCTTCCTAGCCCCAGCCCCAGCCCGGCGCATCGTCCCTTTGACCTTCGGTTCCAGTCGAGGCTGTCTGTTTCGTCACTCGGCAGCCTCCGGCCGTCGTCGCCGTTTCTTACCCAAGTCCACTCGCGAAAGTCGTCGCTTACAAGCCGGTTGTCGCCGGCTACTCTTGACTCCGACCGGGATGGACAGCAGGACCCTTGGGAAGTTGTGCGTTGGACGAAGTTGAGGAAGATAACTGGTCAAGCATTCTCAGAGGTCGGCAAGCGGAATTTTGGCTCTCCTACGTGTATGGTTGTCTCTACATCGATCGTTGTTGGGACTTCAAGAGGTATTGTCTTGGTGTTTGATTATCAGCAGAATTTGAGGGCTGTTATTGGGCACGGAACAAAAGGTATGGCATATCTCTAGTTTGTTCAGGCGCTGTGGACAGATACTGACTTTCTTGGTCTCTTTAGCTGTAGAATGCGGAGCAATCCAGTCTCTGGCACTCTCTGCGGACCATTCGACTGTTGCCACGGGCCATGTATCAGGGGATATTTTCACATGGGAGATATCAAGGCCGGCGCGGCCTTTCCTTACCATCCAGCCAATACCTGCGAATCAGGTCGAGACACGGACTTCTGATGGCCATATTTCCGGGTCACCCGTAATACACCTGGGATTCCTGGGAACTAGACGCACTGCGCTCGTCTCTGCGGACAAGCGGGGAATGGCATTCTCTCATTTAGCGACGCGCGGTATGGGTGCTATGGGACGTACGGTGAAGACAACACGAATACTAGGCCGCTATCCACAACCGTCGCTGGAAAATACCAAGCCACGAAAGCCGAGCTCTGTGCTCGCCTTTTCGCCTCTCCCCCTAGGCAATGTTGAGCAGGCAACGGATTCTCTTGGTCTGGCCGCCATGCTTACCCCATATCTGCTCGTTATCGTCTCTACAACGCCAGTAGCACAGACTCAGCACAAATCACCGCGTCCGAAAGAGGTTGCCGCTCATGGCGCAATGACTGGCGCTCTTGCCTGGTTCCCCGCAATCAGATTAAAGGGAAATGAATCGCAAACATCCAAGACAAAACTTGTGTACTGCTGGTCAAACGTACTGACAGTGATGGATGTTTTGGAGGTGGAAACTGACGATTCATCGTCCAACGACCGCCCTCCCAGCTTGGAGTTCCGACCCCGATGTAGATGGCGAGCCGATGAAGCTATTGTGGCCGTACAGTGGTTGAGCAGATCAGTACTTGCGGTCCTTACAATCACCCAGCAACTGCTCATCCTGGAGGACCATACGATGCGGGTGACCAATGCTGTTGATCTTCTGAACCGGCAAATTTACCATGTGGATTTGTTCTCAGCTCAGCTCCATTCACTCATTGAACAGTTTAATGAAGAGGATACGTCCATGCATGGCGTTGTGGCCGATGCGTTTTATATGAGTTTCCGATCCTACAAGGGACGATTGTTCATGCTTGGCTATAATGAGTTGTTGGTTGGAAGTCTATCGAATTGGGCAGATCGACTGCTCGCTATCATGGAAGCTGGTGATTTTATCGAAGCTATCCGTCAAGCAACGGCCTATTATAGTGGAAACTCGGAGAAGCTGACTGTTGGCCTTCCCGACGAGGACTCACTAAGGCAACCTATCGTGCGAGAGAAGCTCCTGGAGATGATCTCTGCTTCCCTCAAGTATGCTTTTGGCAGGAACGAAGAAGCCCCTAATGATCGACTTGAGCGCCAACAGCTGCAAGAGCTAGCCGAGGTCTCTATCTCGGCCTGTGTTTGCATGGCTGACGAGGATTTCTTATGGGATGAGGTCTTTACTTGGTACGAGGAGCACGTGTCTGAAGGGGTCTTTCTTGATGCCCTGGAATCCTTCATTGTCGAAGGGACGGTTTTGTCGTTACCTCCGACTGCTGTCAAAGCCCTGATCAACCATTTCGTCATCACCCATACTGCCAGCCAACTGGAAGAGATAATTTGCCTGCTTGACACTAGCACGATGGACATCGACCAGGTGACCACATTGTGCAAGCAGCACAACCTCTATGATGCCTTTATATACGTTTGGAATCGATGCCTGGGGGATTATGTCGGGCCGTTGGAGGAGCTGATCAAATTGATCCCTTCTCCACAGTCTTTGACCAATGGCAATTCCGTCTACGAGCTGCAAGACTACACGAACGCGATGAAGATCTTCCCATACCTCTCCTTTATTCTCACATCACGTTCGTATCCGACAGGTAGCGATATGGATGATGCCGATGCCTCACGAGCAAAGGCGGCCGTGTACAACTATTTGTTCTCTGGGACTCGCGGGTCCTCCTCTCCACTTGAAGTGCTACTGAAGTTTGACGCATCCAGCTTCATGAGCATGCTGAACGAAGCGTTTGAGGACAGCTTCCTGAATGAGCAGGACCCAGACGAGGTCCCTCATCAAGGGGTGTCTGTCAATCGACAGTATTTGATTACCATTCTACTCCAAACCATGACGTCGGCCTCCTTCGATAACTCTGACTCGATCTACCTGGATATGTTCATTGCTCGAAACCTTCCGAAATACCCACAGTACATTCTGCTCGCCGGCAGTACCCTCCATCAAGTCCTTGAGCGGTTGTGTTGCTACCCGACTGAGGATATGGCAGAAGACTGCGAGTTGAGTGCCGAGTACTTACTGTCCATCTACCATCCGCCAGATATTCAACAGATGATTCCTCTCTTCCGTGAGGCACGTTTCTATAGGATCCTCAAATCGACCTATCGCGCTGAGAAGCAATTTCCGGAGCTGATACTCACATACTTAGAAGATCCAAGTGAGCGAGAGAAAATATTTACTTGTCTTCAAGACTGCCTCCGCCCCGGCTCTAACTTGGGAAAGAAGCAAAGGCAGGCTGTGGTCGGTGTGATTAAGGCTCGTTCCCATGACATCGCGGCTATAGACGTTTGCATGGCGGCACAAACGATGCGTGATTTTGCGCCAGAGACACATGGAACATTTATCAGGGCGCTAGAGGACGACAGTTATGGCCAGTATCAATACCTGAGTGTTATTGTTGAGCAGAGGATGCAGTCTGCACCGGAGAACCACCAAGCTCGTCCTATCGAAAATTGGATGATCGAGCGTTATATCCAGCTACTCTGTAGGCATGATCCAACCCAGGTAGCCAACTTCGTGGATACCCTCCGTGAAGGTGACATTAGACTCGAAGAGCTACTCCCGTCAATGGAGGAAAGCGGGGTGGTGGATGCTGCTGTGATTCTCCTGGCCAGACAAGGTCAAGTGAGGGCCGCGATGGACCGCCTCATTGCGCATCTGAAGACATTGGAATCAGGGCTGGTGGGCATTCTACAGTGTGTGCAGGAGGCGCCCGATTCGACTACCACGGCGGAAGCAATCGAGGATCTTCTCGAGTCTCTCAACAAGTACGCGAAGGTTGGAACGTGGCTGTGTCAGGGCCAGAGCAAGACGGCCAAGAATTCGCGTATCGAACGTAACGGTGGCGGCAAGAACGCCTTACAGCAACCTCTTTCTTTTGACGAGGAGCTATGGCTCGACCTGCTCGAGGGTATTGTGCGCATTGCAAGTAGCGTGTTTGCGCAGATTCAAGGCGGGCTTGCGAACCAGGTAGAGATGGCAGAGTCAGAGCCCACTCCTTCATTCGGCACGAACGCTTCTCAGCTCGTGTCGTCGTTTCGTTCCCTAGTGCAACAGGTCTTTACTATCCTCCTTTCGAGCACGGTCCGAACTAGCGGTTCAGGTCCGGCGAAGGGCGAACGTAACGACGTTGCGTTTCTCCGTATCCTTCGTGCCTTCCTGACTAGGGCAGCAAGTTGGTCTCCATCACTTCTCGAACTGCGAGCCGTCCTTGCCTCGGTGTTTTCCGCCTACACCTACGAAAAGTCACTGTTATCTCTGGCCAACGGGATGCTGGACCGCGATCTCTTCGTGCATGTCGATGAGGTGACGCGCCTACGGCAGAGGGGATGGCGGCCGCGAGGCCAAGTCTGCGAAATCTGCCGGCAGCGCATCTGGGGCCCTGGGGTCGGCCCCCAACATTGGCATGCATGGGAAAGACGCCAAAGCGACCTGAAACAGCACCGCCTCGCCCGACAGCTGGAAGAACGGGTCGACCCTGCGACTGCCAGAGGGAAAGGCAAAGCGGCAGTAACCCCGACTGATGCGTCTTTCCACCATGACGACAGGCACATGGGCGGGGGCACGAGCGAAGAAGCGGTAATCAAACTTCATGAGGAGGAGGCCAGCGTGACTCAAGGGCCGGTGGTGGTGTTCTCATGTCGACACCTATACCATCGCCAGTGTTTAGTGGACATTGGGCAGTCACGGCCGACACGGCAGCGGCAGCATGATGGGGAGTGGGAAAAGCTGGTCTGCCCTGTTTGTCCTGTACATAGCGAATGAGCATGAGCGATCTGCGTTTTATGTTACATTATTATAGTTTATATAGGCGTTATTCCATGTCGGTGGGACCGAGAGGCTTTTCGAGATGATCACGGAAACCAAGGCTCTCATCTCCGAGCCCTACCCTGAAGTGCCAAGATAGGAAGGTGTCTATTGCAGGCCATCTGATGAGTTAAAAGATTATCGTTTGGCGGAATAGACTGCGACTAGAAACACTGGCGTCGGGAGAGAGAAGAAGAAGAGGAATAGTCACGACAGGCGAGAGCGATCAGCAGACCCAATCAGGCACTGAGGCCGCCTTCCGTCGTGATCGCGTTAAAGCTTGACTTCTTCCTCCAACTCCTTCTCATCTCCTGCATCGCCAATCATCGCTTAATTGTTTTCTTGTCCCAGCCACACTGTCCGGCTTGCGCATGTCCAAATCACCTGCTTTTTCCCCACGTTACATGTCAACCCGTGCCGGACGCGAGAGCAGCCCTGCAGCATGATTCCTTGAGGAATCTCGAGTCAGTCTCGACGTCCGAAGGAACTACCCAGGTGGAGGAGCGCTAGAGGTACTCGTGAGTGCGACGCAATTGCGCCTTGCCTGAAAGACGCTTTCCTCCGTACTGACAACCCAGTCCAGCCTGTCCAGACTCTAGACTTGATCATGGGGCCGCCTTGTCCCGTCTTTCTTTGTCAAGAACAAGAATTCTATTGGAAGCAGCCGTATACCTTCATGTCGGTTCCTGAATCTGTCCCTGTCGCATCCTTCGCGCCGGGAGCGTCTTCCATAGAAAAACACTATCTCTCTACTGCTAGGTCGAGGTCTCTGTTCCCGTCTTCTCCGCCCCCTTGATATGCTTGCAATCTGCGCCTCGACCAACCCGGTGTCTACTTCACATTCCTCGCAAATTCGCTCGGCATGCCAGAGATTAGCATTTTTCTGGGGCCGGGGTCTAGTCCCAAGACCGGGTCCGGTGCATGCAGTTTATGGCCGATGATACCTCTATAGTTTTGTCTATGCCGCTTGTTCTCGATGCAGCCCGACGGGGGCGACGAGGGGGGTGTACGCTGGCATATATATTCTCAGAGAAAGTCCATTCCGAACATGGCATTTCAAGACGAGTGCTGAAGAGCAAGGCTTGCGCTGTCACTCCTTGTACCATTCTTCACGTTCCTTTTCAAGTTTGCGCTGTTCTGCTAGTTTTTCTAGCTTTGGCTTTACTTCCAAGATTATATACCCTTTTCTTGTCTTTGAAGATGCACCTTGTGTCTGCCTTACTTCCAATCGTGGGCCTAGCAGCTGAGCTTGCTAGTGCTGCCTATGTCCTGCAGGACGACTACAGCCCAGCCGTGTTCTTTGACAAGTTTACTTTCTTCACGGCTGCTGATCCGACAAATGGCCATGTCCAGTACGTTGATCGAGGTACCGCGCAGAGCGCAGGCCTGATCTCCACCGGTTCCTCCGTCTACATGGGCGTCGACCACACCAACGTCCAACCCTCCGGCCGCCAAAGCGTGCGTCTATCGAGTACGAAGAGCTACCACCACGGCCTCTTCATTATCGACCTCGCACACATGCCTACGGGATGTGGTACCTGGCCTGCCTAGTATGCCCCATCTACCCGACCCAGCATAACCCCAAACATTAAGAGCGATATGTTAACAAAACACAGCTGGATCCTGGGCCCCAACTGGCCCAATGGCGGGGAGATCGACATCATCGAGAACGTCAACGTCGCAACAACAAACCTCATGACCCTGCACACCAGCGACGGCTGCACGATCAACAACTCCGGCTTCAGTGGCACCCTGCTCACATCGAACTGCTTCATCAGTGCCGCAGGCCAATCCAACAACGCAGGCTGCGGCATTCAGTCCCAAGACACAAGATCCTACGGCGCCGGTTTCAACTCCAACTCCGGCGGCGTCTACGCCACCGAATGGACCTCTGATCACATCTCGATCTGGTTCTTCCCGCGCGCATCTATCCCCTCTGATATCTCGGCCGGAAATCCGACCCCAAGCTCATGGGGAACACCTGCTGCACGGTTCGCGGGAAGCTGTGATTTCGAGAGCCACTTCACTGACATGCAGATCATCTTTGATATTACGTTCTGCGGCGACTGGGCGGGCAACGTCTGGGGAAGCTCGACTTGCTCTTCCTTGGGCAGCTGCAACGATTATGTTTCAAATAACCCGGGGGCGTTCTCCGAGGCTTATTGGGATATTAACTCGCTGAAGGTTTATCAGGATTCGGCGAATGCGAAGCGCGATGAGGGCCGTGACCGCACGGCGCGCGGGTTTCCGAGGAAGTCCATGAGGGCGAGAAGGGAGGCTAGTCTGTCCGTCTGATCAGGGAGATCTCTCTAGTACATATTTCTATACATCAGGTTTGCTTGGGGTTATGGGCGGCTTGGTTGGGACATATATATACTCTTACTATACCTCGCAGATTGTATATATTTCTGATGTCGCAGACGTGAGTACGGTTACTGGATCTTGCTTATTTGTTGTTACAGTTCAATGATTTATGCACTGCTATTAAAATGAGATGTATTCAAGAACTCAAAGTAGCAATTTACTTGAGTTTAGATTATCTTACGCAGTAGACTTGTTCGAAAGCAATGAACTAGGGTTAGGTGCAGAGAGGACCATCGCCGCTCAAGCCTTGGCAGACTGCTGAGATTATGAGATAGCATACGAAGTAACAGAGTACAGGCGCCACACATATATATATGGGAGTCTATCCAAATTAATAAAATATTGGACTTGATTGATTCTGAGATCCGATGTTCTAAGTTTGACGAATGAAGTTTCTGCTCCAGTTCCCCTTTCTCCATCCACCAAGCAAAGCCGACCAGGACCAAGATGTGCTTTCCTAACCCCGGGAACTGTATACCAACTGCAAAAGAGTGTTGAAAAAGGACCAATGCGCCCAAGTGCTGAACAGCTCTTCATCTTTCACACCGCGACATCCCACTCGGCTGTATCTCCGACCACGGTCTCTCCAGATTTAGCTCTACCCTCTAATAGACGGAGAAGAGCACTGGCGCAAGAAAAGGGGTCTTGTTCCACCACTATGCGGCCCCTTCAACCTTGGGCTCGTCGTCGAGATTGAGGAACACTCCATATTTATCTCGTTATAGGCAATTGACGAGGATTGCTGTTGCTGTGGGCAGGAAGATGCCGCCAAGCTGTAGTTGGTGTTAGTTTGCGCTCTTATCTCTGCGGAGATATGTTCCATAGGTGGAATGGGGACAGACAGCACTTTCTGGATCGCCACTCTACAGTGTAGGGGTCCGTGGGACTTCTGGTATCCGTGATGGAGAGGTAGGGAGGTCGTGTGCGCGCTTAGTTGATATAAAGACAGATAGAGACCTAGGTGCTACATTGGACATTTAATTGGGGTCGACAGAGATTAGCAAGCTAGAAATGCCTGGACCTGAGTCTTCTATTGGGACTTACGGGAAGCAAAGTGGTAGTTCTCTAATAACACAAAAAGAAGATGAAGAAGAAGCTTCAATTGAGTGTTGCTATCTTGATACAAGACGCACAAACATCCCTGCAGATTCAAAGAGCCATAGAGACAAACTCAAGACTGTTGAACTGGGGAAAGTGACATGACATGACATAGGAAAGACAAAAGAAAAGATGTAGGAACAGCAACATGATAGTCGAAATGCTTATCACAGACATGCACAGAGGCTATCAAGCAACAAACAAGTATGCCAAGGGGCCTAGCACTTGTAATCGTCCTTCTCAACAATAACACTCCACAGATCAGGTTGGTGAAGGTCACCGTGAACCAACTTGTCGTCCATATGAACTCCAGCGCAGTCATTCACGATCACACTAGCGCCCTGGGCAATGTTTTCGAAACTAGGTAAGCAGCGCTCGCCTTTTCCCTAGATAGATAGAAGCATGGGTCAGTTCATCTGTTGAAACGGACGGTATTTTGAAGATGGCTTGGATTTACTTACCCAGTTGCACCACTTAATGGCCGCCTTGTAGGAGCAGCTAACCCGACCACAAGTTGTTTGAGGGCTGCAAGGCTGACCCTTGACCTTGTGGAGATAATTGATGCCTTCCTTAATACGCTTGGTTCGGGCGGCACCAGAGGGTCCCTTGCAGTCAACAGTGTGCTTCACATTGAAAGGAACATGGTGATCGATATCGGTGGTCTCCTCTTCGTCATCCTCATAATCTTCCTCTTCCTCAAGATTGAATGGGACGTCAGTGTTGTTCCAGTCCGCGTCGTAGTTGGGGTTCAGTTCCAGGAGCTGGGCGTAAACAGACTGGACGGTTCCGTTGAGAATGATAACAGGGGCGCCGGGGGTGACCTGCACCTTCCAATAGACATCGGAGACGGTCATGCCGGAATGTTCATCAGACTGAGCATCCAGACTAGGAGTGGAGGGGGCCTAAAGGGAAGTCTGTTTAGTATCGACATGGCTAGATGGGAGGATAGATTGAGAGATCACATACACCCAATGCCAGAAGGGCAAAGAGACCCAAAATAAGGGTGATAATAGTCAGACGCATCGCGTACACAAGGCCGAAGTTTGGATCAAGATTGATATCCAGAGTTCGAGAGACGAAGGACTTGAGAGGCACAAAGCTTGAAGGATGAGAGGCTTCTGACTGATGGGTTGAGTTGAGAATTCTCCAGCGTTTTTCGGCGGGCAAGATGCGGGTTTATATAGCTTTCCTTGAGCACTGCTGCACCCCGGAGCTCTCGCTAAGCACTAGCGTGCTTCACTGATCTTGTGTGAATGGCATCATGAATTCTGGGTCAAGACCAGGGATAAGCCCGGTAGAGTAAAATGATACTGCACCCCACAGCCAATGGGCGTTGAACACTCAGGAGCATCCCCCCACAGTGGCGTGAGGCTGTTACTCTTTCCCCTCCAGCTGTGAATGAACAGCCCTGACCAGAGCAGGTGTTACCTGCCAAAGAACCTTCCAGGGCAAACTCCCCTCCTTTCAGTGAATGAATAGGCCTGCCCAGACCATGGTCTTTACCGTCGGAGGGACGGCCATGACACACAGATCACGTAGATGTAATCATCAAGTCTGACTCTCAAGTAAGTGAATGAAGAGCTCTGGCAGGCTCTGTGTTTGAGAGACATGATCCCTGTGCAGAACCTTTGAGTTCGAGAGACACTTCTCGCTGATCACCAGGTACTGCTGGCGGAAAGTAGCCCAGAGTTCTGAGTGCTGGTCCGGCCTTGGACAGAAGGGGTCGTTTTTCAAGAAGGCTGTCACTGCCTGTCTGACACCTTGCTCATCCATCGTCATATCTCGAACGAGGTCAAAGTCCAGCAGCCACATCTGGTGCTCACCGAGTGCGTTATGCCATATCCTTCCCTCCATGTCCTTTCTCATTCCAGTGCCATTGTTTGGCGTCGCAAGAACAAACTCGATGTCATTGCCATCTACCTCCCCAACCCAGTGCATCACCGCAAGAGCCTCCGCCATCGCCCGAGCATAATCACGAATGTCATCCTCCGGAATACCCAGCTCTTCCATCTGATCGATATGCAGAGGATAATTCCTCAAGGAAAAGGCCCTGAATCGGGAAGGACGCGAGATGCGGCGTCGGCCTAGATATGGACGGATCAGGCAGTCTCTGTTGGTGTCGCTTTCTAGGATCTCGTTGGCTAAGCCCGGCGGACAGAACCGTATGGTGAGAAGCTGTCTGATCTCGCCCCTGACGGCAGGTATCCGTTGGGCGTGGATCATATTGCATGGCTTATAGCCTTCTGGGAAGCGGCTAAGGTTCCTGCCCCACCAGTCATCGTTCGGGGTTATGAAGTCGTGATGGATTGGGATTTGGACAATGGTGTCTCTCATACAATCTGATAAGCGCTGATGCATGTTGCTGTCGTTTCTTAACGACCGGTCAGGGCCCCCGTCTTCGCGTTTGTAGGCGGACCCTCCTTCTGCTGCTGTCCACACTGTCCCGCAGAAGCCCGCTCCGATGCGGCGGAATTTTGAGCTAGTGTCATCCATTCTTGGTCTTCGGGTTGATAGAATGGCTGTTTGCTGACAAGTTATTATCTTCAGTAGGTAGCGATGAGGATTGAAAAGGAAGAGGCGGGATGTGTTACACTTTTGTGTCGAACCGGAAATCAGCTCCGATTCATGATTCCACCCCACGGAGTTTGAAAGATATATTCGAAGGACCTAGAAGACTAGATTAAGCATGCATCATCGCTAAAAGGCTGTCAAAATCAACAAGTCTAAATACATGGTATGCCAAAGGTGCTAGTATATCACTAGGGGCGGAGACGAACTAGGTATGAATCAACCATACATAAGCGAAGAGGAAAGGCCATTACTTCTGTCAGATCAGGAGGTCAGGATGAGAGTTTGAATCCCAGCGTATCCCGTCTGTCATCAGTCAACCGACCCCATTCTAATAGAAGGCGGAAGAAGTAGATCTCCATGTCTTCTTTTCGCAAGGCAGTCTTCGCCCATTTGCGGCCTTCTTCGGCAATCCATCGGCCTTGAATATCATGTCGCTTCATCTCGACTTTACGTCCATCAACCGTGGCATCAACGCCCGCAAAGTAAGCGAGAGTACTCCATAATCCGTGTAGGCGGACATCGATGGGGGCGTAATGCAGCCAGGGCGTGACGCGCGAGTCGAACCATTGTCTGAATAAACCGGTTTTGAACGGGAGACTACGGCTCTGCAGGAAAGGGAGAAAACGGCCGCTGAAGCCGGCGCCATCCGAGTCAAAGAGGTAGCGATACTGCCAGTGATCCTGAAAATCGACCCGGCCGCCAGTGCCGAGTTCGTCCTCTTGGTCGGTACAGTCTTCGTTCCGGCAGCGGACAATGGGATCCGTAATGCTTATGGAAGCGTTCAGGCCGAGAACTTGGGTGGGTGCCATACCATCGAAGATCTGGTATGAATGCGATTTCGGTTCCTCGGTGGGCAATAGAACCGAGACGTGCGTATATGTGTTGTTATTGACCAAGTGTGCGAGGCGCTGCCGCGGCATTCCTTTCCATCTACCTTCGTGACTTACGCCTTCCGTCGTGCTACCGATCCAGAAGAGGGTGTTCTCTTTTTCCGTGTACCTAGGATCGGGATGCTCATCGGAAGGTCCGTATTTGATTTTATCGACATAGTTCCAGGGGCTCGGGAATAAAATGTCGCTGAAGACGGATGTCGAACTCTGGCTAAAGACAGGTAATAGTTCCTGGGTGATTCTGAATGTTGCAGGCGATAGAAAGAGCCCATGCATATGAGCGAGATCAGGTTGATGGCAGACATCGGACGTGATCCCCCAATTCGTCGGAAACTGGCCCATTGAATGCGCGCGGATGCATCCAATACAGAGATCTTGCCTGTCCCAGACACGTTCTGTTCGGGCTTTTGACCTAGGTGGACAAGCAGGGGCAACATAAGCGTCCCATACTTTCTGAAACGAACGGTCGATAAACATGGTCTCTGGTGTTTGGTCGGCTGGTTCAATGGGCGCCCAGGTTGCATCGCGATCCGCCGTCCATTCGCCTGAAATGTCATCATCAGGTGGTAGTTGTTGCGCTTTTGCCCGGTCGTGAAGCTCGGCGATCTTTTCCCAAGGAGCTATAACGCGAGGCTCATCGTCCAGGTTGAAAGCCAAGTCCATATCAGGAAGATGTTCGGAGAAGTTTTCGATCATTTTGCCCGCACTCTGAACCATCCAAGCATGTGTCGGTTTAATGCCTTCTTGCACCCTAACCGTGCCATTTCGAATACTCAGTGCGCCAATGTCATTCAATGGGTTTGTTGCTAGCTTCTGGGTCATAGTTCGAATCTCGTGGGGTGCTAAGGCGCGAAACGGAAGAAGGTTTGTGTATATGCCGTCAAATTCGTCAATTGTAACCGAAGACCTGCTTACGGCATAGTCATACCATTTATCAAATCCCCTATAAGATGATTAGAAGCGAGCTTCGCACGTTGTATAGAAGGGACTAACGGTGGGGGATTTTGATTGTATCTCGAACGATATTGCTGAACAGCTTCTGCCAAAGTACTACTCTCCTTGGCCGCCTTCAGCCACATGTCATGACTCTTTGCGGCTTCGTGTATCAACAGTTCGATCGGATGCGTATGCCCCAGACTTGATTGGCCTAGCACCCAGAATAAACCAGTGCCAAACATCATGATGAAGACAAGTCGTAAAACGAAATTGAGGCGATGTAGGAATTGCGGCTCGTCTTCGGAAGCCGTCCGTGATAGCAGGAACAGTAGTCCCCCCAAGCAAGAGCAGGAGAGTGCGATAAAGGCATGGGATGCAGGAATCATGGGAAACGGCTCTTGGCCATCGAACAGTGTCGAAATCAAGTTGAAGTAATTCGCGACGAAGCCGGCTAAGACACAAAGCCCGACTAGACCATAGAAAGGGAGCTGTCTGCATCAGCCCTGACTGCAACCACATAAAGCCCGCCAAAACCTACCAGCTGAGATGCCGACACAATAACAATAGAAACCAATACAGCCTGACCCCAGGCGCTTCTGAGATAATGCGAAGTAATAAAGGTGCCAGCTTCAGCAGTGGCTGTCAAGTAAATGACCCAACCTGCTAAAAGTAAAACCACTCCCTGCAAAAGACGGCCGTTAGGCTTGATGTGCCGGTGATAAGCTCGGGTATACTCACCAAGAGGCAATATCCCCAGGAAAGCAGTGTATGTTTCTTCTTCCCTTCCCGACGTACTCCTTCGCCGGACAGTTCAGCTGCGCTAGTTAGAAGTAGACAGTCAATAAGTAGACAGAGAATCCTGAACGTTTGCAACCTCAGGTGTTTTCCCGATACTATGGGACAGATATAGGTCGATTGCCGAGCATGCTGAAATGTTGCAACTAGCACGCCGCCTATTGCTAAAGAGGCCGCAGGTATGATATATCGGACGCGGCTTTGTAGAACGAAAAAACGAAGGCGGCTGAATATTGTGACAGGTATGCGAAATAGGTCGTTCGCCGGCTCGTCTGGTCGAATCCAGCTTTCAGCAGTTCGCTGGATACGCCAGAAGTCATAGAGTGCGGCATATAATGGAAGTAGGTACTAGAAAAATTGAAGCATGGTTATCATCTATGCCGACAATGCCTTGTTCCGCTGAGCAGCTTACAGTGTAACCAGCAGGTGCGCACTCGATGTTATCGGTGATATAGCGAAAGAGAATTATCCGCGCACAGGCGATTGTTGAAAAGACACCTATTTTCAACCACCATCTCAAAGTACGCCGATCCTTTGCGGCGTCGTCAATGCCGACAGCCGATAATGCTTCCGCGCTGGACTGCTCAATCTCATTAAGTGGTATAGCAGAGTATTTATCGGGAGGAAGAGATATGCTCGGTATCTGATGGACGAATCTGCTCAGAACCAGGAGAGAAATTGCCGAGAGAAAGCAGGTGAGGGCAGCAGTGTGGAGAGGATGGTCTAATGGAAGAGAAACATTAACGCCAGCAACCTTAGCCTAGTCTCCCCGTTGTAGGACATAACTTACCGAAAGCAAATGTGGTGTTATATGAGGTAGTAATAAACGTGCAGCTCAATAAGAAACCCCTGCAAAGTTTAGATCATGAGACAATGTGGGGAAGCTCATGTACACCAACCCCAGCAAAGCGCGAAGGCCGTTTTCCACAGATAGACGAATCATATTGGCGCTCATTAAAGGGCAGAGCCCATTATTGGGACACTATCTGCCAATCGTCGACTGAAGCTCCCATTTACGCCGCCACATGCAAGCGGGTAGGTAGGTGATATTTGACGAGTACCTAGGGGATATGGAGCCTAGATTAGCGGGGTCGACAAGGGTCCGACAACAGTGGAGACTGCTCGAGGTTGACGGGAAGAGCTTGAAGTGGTTGGACAGCATCAGGAATCGAAAATATCAAGCCGGAAAGGGGCGTCTATAATTAGGGAAAGAAAGGTTTCTTTGAATGACTTGAGCAAAAGGTGATTGCGTCAACTACATGGGAGGACCATGGACGATGGATCCAGACCCGCGCTTGACAGTGGGATCACCGGCTAGGGAACGCTAGCCTGCCCACTAACGTTGGCCCCGAGGGTCCCGATAAGCCACCAGGCACTCTCAAGTGGGGGTCATGCTATCTAAACAGCAAGACCGGGAAAATCTTCATTGCAACATAGCAAGGAAATAATGGGGCTGCCTCAGATTGATGACGACCACTGTGCAACTTACAGGGACTTCAACATCCTTACAGCAGGCTTATGGTCCATATGCACCGTATGCTACATATTCTGAAGCTAGTTATTGGCAGTTCATACATAAGGTCTCACAGGCAGGACACTAAAACACTGTCATCAGACCATATGTCATGCCAACCAAGCCTTCATAGGTACTCCAGCTCGGAGTAAGTCCATCCAGTTAAAGCTATGGAGTAGGCCGGAGTACAAGACCACGAATTTCACGTGATCTTACGAGCGGGCTGCACCTTTGGCGGTAGTAAAGGCGGTGGGTAGTGCCCGGCAAAATAAAACACCGCCAACTTTTTTTCGGCGCAGAGACTTTCCATGCAGCAACTTTCAAGCTTGGGAGTTCCAGTGGTCGCTTGAAAAATGCCTCGGAAAGCGATTGACTCGCGCATCCCGGCGCTCATCCAAAATGGCATCCAGGAGAAGAAGCGCAACTTCTTCGTCATCGTGGGCGACCGTGCGAAAGACATCATCGTCAACCTTTACCACATCAGATCGCAATTCGACGTGAAACAGAACAAGTCCGTTCTATGGGCCTACAAGAAGGATCTCCTAGGCTTTACAAGTCACCGAAAGAAGCGGGAGGCAAAGATCAAAAGGGAGGTGAAACGGGGCATCCGCGAAGCGAACGATGAGGACCCTTTCGAGCTGTTCGTCACTCTCAACCAGATCCGCTATGTGTACTACAAGGAAACGGAGAAGATTTTGGGAAATACCTACGGCATGTGTATTCTCCAGGATTTCGAGGCCATTACGCCGAACCTCCTAGCGCGGACTATTGAGACCGTCGAAGGTGGTGGCACAGTGATCATGCTCCTGAAGAGCATGAACAGTTTGAAACAGCTCTACACACTGTCGATGGACATTCACTCGAGATACCGGACCGAGGCGCACGATGATGTGGTTGCGCGATTCAACGAGCGATTCATCCTATCTCTTGGCAGCTGCGACTCCTGCCTGGTCATCGACGACGAGATGAACGTCCTCCCTATCTCTGGCGGCAAGAATGTGAAACCGCTCCCACCACCCGAGGAAACTGATGGGAACAACTCGGGGCCGAAGAAAGAACTAGAGAAGATCAAGGATGACTTGGCCGAGTCCCAGCCCGTTGGATCCTTGGTCAACCTAGCCCGGACCGTGGACCAGGCCAAGGCATTGCTCACCTTCGTCGACGCGATTGCCGAAAAGACGCTCCGAAGCACTGTTACGCTGACCGCTGCCAGAGGTCGTGGAAAGTCCGCGGCTCTAGGTGTCGCTATCGCGGCAGCAATTGCCTACGGCTACAGCAACGTCTTCATCACCTCACCAAGCCCCGAAAACTTGAAGACTCTGTTCGAGTTCATCTTCAAGGGTTTCGACGCTCTCGGATATGCCGACCACGCAGATTACACGATCCTCCAGTCCACCAACCCTGATTTCAACAAGGCTATCGTCCGCGTCAACATCCATCGCCAACATCGCCAAACCATCCAATACATTCAACCTCAGGACGCCCACGTGCTAGGGCAGGCAGAACTCCTGGTCATTGATGAAGCTGCGGCCATTCCGCTACCACTCGTCCGAAAGTTGATGGGTCCTTACCTGGTCTTCATGGCTTCTACAATAAACGGTTACGAGGGAACCGGCAGGTCTCTTTCTTTGAAGCTGATTCAACAGCTCCGTGAACAGTCAAGAGGTGGCGCCAAGGTTGCCGGAGACGACACTGATGTTGCTTCACGAGCAACCGGGAAGATCGAGAAGAATGCCGATAAGGGTTTGGGTGGACGATCCTTGCGAGAGATTACTTTGTCCGAACCCATCAGATACGCCCCTGGTGACTCCGTAGAAAAGTGGTTGAACAAGGTTCTGTGCCTGGACGCGACACTACCGAGGTCGAAGATGAACACTCAAGGCTGCCCGCATCCCTCTCAGTGCCAGCTGCTCCAGGTCAACCGAGACACCCTATTTTCTTTCCACCCTGTCTCCGAGAAGTTCCTCCAGCAGATGATGGCTCTCTACGTTGCCAGTCACTATAAGAACACTCCCAATGATCTCCAGTTAATGAGTGATGCCCCCGCCCACCAGCTGTATGTGCTCGTCCCACCAATTGACGAAGATGCCGCGAAATTGCCCGAGCCGCTCTGTGTGATACAAGTCGCCCTAGAAGGCCGCATTAGCCGACAGAGCGTCCTCAACAGCTTGAGCCGTGGTCAACGGGCTGGCGGCGATCTGATCCCCTGGCTTGTCAGCCAGCAATTCCAGGATGAAGACTTCGCCGGTCTTTCTGGAGCTAGAGTCGTCCGCATTGCCACGAACCCCGAATACCTGAGCATGGGATATGGATCCCGCGCTTTGGAGCTCTTGGTGGATTTCTTCGAAGGCAAATTCACCGATCTTTCAGAGAACGCGATGAACACCCAAGAAGAGATGGTCCGGGTTACTGATGAAGAGCTCGCAAACTCCAACCTCCTCGATGACAACATTCAAGTCCGCGATATTCGATCCATGCCGCCGCTTTTCGGCAAGCTGTCGGAGCGTCGACCAGACGAGCTGGACTACCTCGGTGTCAGCTACGGTCTCACACCGTCTCTTCACAAATTCTGGAAGCGCGCTTCCTTCCATCCCGTATACCTCCGCCAAACACCCAACGACCTCACAGGCGAACACTCCTGCGTCATGCTCCGAACACTCGCCACTGGCGCCAACGACGCCAGCTGGCTCGGTGCCTTCTCGCGCGACTTCCACCGCCGTTTCATCTCCCTCCTCTCCTACCAATTCCGCGCCTTCGCCTCCGTCCTCTCCCTCAGCATCGGCGAGTCCGCAACCGCAGGTGCCAAACTTGACCCGTCCCTCGCCGCGCCGCTCCTCACGAAATCCAACCTCGACGCAGCCTTCTCCCCCTTCGATCTCAAACGCTTAGACAGCTACGCAAACAACCTCCTCGACTACCACGTCATCCTAGATATGGTCCCCACCATCGCGACATGGTACTTCTCCGGCCGTCTCACCGGCAAAGTCAGCCTCTCCGGCGTGCAGCAGTCCATCCTCCTGGCCATCGGTTTGCAGCGCAAATCCCTCGACGACGTCGAGAAGGAACTGAGCCTCCCCTCATCTCAGCTGCTGGCTATGTTCCTGAAGATCGTCCGCAAGGTCTCAACCCACTTCCGCTCCCTCGAGGAAACCGCTGTCGCGGATACCCTTCCCGCAGACCAGGTTCCCACGACCTCCGCGGCAGCCGATGCCCATGACGAAGTCGTTGACGAGCGCTTCAAGCCCCTCGAGACCAGCATTGATGATGAGCTTCGCGAAGGCGGCGAAGTAGTCAACGCCGAGATGCGTGAGAAGCAACGCGCGCTGATTGACGCGTTGCCCCTCGACAAGTGAGTCCTTCCTTCCCCGCCACCATCTGCAAACTGCGAAAACAAAGCCCCTGGCGAGCGAACAATAACTGATTTACAGCCTCCAGATACGAGATAAGTAATGGTGATGCCGGCTGGGAAGATGCGGAGAAGCAGATCCGTGCTGGCGGTGCCCCAACCGTCAGCGTCAAGTCCTCGAAACAGAGTAAGCGCAAGAAGGGCGAGACTGCGCGCGACATCTACGAGCAGGAGGTTGAGTCTAAGCGACAGAAGGTCATTCAGAAGGGGACCGAGGGGAAGAAGAAGAAGAGGTAGTGGTCTAGTCTCTACCTACCAGTAGTTGCCTTGGGTTCTTGTGCATCTTCTAGGAATGCATGACGGTGTTCTGTTCGTTTAATGTCTTTGTATATAGGTTAATCGGGTATATCCAAAAGTTGAAATAGAAGCTACGTATGTATCCACGTTTATGAGGAACAGGCTTGGATTTCGGCTAAGCTACTTTACGCCGCGTAAATACTCATCATTTGCACTTGCCTGCATAATTTACAGTTCGTCATGGTCAGTTTGCTTTGCAGGCTCGTCCACCGTGACCACAATGCCCTCTGGGAGCTTGTTTCGAGACCCTTCGCCCAGACGAATAGCATCAATCCATGCTTCTACGCGTACTGGGCCAAAGTCCGCACTATCCGAGGGGTCATAGTGTCTCCACCATCCCCTTCGTGCGTTCAACGCGACAACCTCGACTGACTGCGCATCCTCAGGCAAGCCGAGTCCAGCCCTGAGAGCTTTGGCCGCGGTGTTTGATGCAGGGATACTGTACAACGGGAAGAGTTTGGTTTGTTTTCGAGCGTGCTTATGCGCAATCTCCGCTAGAGTTTCGAGTGCCTCCTTGGCGGGCTGAGTGGGCTCCGCATCAGACTCTGGCAAGAGAGCGAGAACACAAGTGCCAGACTTTGGCGCGAGGCAGGCTGCCTCCAGGGCCTCGGAGGTTTCGAGGGTGTCAATAGCGGGAGCGGGGGCGGGTGCTTGGACTGGGACGGAAGGCTTGGCTTCTGCAGTAGAGTCTTCGGGCTCAGAAGGTTCGTCTGATTTTGGCTTCTTTTCGGATGCGCTTGGCTTCTTGCTCTTTGCTTTTTCGGGGGCGGGAGCGGGATCAGCGTTTGGAGGCGCCACTTGGCTCAGAAAATCGACCATCGGACCTTTCTTGAGTTCGCCGTCGAACAGAATATGCTCTTTTCCGTTTCCAGGTAGCAAAACCAAGGTGGGGAACTCCGTGACACCAAACTTTTCCACGGCGTTCGATTCCTTGTTGCGAATTTGAGCGACCTTGATGCTACCCAAGAAGTCGATAGCGAGGGCGCGAATCAGGGAGCTCGTTGTGCCCTTCTCGGTGAAAAGGAGGGCTTTTGGTACTTCCGCGTCCTCAGAGAGCCATTCATCCAGGTTCTTGTCTGTCACCCTCTTCACATGGTTCGGGATTCTCTCTGCCACCGCATCGACAATTCCTTTGGCGGTCCTAGGGCCTTGGTAGTCCTCGACTCTTGGTTTTCCGGCTTTCTTGGATGGGGTCACAATCTTTAGGGTCGGGAAGCCCTGAACTCCCATTTGTCCACAAAACGGCTTGTTCGCATCGTCGTCGCAATTGATGGCGGCAACCTTCGCCAGCCCGTCCAGATTCTTCGCTGCTTTCTCGTAGGCGGGTTTCAGGTTTTGGCAATGGCCACACCAAGGCGCATAAAATCTATGAGGATCAAACGGTCAAGAAAGGACTTGTAACAGGTATATGAGATTCGGGGACTTACTCGACAATCTAGTTCCGGTGTTAGCTGGATTCAAACAATTGGGGGCCGAGAGATATCACTTACGGAGGTGTAGTTTGAGTTCGCAATCAGCTGGTTGTAGCTCTTCTGATCGATCTGAAGAACGGGGGATTTCTTAGTATAGAGCCCATCGGCATTGACTGGCAGAGCGGCCAAAAGCGACGCGACAAGGAGAAGCGCAGAGCGCGGCAGCATGGTGGAGTTAGTGCGCAATTACTTCCTGGGTGATGTACGATCTGGAGTGGGAGATCGGTGGTCATAGGTCGGACATGTCAGCGAGGAAAAGAGCTGTATTTATAGTATGAGAAGTGATGCAGGGATGAGGAAGTTGGTGAAAGGTGTCCTGACACTCTTGAGTCTTGGCATCATTCACACTCCCGGCTGCCACTTCCGCCCCCGCATTATTCGAGATCATCTGATTCTATACCCACTAGGGTGCTTACATTTTGGACCCTGATCGGGTACCACATCGCTTCGCCTTTTTCTACGTCATGAGTCGGTGTGGGCATCGTATTCTCAGAAGCGTCGTTCCAGCAGCTATGAGCCAGTGAGCTACTATATCGTGCAATCTTTATACTATCTTCAGTCACCATGTCAGACTATCAGGATGCCCAGAGTTTGGATCTTCCGTTGTTGCCGAGCGAGCTCTTTTGGATGGTCTTGGACCATCTTGGGCCCAGGGATATAGTCCGTTGTCGACGCGTCTCACGGTTGTGGAACGAGGCTTTCGGAGATCCATCAAGTTTGATGCCGCTATTGAAGAAGTTGTTCCCGCAAGCAAGCGAGATCAGGGATCTCTATTCTGGCCATGGTCTGCTGGAAAACTCAACGAACAATGAATGGCGCTCACTGTTCGATCGAGTCGCCTTGAGGTATCATCACCTCAGTCGTGGAAAGCCCAAGTCAATTCAGAGGCTCAATCTGTGCGATGAATTTGGTATCTCCGGCGAGAGAGAATGGTTTCAGGTCCAACCTTGGGACATCCATGCCAGTCATCTTATGCAGCGTGTCGATCTGCCATTTTCCGAGTCCTTTTGGTCCTATGATGGCGGACTTTTGGTGTACCCAAGCGCGGACCACGCCTGTTTAGTCCTTATGGACCTCGAGAGCGACAGAAAGTTCATGGTACCATTTATCATCACAGGCAAGGTAATACGCAGAGTTAGGCTACAGCGACTGGTCCTCGTGGTTGAGTGGGCAGAACCGAAAGCCTTCCACTGGCTGAACGACAGCGACGGCGTTCATCGCCACTTTGCTTCATCATTCGACGTGAGCAAGACATCAAGCGGCTGGAGCATAACCTTCCGCAACGAGTGGAAGATCATGTTTCTTGGTCATCCTCTTAGCGAAAGAGACCGCTTTTACTCAACCCATAGTCAGACTCATTATGCCATCTATATCTGGCAGCCCAATCGCAGCCTATACACCGCGGATGACGATGCTCCGATAGAGTCGTTGTCGGTTTGGGATATTTCCAAGCCTTCCTCGTATAGGCCGTCGTTGGATCCAACCGGGCGCTTGCGGGTAGAGGAGGAAGATACAGGCCCCTCCATCGTTTCACGGTTCGGCTTCAGGGAGCTAGGGTTTTACTCTGTCAGGCAACGAGGCCTTCCAGGCATACAGTGGCTGAACATCACGGAAGACAACCAGTCGATAGAGATATATGAGAACCTATGCACAGGTCCCGTGGATCGATTTGTTGGGCCCGCGGAATGGACGTCGCAAGTCCAGATGACGAGCATCCCGGTCAATGGCTACGGGCCATGCTGGAGACAAAATATTGACCTTGTCCTACCACCGTATAGAGGGAATGGTAGCTTACAGGCAAGCCCATTGACTCTTCAAGTCTGCGACGAGCCGTGGTATACCATCATCTCAGAGTCATCTGATGAAAAAGCTCAAGTAGGCTTTTGCCTTCATCTTTCTCAGGCCACATGGCCGTTTGACTTGAAAGCTTCACTGAGCATCCGGACACCGTCCTCGGCTATTACTTTGAAGAACTCAGACATTTTTGAGCTTACGGGCAAAGGAAAGATATGTGGAACCGAGCGGTACCTCCTGGGTGAGAATGGAAATCGCGAGCTGGTCATTTACCGGTTTGATAGGTAAACTTCTATATAGCCGGTGGGCTGTTCTTTCCATATGGAAATAGTGGCTTGCTGGGCACTTCCGGCACACCCTCGCCTAAACAAGCTTTCTGTTTCCTAATCATCCTTGAAGGATGTTGACACTATACCCTGCGTGGCCACAGTTCTTAGCCAGTCTCTAGAATAGGATCCCTCTACTCCTAAGCGCGCTATGGCCTATCAAGATCTCTGGCTCTATCCGCATGCTGGGCAAAGGCATTATTAATCTGGCCAGGAATGACTCTCAATGCTAGTGGTCGTGTCTTCTCCGCCAGGGTTCTCCCCAGCTCCCTCCACATGCACTCTACTAGCGCCCCACGGTCCTTTACCCCGCTGGAGAGTCTGGAGTTTTCCCATCCCCAGACTCATTTATCCGGGGATTCAGCCGAGAACCAAGGCTAGTGGACGCGGGCTCTTACCACCCGCCCGCGTGCTGACAGACGACGCCGATCACGGGCGAATAAGGGCATGGTCCTGGTCTTGGTTAATCCCCGAGTGGCCCTTCAGCTCGCATCCTTGCAACCCAGTCATAGCACCATGTTGCAAGGGCCAATTTCCCGGCTCGTCAAGAGGCTAGAAGTGGGACGTTACCCGGAAATTCATGCAAAAGCAGGGATCTCTTGAGAATAGCGTTTCGACAAATAGCCGGAATCATGACTACCATTTCGTATGAAAACCGTGCGTCATCCGCCTGAGTACTTAGCTTGCGTAAGGTGGTGTCTGCTCTAGTTCTGTCTCTTTTTCTTGCCTCGCTGTGATCCTCCAACGTACAACATGGGTGGTGCTGGTAATACCTCGGCGGCTGTGGACGCCGCCGCGCAAATCCGCAAGGTCAATCTGAAGGCGTCATCTGGGCTTCCAGGTTTGATCCAGAACAGGAAGGTCTTTGGTGTCGCAATGTTCGCATGTCTGGGAGGGTACTGTTATACTTATACATGCATCGAGGTAATTGCTAACAAGAGCGCAGTCTCCTCTACGGTTATAATCAGGTATATTGCTCTAGAACTGTGGCCGCCATTGAAGGCTGACTTTCCTTTTCCGCAAAGGGCGTGTTCTCTGGCGTCTGTGAGTCAAGATTCCTCATTTACTTGGTTTAGTGTTAACATCTTGACATCCTAGTGGTCATGCACTCCTTCGAGGAACATGTAAGCCTTCGTCTCTTTGCAGCGACTCGATCCACGGTATTGACTGTTCCAGATGGGCGACGCTGTCACAAACGAGACCAGAAAAGGGTGGCTTACATGTATGGTCTTATCGCATAATAGTCTAGCAGGCAAGGCTAAGAAGCTGCAGCTATCCTTGAGCTCGGAGCGTGGTTTGGCGCTTTATACTCTGGTATCCTCTGCGAAAGGTTCTCTCGGAAATACACTATCCTCGCGAATGTATGCATTTTCTGCATCGGCGTCGTGATTCAGCTTACCGCGGCTACCGGCAATGGGAGCTCTTCGAATATCCTAGGAGGTCGATTTGTTACGGGTATGGGTGTCGGAAGGTAGGCTGGCCATGCTGAGGTTCCTGGCATTGAGCCATCACTGACTGAAATTACCATTAGTCTCTCGATGAGTGTGCCTACATACAACGCTGAAGTAATCTATTCCTGGAGTGATTGATATTTGCCTCTATCTAACTTCTCGAAGATTGCACCCCCAGAAGTAAGAGGTTCTTTGGTCGCCATGCAGCAGCTGGCAATCACCTTTGGAATCATGGTCAGTTCCCTTATACCCAGAGAATTGTAAAGCTTTGCACATTATGTCGCTAACAGTACGAATAGGTATCCTTCTGGTACGTCCTCATCGCGGCCTACTCTTTCTCATCCTAACCTCCCCAGGATAAACTACGGAACGAACCACATCGGCGGCACCGGCGAGACCCAAAAAGACACCGCATGGCTCTTGCCCCTGGCACTTCAGCTCGTTCCAGCAGTCATCCTAGGAGTCGGCATGATCTTCATGCCTTTCTCACCCCGTTGGCTTGTACACCATGGCCGAGAGGAGGAAGCTATCAAAGTCCTTACGAGCCTCCGTGGCTTGCCCGCAGACGATCCCATCCTGCAGCTCGAGTTCCTTGAGATCAAAGCCCAGAGTATCTTCGAGAAACGCACTGAGAAGGAGAGGTTTCCTCATCTAGAGAGGAATAGTACCTGGAGTTACTTGAAGCTGGAGGCAGCCGGATACAAGAGTTTGTTCACCAGCTGGCCGATGTTCAGGCGGGTGATTGTTGCTACGGGTATGCTTCAGCCCTAGCATTTGCTCGCAGCAACGTTTAATGTTCTCCAGTTACCATGACCTTCCAGCAATGGACAGGCGTTAACGCAATCCTCTACTACGCCCCCACGATCTTCGAACAACTCGGAATGAGCAACAACACCACCTCCCTCCTAGCCACAGGTGTCGTCGGCGTAGCCATGTTCCTCGCAACCGTAAGACCCTCCATCCCTTTCTCTCTCTTTGCAGCCCTCCCTAAAACATTCCAGATCCCAGCCGTAATCTGGGTCGACAACGTCGGCCGCAAGCCCATCCTCGTCATCGGCGCCATCGGCATGGCCACCTGCCACTTCATCATCGCAGCCATCTTCGCCGAGAACGAGAACCAGTGGGAGTCGCACCGTGCCGCGGGCTGGGCCGCCGTCGCCATGGTGTGGCTGTTCGTCGTGCACTTCGGATACTCGTGGGGCCCTTGTGCTTGGATCATCATCGCGGAGATCTGGCCGCTTAGTGTGCGTGCTATTGGGACGAGTTTGGGCGCTTCAGCTAGTATGTTTGCTTCTTCCTGTTCCCTCACGACTAGCCTTGCTACTTTGGTTGCGTACGTTACTAATGAGGTACGTAGATTGGATGAACAACTTCATCGTCGGTCAAGTCACGCCGGATATGCTCTCGGGTATCCGCTACGGCACGTATATTTTCCTGGGTCTGATGACGTCGCTTGGTGCGCTATTCATTTTCTTCTTCGTTCCCGAGACAAAGCAGCTCTCTCTCGAGGAGATGGATGTCATTTTCGGCTCGGAGGGCACCGCTGTTGCGGATTTCGAGCGTCAGGCTGAGATCTCGCGAGAGATTGGGCTTGATGAGGCGCTGGCGAGGTTCTCAGAAAGATCAGGTGTCGTTCTTCCAGAGGTGGAGGGGAAGCATGCTTGAGATTGGCCTCTGTAAACGTGACCGATGGAGAAATAGTGGTGTGAAGCCTGTTCTTTAGCTTTTTGAGAATGATAGGAGTGGCTTGAGTATGAACTGTGTGCCAGTGCAGCTGGCCAAATGCAATTATTTTGTTCCTTTCTGTAAAAAATCACTATCTCACAAAGTTTGATTCTTTTTCCCTCTTAGTTCACTGCCAAATCTCCCTGCCAACATGCTTGAGATGCAAGCAAACAAACAAGTTCAGTGCTAGTGTACATCATCGGGGCAATGCGTTGTAAATATGTTCCAAACAAACAGGAGATCGTCAAAAGGCAAGCGAAAACCACCGAGAAGATAGTATTATATGATATACCGCCCTCTTCTGAGCTCGCCTTTCAAGACCTGGTATAGGGAGATGACGATCCAGATCACTGACCTCTCTCGAACTTGCATCTCACGCACCTCTTGATCCCGCAACCAGGACAGACGAGCATGTATATGGGCTTCCACAAATTACATTCCTCGCATTTCTCGTGGCCCAGGTCTTTCTTCCAGTATCCGAGGTGGCGGCAATCATGGGAGTTCATGGGGCGTATGGGGTCTGGTGCACCTGGAATGGTTACACGCAAAGTCTCCAGCCAGCCGCAGTATGTCTCCATGACCATGCCTTTGAGTTCACCGTGGAGGTCTTCTTTGCTATAACAACCATCTGTATCTGCCAGTTTCGTGGTGAAATACGGAATGAAGGGTGCTAAGTAAGGGTAGACGTTTGCTTCGTCGAACTCGGCGAAGTCATGCCACACAGGGATCGGCGAGGCGTCGCTGGGAGCGGCGCTGGACGTGTCTTTGGTGGATAAATCATGGTGGTCCTGGCTTCCTGGACGGTTTGATGGAAGTGATAAGGCATCGCTGAAGTCGTAATATATAGATCCTGCGCTCTCATCGTCTGCCGCAGGAATACCATCAGCTTTGAATGGGTGATCGTTGCTTGAAGGGGCCCAGGCGCCACTTATCGAGCAGTTGGAGAAGTCTCCAGGTGCCTGCGGGTCTTCTGGCGTAAAACAATCGGGCGATGCCGTGTAAACAGAATCGGTCTCTTCAGTAGCGGTGTCGATGTCAATATCAGTCTCATGGTGTCTAGGCTTGGCCTCATGTTCTTTCTCGAATGAGGTCTCTTCAATACTGCCGCTAGTGGCAGTATGACGGTTCCCAATTTTATCGATGATGCTGTTAGCGTCAGACTTGGCGTGATGAGCAGATCCGGCTCCGACTACAGCCACTGGTTCCATATCAGGTTCAATATCCCCCTCACCCTCAAAGCCAGCGTCGGAATGAGCCTCAAGGTCGGGATTGATTTGCGCTTCAGTAGTGGCATTTCCGCTCACCTCGGACAGGGTTTCAATGTTGAATCCGCGCTCATGTTTCTGTTTAGATCCTGCCCGAGGGTCAACCTCAGCTTCACCGGCAAGATCAGGCTCTAGCACACCCTGGCTACCCTCTTTAGGCTCTGCTCCAGCGAACCAAACGGGTCGAAGGCCGCTGTGTGCCCCACCATTGTATGTCTGTCTCGGCGCTCTGAAAGGCTTCGCGTTTGGGTTTAGCACAGACTGCCATGTCTTCCAGTTGTTTGCCTCCTTCGTTGATTGTTCCGCAGCAGAGTTCTCGGCAGCTCGATGGATATTTTCTTGCTCCCTTTTCTCTACCTCTTCCTTCCGGACTCTTTCGCAGCGAGCTAGTTCTTCCTCGTCCGGGTTCCAAGTTTCCCGCCAGGTTTTCCGACGGTTTGTCTTCCTTGCTGCAGTCTCGGCAGAAGTTTTTTCAGCAGCCCGGCGTAAATTCTCTTCTCTCGCCTTCTCTGCCTCCTCCTCACGTGCTCTTTCGCAGCGAGCCAGTTCTTCCTGCGACTCTTTGGAAGAGGGATTCATGTGAACGCTTTCGCCGTAGCTGAACTTGTACCGATCCTTACAAACGTATGTGCCCCTACACATGCCATTCGGTTTCCATCCTTTGTAGTCTGGGCGGGCGAACAGACGCTCCTCTTCAGTTGGATGTTTGTATTTTCTACCGAGCTGCTGGTCGTGTGCTCGGCGCGTGGTTGTGTCGCGGAGAACCTCGACGGCTTCGGTAATCTGTTTGGTGTTGTTCCTTAAGCTTCATGACGAGGGTTTGAATGGGTTTGCAGAACAACTAGGATTATTTACCTTCTGAAATTTAATGACAGCAGAGTCATCCCCTCTTGTTTTGTCCGGATGGAGCTTCAAAGCGAGTCTTTTGTAAGAGCTGTTGATTTCCTTGAGCGAGGCATCTGGTGAGATCTCCAGGACCTCATAGCAGTCCATCATCGGCAATCTGGACAAACTCGCCATTGGTGCGTGTTGGTGAGGATAAGGCAGTTCTGGAAGAAATTAAGGCAACAGCTGGTTAGGCAGAGAGTTGCAAGTGTTAGTCCATGCACTCAGCGGAACTGAGAGGAACAGGTGGGTAAACTGAAGGCCACCATTCACTAAGGGTTGACTTCTAGGAGATAGGAAAGAGTAATGAGAAAGTGACTGGTGTGACTGGTTAGAAAAGTCGCCAGAATTGGCAAGAACATGAGTGAATGAACCCACAGCCCCTGGGGAAACCTAGAAAATCTTCAGTAAAATTGCTCAGCTCATGGTCAAGTTGGAAACCCCGTTAAAAGTAAAGTCAATGATGAAGAGCTTGTACTTAGATCGCGGAGCTTTGAGGCTGTATTGAAGACAGAAAGAAGTGAGGATACAAATGAAATGTATAGAGATAGATTTTACAGGTTGGTGAGAATCTAGGTACGTATGAGTTAGTCTACATATGGTGACTCCCTCCCAAGAGATATCGTAACAGCGTCTATTCGGCACTGGCGGCGGCACCGGTAATAATCTCAACCAGTTCACCGGTAATGGCGGCTTGACGCTGACGGTTGTACAGAATCTGGAACCTGCAGGGTGTTAGAAGTCTGCTACATGCCGAAAAAATGCGTTGATACTTACTTGTCGATCATCTCACCAGCGTTCTTTGAGGCGTTCTGAAGAAAAAGGTTAGTCAGGTTCAAATTCCACTACATGCTCTCCGAAAATACTTGCCTCCATGGCATTGCGGCGGGCCTATTACTTGATTAGCTCTGTTCAAACCAAGTATATCACGCAAGATGAATAGCTTACCGAAATCTCACAGGCGTGGCCTTCAGCCATAGCCCAGAACAGGTTGTTGGCGAGAGCGTACTCGCGGAGGTTGGAGAGGGTCTCCTCATCGGCCTCATAGGCAGAGAAGTTGGCTGCAATAGCATCAGCATTGAATAGGTTTCGAAACGAAATCGCGTCACTAACGGGACTGGGTGATGGCCTCCTCGGAGTAGGCCTCGATGGTCTCGGGCTCGTAGCTCTGGGCGTTGACGAACTTGTTGTAGATAACCTTAACGCTGGCGTAGTCGGTGGGGAGCAGAGCAATCTGGTCGGCAACGGCCTGGGCATCAGCGAAAGTGGGGATGTCCTTGCAAACGTTGGCGAAGCTGAGGACGATGGCGCCGGGGTTGGTACGAGAGAGTTGGGCCTTGGCCTTCTCGCCGAGGATGACAAGATCGGCGCCAGGGTTGGCCTCAAGGGCACGACGAGTGGCCTTGCTGAGACCGGAGTGGATACCACCGCAAAGACCCTTGTCGGAGCTGGCAACGACGAGCAGGGTCTTCTTGTCCTCGAGAGCCTTGGTCTCGGCTTGTTCGAAGAGAGTGTTGGAAGTCTGACCGTAGGCACGGGAGTCCTCCATGGCCTTCTGAGCGCGGGTCAAACGCGTGGAGGCAATGACCTTCATCGTGTTGGTGATCTTCTTGATGTTCTTGATAGATTTGAGACGGCCTTCGATTTCACGCAGGGTCGCAAAGTTGGCGGCATTGGGAGGCGCAGTGCTTCAACAAAGTCAGCAGTCATCGCCAAGTTGCCCACATATCCGATGTCCATCCTCTCTAGTGCTTCAATGCCGAAAGTCGTAGAAGCTGTGGGCGGGCTGGTTACCGGAAGAGAACTTACCGGGTGACCGCAGCGGCACCAGCCCTGACGGCCGGACGAACAGCGCGGGTAAGCATATTGATATCGGACCGTGTGACTGAGAGAGATATATCTCCGGTGATAGAAGCGACGAGACGGGGAGGATGGGATCACCACGGGGTTCAATCGCCGGCGGAGGTGGTCAACAGTGGATGATGGGAAGTGGACGAATTCGACTCCTGTTTCTGTTCTTCCGACACCCGGAACGCTAGTCCTAACCGGGAAGCTACCACGGCAGCTCCTGGAGACCAGCAGCGCAATTCACGTGATTTCTCCCGGATTCCCGGCCAGTGGCACAGACTTTCGAGAAAAACCTGAGGAATGAGGCCGGCATTGTCCTGCAAGGCTCAAGCAGAGTGGCTGACGGTTCGGAGAAACATGGTGAAGGCCGGATCGCCTCAGAACGTCTAAGACAGCCTTGCTTTCCATTCCTTTCCTCTCTTCCTTTCTCCTCGACTCTTCACTTTGTCACTTGTGTGTGCTTTTTACACTTTGTTTTCCTCCCAACTCGGGCATGTCTCTCTCATTTTGACCCTTTCGCTGTCTTTTCCAATTCTCTTACTTCTATCTTCTCTCCCTTTTCATTGGTCAATCATCATTGACTTCATTCTTCGTCAAGTTATTCGAGCGCCAGCGTCGCTCTACAGACCAAGTCGCTACCTCGCCGCGCCCAGAACTCGTCCCCTCTCTACCCTTGCTTCTCGCAACAGTCCTGTACATCACCTTACCAAAACAATGAGCTCCTCGGAAGATGACACCCCACTTGTCAAAATGAACGGCAGATCTTCTGGTAAGTTACGGCTTGTTCTCGTACGCCGATGCGCATGGTACCCCATCTTGGCCTTCCCTTAAGGGATTTTATCACGTATCTTCACGGTTCTAATATGTATCTCATCCACACACAGGTCGTCAATCTAATGCGAAAGTGAACGGCGCAACTGACACCAATGGTCATGTCGAACCTGGCATCTCCATCAGATTTGGACCGGTGCAGAAAGATGGAGACGTTGAGATGAATGATTCGAACGATGTCGCCAGTGCTAGCAAGAGAAAGGCGCGAACCAGTGTTGGTCAAGCAAAGTCGTACGCGGAACCCGAAAGTAGCGAGGAGGACGAGCCTTTGGTACGCCCACCCGTGACCCCAAGCCCCTACGGCATTCTTGCCGTCGCTGTTTGTTTCGGCGGCTGACTCCCCGGCAGAGCAAGCGTCGACGCACTTCAGTGAAACACGAGGATCCAGAGACGGATGACGATGTACCACTCGCACTCAATGGAAAGAAACTTCCCAAGGCTTCCGAGACGGCCATTGGCGAGGAGTCCGACTCCGATGTTCCAATCGAGAGGAAATTGGCCGCCGAAAAGAAGAAGATTCAGGTCAAGGCAGAAAAAGACGCGGAACCTGCCCGAAAGTCTGCCAAGCCAGCATCTTCTGCTAAGAAGCAAGCGAATGGAGTGAAAAAGGAACCCACTTCCGCCAAACAGACCCTGAAGCAGGTCAAGGCCGAGCCAAAGTCAGCGCAGTCTACCGCGGCAAAGAAGAACGGGAAGGCTACGGCGGTGAAAAAGGAGGAAAGCGAAGAGGCCGAGGAGGCCGAGGAGGAGGAATACAGGTGGTGGGAGGACCCCACCAAGGGCGATGGAACAATCAAATGGACAACCCTCGAACACAACGGCGTTGTTTTTCCTCCGCCATACGAGCCACTCCCAAAAAACGTCAAGATGAAATATGACGGCATCCCCGTCGACCTTCATCCGGATGCAGAAGAAGTTGCCGGGTTCTTCGGTAGCATGTTAAATTCGACGCAACACGTGGAAAACCCCACGTTCCAGAAGAACTTTTTCGCGGACTTCAAAGATATTCTCAAGAAGACCGGCGGCGCAAAAGATCAGAAAGGGAACAAAGTCGATATCAAGGAATTCTCCAAGTGTGACTTCCAACCCATCTTCCAGTACTATGACACGCAACGTCAGGAGAAAAGGGCGCAACCACCGGCCGAGAAGAAACGTCTAAAGGCCGAAAAGGATGAACAGGAGGCCCCCTACATGTACTGCATGTGGGATGGTCGCAAGCAGAAAGTCGGCAATTTCCGAGTTGAACCCCCTTCGCTTTTCCGAGGCCGCGGTGAGCACCCCAAGACGGGTCACGTAAAATTGCGAGTGCAGCCCGAACAAATTACCATCAACATTGGCAAGGAAGCACGCGTTCCTCCTCCGCCAGAAGGCCACACATGGAAGGAGGTGAAGCATGACCAAGAAGGTACATGGCTTGCCATGTGGCAGGAAAACATCAATGGCAATTACAAATACGTCATGCTCGCCGCTAACTCCGATGTCAAGGGCCAAAGTGATTACAAGAAGTTCGAGAAGGCTCGTGAACTCAAGAAACACATCACTCGAATTCGCAAGGATTACCAGAAGAACCTGAAGCATGAGTTGATGGTAGAGCGACAAAAGGCAACTGCTGTTTACCTCATCGACCAGTTTGCTCTTCGTGCTGGTAACGAGAAGGGCGAAGATGAGGCCGAAACGGTTGGATGTTGCTCATTGAAATATGAAAATGTCACGCTCAAGCCTCCGAACAAGGTGATTTTCGATTTTCTTGGTAAAGACAGTATCCGATTCTACGACGAGGTCGAGGTGGATGCTCAGGTGTTCAAGAACCTGAAAATCTTCAAGAAGGCTCCCAAGAAGGAGGGCGACGAGATCTTTGATCGGCTGACGGTAAGTCTACCTTTTGGACAATCCACAGTCTAACAAGTTACTGATCTCCATAGACATCCGCCCTTAACAAACATCTCTCCCAGTACATGCAAGGTCTAACCGCGAAGGTTTTCCGTACCTACAATGCTTCTCACACAATGTCGGAACTGCTCAAGGAAATGCATGCTACCGGTACCAATGCAGAAAAGGTTAAGGCCTACAATGATGCGAATCGAAGGGTTGCTATTTTGTGTAACCACAAGCGCACAGTGGGGGCAGCGCACGCCAACCAAATGGAGAAGATGAGCGAACGAGTAAGTCCAGGCCCTTAATCGAATTTGAGGGCGCATATCGCTAACGGTCAACTCTTGTACAGATCAAGGGACAGCGGTATCAGAAATGGCGTCTTAAGCAGATGATGCTTGATCTGGATTCGTCCTTGAAGAAAAAGAAGGGTCCTCAATTTTTTGAATTGGACGAAGACATTGACAAGGAGTGGATTAAGGAACACCAGGCTTTCCTGATCGAAGAGCAGACGCAAAAGATCAAGAAGAAGTTTGAAAAGGATAACGAAAAGCTTGCAGCAGAGGGTGAGAAGGAGATGAAGGCGAGTGAACTCGAAACCCGCCTGGAGGCTGTCAAGGAATTGGAGAAGAAATACAACAAGGAGAACAAGACTGGCAAAGTGGAAGCTGAAGGCCGAGGCCCAACCGTGGAGAAGCTTGAAGCTTCCATCACCAAACTCCAGCAGCGCATCGAAAACATGGAGCTGCAGGCTCAAGACAAGGAAGACAATAAGGAAGTGGCTCTTGGTACCTCGAAGATTGTGAGTCTTTCCGTACACTTATTCTTTCTCGTCGACATCTAACGCTCAGTAGAACTACATTGATCCTCGACTCACGGTCGTCTTCAGCAAGAAGTTCGACGTACCGATAGAGAAGTTTTTCTCGAAGTCCCTGCGCGAGAAGTTCGAATGGGCTATCAAGTCCGTCGACGAGAACTGGGAGTTTTGATATGTACCACATTGGCTCCTTTTCTGGTTATAACTTTCTTCAGCCAGGTACAGCTCTTTTAACATCCTTTCGCATTTCTAAGCACCTGTGCTTTTGTCCTCTCCATCATCTCTCTTGATTCATTCCTACATGTAAAGCACAACGTCAGCGCACTGAACCCTCAAGGCTTCTCAGCCTCTACCTACAACTCGTGACGTGCGGGAGAGACTATTAGCGAAAGAAGACATGCGACAAACTATACTTACTATATTATACATTGGGTTTGATCATGATGCCCCTACGTAGCTAGTCTTAGAAGATCTCAATACATTTGGCTCATTACCAATTCCCTCGCCTCCCGAGTTCCAATCTCTGTTTATGCCTTCAACTCAATCATTGTCTCCGGTCTCCACGCACACGCCATCTTTTAATGTGTAGCACGCCCACAGTCCCGTCCCTATGTAAACCCCCCAGAAAGCGCGACATGAATATAAGGAGACGCTAAAGGTTAATCCTATTGGGATTATGGTATAGTATCCATGAATAGTAAGCTGGAAGACTCGAAAACCAGAATTTCGTCCAGGTATAATTCCACACTGCTCAACAGACCAACTCTAAACAGTGCATATGCTTGATATGGCATTGCCATGACTGACTCAAGGCCAGGATGAAACGCCCACGAAAAGGTACTCCGTAGCAAAAGGAGAATGGTATTGTATGGACAAAGAAAAAGAGAAGAAAATGCTTCAGGGGGGTGAGAGCACACAGACATGTAAATATAGCTGACAAGAAATTGGGATGGAACAGACCCTGTGTTCCAGCCCAGCTGGATAAGTCGAGACAGATGCACAAGCAAAAAAGAGAGAATATTATAAATTACAGACGAGCCGCCCGGGTGCGTGAATTTGGCCGTTCAGAAACGAGAGAAAGATGGCGAAGAAATGCGGTCTATATGTAGGTGAGTGCTTTTGATCGAGAGGATCCGAGGCCGAATTGATCTATGGTGTGGTGATGCAGATTCCGTAGTCATACGCGGTGTTTTTTTGGATACCACGGCTTTCGTTATCAAGGGTCATTAGCAGTTTCCATCGTTGCCTGCGCTGGGGGGCTCGACAGGTCGACATGGCGAAGGAGATACGTTAGAGCCTCGGTTTTTATGGCCACCAACCCATCCGCTTATAACTTTCAACTATATCGCGAACACTCTGGGCGTCGAAGTTCCTGGTCGGTTTCCAACCTGTGGTTGTCTCGAAGAGACTACCATCAAGCGACATGTCCTGGTCTTGGATAGCATCCCTTTCAATGAACGGGCTAATTGGGCCTGGGCGTTCAATACCCTTTTCTTCGACCAGGTCAGACCAGCCTTGTAAAGACTCTTCGTTTATGTCGTCAATAACATCGTCCAGGTTCAACTTAGCCAATTGGGACGCCAGGGAGCCGAGGAATGAGCATTTGATCCCAAAGACCTCAGTAAGAGCGTCAGCCACGTGTTGTTGGCGGGTATCGTTGTGATCGACAACGTTGAACAGCATTGGGGCGGAACCATCTGTAGGGGCACTGTATCTCCATTCTGCGGCTTTCCACAAGGCGCTAGCGGCGTCTTTGACATAGAGGGTGTTGGTCTTCAGGTCCTTGGAGTAAAGAAGCTCGAGATCCCGCTGCATATCCAGGTGAACTCGCGCAAGACAGATTCCCATCGCAAAGTATCCAGACTCATATTCGCCAAAGACGTTTGGCAGTCGCAGCACAACATGATGGAGGTTAGGTGTCTTCTTTAGCTCGTCGTTCGCCTTCAGCTTCCATTTGGCTAGTTTGTGCCACGCTTGGAGCTTGTCATCTTCTTTCCGCGGGGTCGAGCCACCTTTGTAGACATGGGCAGTGGAACATTCGACGAAGGACTTGATTCCTCGGCGAGCTACCTCGCGACCAAGAGACACGCTGAGGTTGTATACTCGAGCTTCGTAGACGTCGTCCGGCTGAGAGTATCGCGTCTCACCACCGCAGTTGATCACGTAGTCGAACTGTTCACCATTGGCGCGATCGAAGATGCGCGGGAAGTGCTCTAAGCGGAGAAGAACAATTATAAGCTGAGGCCCCTACCACAAATTCAACTCAAATAAAATAGGGCACTCACGTTCCCGGCTAGCGTCAGCTTGAACGAACTTGTCCTTCGAGCAAGCTTCTTCGAATTCGGGGGCTAGCCAGGCTAGCTGCGGCAGGACCTTGTCAACAAGTCGCACTTCCGAGGCTAGGTTGTTTTCGTGGATGTAAAGGGCGAGATGGCGACCAATGAATCCTGCATGACGACATATAGTTAGATATCTCGTCTCTTTCCCCATGTCCGAGGAGATATGTCAAATTTTGGTGTAGGTGCATACCCAAACCTCCGATGACAAGAACGGATGGCTTCTTGTCGGTCATGGCGAAAGAGGGGCGATAAAGTGTATAGATTCAGGAGGTCCGTTGTCTGTCGCAAGCGAAATATTGTCCAAACTACAGTCCAAGCAGACAGTCGCACCCCGCCTCAAGCACTGCCTGGTTAATATTGCGGGGATGAACGAAGGACGAGGTAAGACTCGGTGTGGTGGTCGTGATGGTGGGAGCGGTACGGGAGAGCCGACGATATGGACTCGATTTCCGGTTGCGGCCGGGTCCCGGGGAAGTGTATTTAAGGCGTATGCGCTTCAGGGAGATGCAAGAAGGTAAGAGCAAGGAGGAAAGAAGAGAAGGAGAAGCGAGAAGCGAAACAACCAAAATGGAGGGAGAGGAGAACCTTAAGTTTAAGGGGAGTAACCCGTTTGGGCGGAGGATGATTCGAATTTCAATAATCAGATTTCACAATTTGATTTGCACCCCGGGCGTTCGGAGGGAAGAACTGTGTCAATTTGACCTGTTCCTTCTCGAGAGCTAGGATGTTGACCCATGTCAGTAGTGTCAGTGGCCAGGAAAGCGACCCTGGCCGTATACTCCGCGGCGGACTTTCGTGAGCTGTTGATCCCTTTCTTCCTGCCAGCTACACTCTGACCACATCACGGGCCATCTTCACACACGGACTAATACATTTACGACGGCTATTTCCAGATTATACTTCAATAATATGACCGGTGTCAGTGCCTCTCATCGATCCTTCAAATCCAAGCCACAATTGCATTGCTGGGGAAGCGAGCGGAAAAAGCAAGTTCACCGCGAATACGGGATGACGCTCACGTCCAAGCCATCGCCGAGCGAACGCCGTTAGCGCTGCATCTAGAAATTTCGGCGGCATCGTGGGTTCAGGTCATGAGGACAGGTCAAACTGTTGTTCCCCTGCCAAGCGACGCGTTGTGGGACGTCTGCACTTAACGCTCCACCCAGGAAATTTGACTCGGAGTATCTCAAACTGCCCGGAGTCCCCGGACGTGCTTTGCTAGCGAGATTTTGGATGTTGAAGGCATTGAGTGCATGCAAAGCCCAAAGGCGCAGCGCGCTTGCGGCCTCGAAACCAGGACCATTTGCAATAATGTCCCAGGAAACGACATTTGAGATCGAGTATCTATCTGAAGCTACCACGGAGTGCTCCGTACTCCGTATGTACCAGAGAAACTACAACCTCGATCTCCACACAAGGTTTGATATCCGAGGAGTAGACTACACCATGGATATGGAGCATGATCCATGCGTTCGAACCTCGGTCACCGTTCGCCACTTGGACCACTGCGCACTGAGCAGTGCCTGGGCTTTGACTTTGCGCTTAAATCTAAAACTTTGACGAACCGTCTCACTTCCCGAAAACTGATGCGACAGCAGAATTAACCTTGCTTGAATCTGTGCCTTTTCCTTCCTGTCATCGTCGAGGCCGTTTTCCCGCATCACAGGCGGCAGAGCTGACTGGTGGAATAAACGAATGTTGCGCAAGGCAAAAGCTAGGATGCAAAGCGTTGGGGCCATGTGGATAAGGTGCCTCGACTGTGGCCAGACAGACGCAAGTCTGCAACGCGCTGCGCAGTTGGCGACGGGGATCGATCATGGGTCAATAATTACCGGTATGAAGTTATGAAGTAGCAACTGCCGGTTCCTGAAATGCCCGATGTCCTTGAGCCTGAAGGGATGAGTCTAAACAAACGAAGTCCAGGAGACAATCACGATAATGAGACACGCAGACTGCAGAATGCAGAGACATCGCATCCCTTACTTGAAGCATCTAAATAGTCAAACAGACCGCGATTCGGATAAATTGTCCCTTGCCCAACGTCGCCCCTTCTCCAAATTAAAACTCCCTTGACCCTGCATCGGCACAGCATCACTGCATCAGCGCCGCAGCGGAAGATTTCCCGCTTGATCATCTGCAGGGAATAGGCCAGGATCTGCGGTTCAGTGGGGATGTTTAATCTCAATCCACTCTATTATTTGCTTGCCAAGTTGCGATGCAACCCCTCGATGTCTCTTGGAGAACTTTCCAAATTGCCCCAGTTGCTGTCGCTTCCGATGTCCTGTTTCAGACGGGCTAGATGATGATCAAACTGCGATAATTAGTGACTTTTGGAACGCATTTGGAATTCTGGAAGCTGTTGCTGAAGACGATCCATTGACGTCAGTCGCAGCAAATCTCCGATCTATATGAGCTTCGCGTGCTTTGTTCCATGGTTCATGCCAGCCTAAGGCCCTAAACTAACGCTGGGCTGGAAATTGCGGAGAAGACCGAGTCGGAGCTCCTGACTCTCTCGATCGCTGTTTAAGGTCTGTGAAGCTAGGGAGGCTAGCTCGCTACAGAAGATTTTCAAAGTTGGAAGAGTCAATCGGGCCTAATAGCCCAACATTATCTCTTCTCGCTTACCAGAGCTGTACCTTCATAATGACCTCGACTCTGCCACGGTCGAAAGAGACAGAGGTGGGAGGGTTCAAGATCATGGACTGATCACAATTCAAAACAAAGAGTAGGTGGTATGCGACTGTTTTACCCATACGAGATACTCTAACCTTGGTCTTCTGTATAAACAACGCCTGCTACGGAGAGTCCAACTTCAAATCAGAGATGTAATATTGAGAACTTCGCGCAAAATACCTCACTATCTGTTCAAGAAGCTGTCAATAGATCTCCAATTACCAAGTCAGCCTGGTTAGCAGCCCTGCTATATTCAATCCATACATCATCATTCGTGTCCAAAGTATGCCCTTATGTCCTTCAACCTTACTGCTCCAGGTGAAGGACAACACGAATCTCGAATGTCTCAATGAGCTGGTGACCGAAATCCTTCGCAAGCCAGGCCTTATGGATCAACTGCATCACAATTCCCCAGTCGCTGTCATTCTCCCACCGCACAAGAATCTCCTTGCCAGACCACTCGAGCTTAACGGAAGCCATAGAGATGACCTGCTGAGCGGCAGCAACATGGTCATCAAAGTTAACCGCAGCCTCTCCCTCTACCTCCATCTGGGCATTGGGAGTCCACCACTTTTTCTCGAGGCCGCGAGCACGACCCATCTCGAGCAGGAAGGACGAGGCAGACTTGTAGTTGACGAATTTGGTCCACGCGGGAGCGGCTTTGGAAGTGTCGGTTGTCACAAGGAAGAAAGTGTCACGGCGCCACTTGGATCGGAGGGCTTTCTCTAAATGTGTGTTAACAAGACTAAGACTGGTCATGCTCGAGATCGCGGGGGTGGCGTGAGTGTCTGTATGGGTTGAGTAGGGCGAAAGCGAAGTCGTCTCCGAAGTCAAGGAGCTTTCGTCTGATGTGGGAAGTGTGCGGATGGGGAATATGGCGGTTCGGCGCTTCTTGATCGGGCGAGGTGCAAAATTGTCTTCATCCTCTTCGTCGTCTTCTTCCTCGTCGTCGTCTTCCTCATGGTGTTCGGTGGGAGTAAATTCCTCAAGTTCCTCGGGGGCTTCAGTCACGGGTGCAGTTTCAATTAGATGCGCTGTCTGTGCTGGTATGCGTGCGAGAGCAGTAACTGTGGCTTGGGAGGATTGGGGCTCATCCTTCACAAGGCTATCAGCCTTCTTCTTGAAAAGGAGGACTAGGGCCTGGCTAATTCTAAGCCAAACCGTCAGCCCAAATCCAGCACCTTACGGTAAAATAAGGAATGGGAGGCTTGGATGAAACTTACTCATGAGCATCCTCAGGATAGCGAACATCATCACCGCGAGCAATCGAGTCTGACATAATATACTTTTCGCGATTCTGGATACCCCAGTACTCTTCTCCGTAATGGTCCAAGAACTGATCAACACAAATTTTTGTGGTAGTCGGCGACTCTCGAAGCTCTCTCCATGTATGGAATGTCTCAACGTGCTCTCTGATTCTCTTCAAGAAAGCCGAGTGGTATTGGTATTTGATGTCGAGAAGGTTGGTGAAATCCCGATCCCGTCTGCAGGAAGAAAGGTCCTCCATATTTAAGCCTGGCTCTCTGGTCAAGATATCAGTGCTCATTGCCAGGCTAGCCCTGGTTAATCTGGCCATTGTGACAAGGTAGATGAAGGTGGAGAGGTTCCAAGTGATGAGGGTTGACACTCATTGGGTGGTATAGGGAAACAAAGCAGAAGTGGAGTATAAGAGATGTAGGCAAGTGTGCAAAAGTAAATGGCGACAGTAGTGTTGCTATTAGAAGTGGTGAATAGCTTGTTGAGATGGGTGTGTGCAGGCTGAGAGGATCTGTTGCAGGCTCTCATTCATCAAAAAAGCTCTGGAGAGTGTGGCCTTTTAATTTTTAAAAGAAGCTAATAACCCCCAGAGTTGCCTGCTTCACTTCTCTGTCTAAAGTTTTTGCTGGGTAAGGTCCACTGGGCTTGAAATCATCAGAGCACGCTGAGAGAGCGACGGTTAGGAAAGTCGATTCCTACGAGGCCTCCAGAAAGAGCTTGCTTGTAGAGGACGAATGCTGTAATTTCCGCAGTCGAAGTAGGTGACTGTGATGCTTTTTGTGCGGAGATGAGCCCGAAGGTATTTGTTGCTCTTTTTACAGAAAATCCTCTAAATGACTCGCGCCGGTCTAGAAGGCTGTCACTGTATCATGATAGTCTTTATGTCGAATGGAGATAATTTAGGATACATACACTGGCCGCCGTCGCCTGAACGAATACCACCGATGCAAATACTTTGCATCCAATGCTGTTCTTCTGATCCATTCCAGCTTGATCCCTCGCAGGATTTTGTCACTCCGCACCAAGGTACTTGAGAGAGTTCCGCAGTTCCTTAATGGCTGTGTTGACATCGTCAAATGTGAGGGCAGAAACAGCCCATCGCGCATGCTTCTGAGCCAGAGAAATCGATTGGTCATCAACGTTGTGCGAGTCGGCTTGTGTGGGGGGAGCGGGGGGTGCAACGGACGCTGACGCTACAGGTAAAGGCTGATATGTTGGAATTGCCGCTTGACTGGGCGCGGCGGGACGCACAGGTCGCGAAGATTCAGCGGCGCTAGGAGCGTTATAGAAGGAGTTTACGTCGTGTGAGGCAGTTGGTGGGCTCGTGGGGGGTATCGCAGATGGTGGAGGAAACGAATGGAATTCATTAGAGGGCTTGGGGCGGTGATATCCTCCAATGTTGGTGGGCGTATCAGGAAGATTCGGCGCCGCTGAAGAAGTGAAGGTATTGGGTGTTGACGGAAGGTTAAGGGATGATTCTTGAGCTGGATCCATGTCTAAACCCCGGCTAGAGCCTGATGCAGGACCCTGAGGGGTGGAGGGTAGCTCAGTAAAGGTTGTTGGCGGCTGTGGTAAGATAGGCGAGGGGCCAGACGATTGCCCGTATTGCGATTCGTCTGGGTCGTCTTCAACCTTCGGTTGCAACGCTGCTTGCGACGAAGACGCAGCAGCGGCCGCATCAAGTTCGGTTGGCTCTTCCGCTGGTAGCTCCGCCGCTGGCTCCTCAATCTTCGGGTTCGTTACGTTCGGGTCCTCTCCAGCCTTTATCGCTTTCACGATCCTCAAAGCATGGTACTTCGCGAATTTCACCTTCGCAGCGACCTCCCCTTCAAGAGGGTTCCAGATCTGGCATAGCTCGAGGAACGTCGCAGCTGCCTGAAAGGTATCTGCTGTTTGTCTGCCTCACGTCAACTCCACGTCCAACTTCAATATAGAAGCGCACGAACTTGGTCACTTTGTCGGCCCGCATGGCGGCTTCTGCACGACCAAAGACTTCAAGGCCAAACTCCTCCACATAGGCACTGGCTGCCATCGAATCCGTAATAGCATCATTGTCGCGATTCCCAGTTTGAAACTTCAGCGCAGTTAACCGGTCAGCACCCTGCCTCCGAGCCACGCGGGATGTTAGTGATTGTTGTCCGCTAACGTACTTGTTCCAGCTTCTCCATCAAGTCCGTCGTGTACAGTTTCACTTCTTCGTCCGTTGTATGGAGGCCTTTCTCGATAATTTGGTTGACAATGTAGAAGTTACCTATCGCACATTGCAGTTACGTTAGTCAGGCCTGTCAAGAGCAGATCACATCGACTAACACCAGTAGGCAATGATAGGCTTCGCGTTTTCGAGCTGAGCTGCCCGCACGGCAAACCGCCCAATGTCCGCAGACTTCAGGGCGGCGGGAATACTGCTCGCCATGACTATGGCCTTGCAAAGACGCTTCAGCCGGATGAGGAGCAATTGATGGGGAAGGGACGCGATGTCGGGTGGAGATGACGTTGAAACTTGGGAGGTTCCTGCGGGACGGAGCTAATTTGCGGCTGCCTCCCCGCACTTCCTACTGCGGACTACCGAATGTAGGGCAGTATACCGTGCTCCAGAGCTAACTGTGCTACGCAACAAACGGTTAATTTGCACCTTGGTATCTGCAAGTCCTGGGAAAAAATCCATCCAGGGCGATAATATTGTACACACATAAGAAGCGTCAACAATCATGCATCTTCAACTATCCATTCCCCGATTTCCACTTTCTCTTCGCCCAGGGCTTCCACCTCAAAGTGATCTTCCACTTGGCCGCCAGGCCCTCCAATCCTTTCGAGCACAATCCACACTCCGCCCCTTCCTTCCATGCCAGGCTGAAGATCAAAATCTCCCACGCGTACCCCGGATATTGAGTCGCTATGCTCCCCATCTTCTGATGTGGCCAGAATCTCTTTGTACGGCCCCTGGCCGAGCTCCACGCTCATCAAAACGGGCGAGGGGCCAACAGGTCGATTACCAATCCTGGACTCTCGGCTCCTCGCAATAAGCTTGACTCGCGTCAATCGAGAGGTTTGCAAATGTGCGAGCATCCTGTCCTGGCCAGGGAGTAAGATTCCAATATCGGACAATACTGTCCGCCGCCCAGCCGCTTCTGAAGGGAGCTGCATCACCTCACAAGGGATGTTGGTCGAAACCCAGAGAGTGAAAGGTCCAAGTTGGTCAGGAGCAAATGTGGAAACAACAATGGTATACTTTCCCACGTCCATGTCCTTTTTTTCAGCTAGAGAGCCTCCGCGGCGATAATCGCCGCTATCTGCGACGATGTCGCGTTTACGGACCCTGGCTATGCGTTTCCCATCCGACCAGAACAGCTTGACATGTGTGGCGAGCTCAGGGTCCGATGGCTCGAGGACAATTGAGATATCGGTTGGGTCAATGAGCGATATATTAAATTGCGGATTTAGCGAGTAACGTGCCGATTCTGCATTGCCCCCAGCTGTAGTCGGTGTCCAGGAACCTTGGATTTTGGTTACACATTTATAGTTGTTTGGTGCAGGTGAAATCTTCATAGGCGATTTAGAAAATGCAGAAAGTGTAAAGTTCTGACTGATGGCAGGTAAGGACTCCTCGGACACAACAACGGTGTAAGGCGTTTTGGGGGGTATATTCAGTCTCATGAGAGTGTTTGGAGAGTCAACATAAGGCCCTCGGTGAAGCGCGCCGTCACTCAGTGATACTCTCTTCCCTCCTTTGAACACATATATGCTGATAAATCCGAATCCATGGTCCTCCTCTGAGGTGCGGGATTCGACCGTCCTGAAATGTCTTCCCAGCAACAGCCAAACTTCTCCGCCGCGCTCAGCAGAGACGGAAAACTGTGGATTCTTCACAAAGCACCCTGCCATTCCCTTACCAGTTGATAGATCCCATGTGAAATGGACGTCCTCCTGATAGGTGAACCGCCCGGGATTCCAGTTCAGATAGAGATTCTCGAAGTTTTGGAGGACCTTTCCGCAGTCCATCCAAAAAGTGCCAGGGGAGAGCAAAGGGGAATTGGGAAATGGCTCAGGGTCGGCGAAAAGCGCTGGGTACACAGTATCAGTCCCAGCCCAAGGGTTTTTGATGAGGATTTGACGGCGTCCTCTGAACTCCTTCATGTCCAATATAGCATAGTCGTGCTCACTAACAAGACCCAGCTCCTTCTGTCCCTTCTCCGTAAGCTTCCCAGTCCCAATAGTTAATAGGACGTCTCCACTGTGGAACGACTTGACCAGCCTCGACCAAATCTGGTCAGCAGTCACATCATCATTATGGAGAAAGACTTGCTCGGGTATCCAGCCCGTCAGCACCCACAAGTCCGTCCCAGAATTACTTCCAGGAAATTCATAACCTCCGCGGAGTTTCAAGTATGCCTTCTCTACAAGAGCGGGCCATAGAAAGTTATCATGATTTCGATCGATCATGTACAAGGATCGTGAGGTTTTTGATGATGGAAGGCGATCATCAACGATCACCTTGCGGAAGCACCCATTGAAGTAGAAGCGGAATATGTACTTGCCGGACGGGGAAATGCCAGGCTTCATTGATTCGTACTGGCAGGGATATACAATCGGAAGAAGGTACTGTATCCGTCAGTCATCCGTGATGCTTGTAAAACACAGCGCCGTCTCACATCACCAAGGCCCCGCTCCGACCTCGAAGTTGTCGCGCAAAGGCTAGCGACAACGGAGCAATCCGTCAATACGTCCTGCACTAGGTCTGTATTCCCGGAGACGGACATCACGGGAGTGAGTCGTGTTCCCTCGTCATCCAGCTGCCCGGAGAGCAGCTCATGCGGTCGTTTCCAGCCAGCAAATATACCTCTCTGCAAGCTGGACAAGTGGAGGTCTGGCTTATCCCTGCTGTGCTGTTAGAATGCGCATGGATGATTCAAGTTCAAGCTCAGCGCCTTTAGGGACAATTGCTTGAACGTACGTAAATAACTCATCTCCGTCAGTACCGATATTGAATTCTTCGTTACTCGGTTCCTTTGCCCATGGCGGAAATTTGAAACCATTCAGTTTCGAAGCCTCTAGAAGGAGTATCTCTTCGCGATTTGTGAGTTTGCGCGTTGACGCTGGAGTCCAAAGTCCAGAGCGTCGAGTGCGTGCAGCGGCACGCCAGTCTTCAGCCCCTTTGATCTGTTCTGCTCTTGTAAGCCACTCTTTGAATTTCGCGTCCAATAGAGTTTTGTCTGTTGAAGAGGTTGTTACGGCCAGGGCGCTCATATAGTGTTCCGCAACATCTATGGCAGCGTCCAAAGCCTGCTGCTGAGACGATGCGACGGAAACATCCTGTTCAGCTTTCTGACGCGGAGTTAGTTGGCCATCGACGCGATTGTGTAAAGATAATCACCTGTGCTCGGGATAGCAACGACTTCAGTGAGGGTGCACTAGATGATCTGGACATCCTGGTCCCAAAGCGGAATAGTGGTTTGAACAACCAGGGTCTTCGCTCTTCAGCAGCGCCCGCGCTCCCCAGATCCAGTCATGCAGATACACCGTGCTCCTATCAGAGAGCTGGGTGCGCAATCCTGCCTGTGCTCTTTCCGGAAGCCTCCGCTGATCAACCACAGCTTCACATCCGAGGTCAGGATGAGGTCAGTAACGACCGTTTCCCCGGATCCACAGAGGGTCGCGGAGTTGGAATGAACAAGAATCCGGCTAGTGGACAGTAATTGTACAAGAATATAGAGCTTATAAGGGGTATCGGCAAGCAATGGATGGATAGAATGCCATTAACCAAAGCTAGTACGGGATAAATAGCGGGTGTTGGTCAATGCTGGTGGTGTTGCTCGGCGGGGACGGGACGCAGAGAGTCGAAGCAAGCCGATAAGCTCGAATCTTGCAGCCAAAAATTGTCGCCAACTCTTAACGATCATCTGGACCTCGGCTCGTTTCGTCATGCGCGCCGAGGTGAATCTCCGGCTCTCTGCCGTTTTTCAATTTTTGGCTCTAACTCTCTATCCCTCTCTAGTATTGAGTCTGTTGGTTGTCCCCGGCTTCTTTCACTGTTGCTCTTCATATTCCTCTTGAGTGGTGATTTCTCTCTTGTCTGGGTTCTTGGAATTCCTTGCACCTCGACATCGAAGTAATTCCTCTCCGTCTTCGGCCCTCAATCAAAGCGGAGTACAGAGCCAGACCGAGATCGCAGTAGACGGACGCCCGCGGACTTTGGTCGTACTTGTCTGCTATTCTAATACCGTCTATTCCTGTTCGATAACTGAAATCAGAGAAGTCCAGGGAAATGGCTGGTCAATCAAAGCCTGCCCTATCTCCGTGGGGCAGCGCCGTTGCGGGTGCCACTGGAGCGGTTCTGGCTAATGCAATGGTCTACCCACTTGATTTGTATGAAACCTCTTCTTTGGATTTTCAAAAGAAACCAATACTAACCACTGCGGGGAACCTTAGGGTCAAGACGAAGCTCCAAGTTCAGGTGAAGAAGGCCGGCGAAACAGAAGAGAAGGGCTCGGACGATGTACACTACAAATCAACTTGGGATGCGATCGCGAAGATTATGGACAAAGAGGGTATTGAGGGACTATATTCGGGCATGACTGGCTCCCTTATTGGCGTCGCCTCGACCAACTTCGCCTATTTCTACTGGTACAGCGTCGTGAGGACGCTCTATATGGCATCGGAACGTGTGCCCAAGCCGCCAGGGACAGCAATCGAGCTCAGCCTTGGTGCAGTTGCCGGTGCCGTTGCTCAGATCTTCACCATTCCCGTTGCCGTCATCACTACGCGCCAGCAGACACAACCGAAGGGTGATAAGAAGGGCTTGATTGAGACCGGGAAGGAGGTGGTCAATAGCGAGGATGGATGGTCCGGTCTATGGAGGGGCCTTAAAGCAAGCCTGATCCTCGTCGTGAATCCTGCGATTACATATGGTGCCTATCAGCGTCTGAAGGACATCATCTTCCCCGGGAAGAAGAGCCTCAGGCCATGGGAAGCATTCCGTAAGTGACATGGCAACGGCGTTCCGTAAGTACGTGGAAATACTGATCTCGGTCCTAGTCCTCGGTGCTCTTTCCAAGGCCATGGCCACTATTGCAACCCAGCCGTTGATTGTTGCCAAGGTTGGCCTTCAGTCGCGCCCTCCTCCTGCCCGCAATGGAAAACCATTCAAAACCTTCAGCGAGGTTATGCGTTTTATTGTGCAGAATGAGGGACCTCTGTCCCTGTTCAAGGGTATTGGGCCGCAAATTTTAAAAGGCCTCTTGGTCCAAGGTCTCCTGATGATGACGAAAGAAAGGTATGCTCTGGTTCCACACCACTGTCCCAGTATATGCTGACGGCCTCAGGATGGAACTTCTCTTCATTGTTCTATTCGCATACCTCAAGAACCTCAGAGAGAAGAAGCTTCGCAAGGCCGTTGATGCAGCGGCTTCCAAGGCTCAAGCCAGCCTTCCAGCGACTCTGAAATAGGCACGAGTCCGCGCGCTCTTTTCACCTTTATCACTGTCGATTTTTTTTTTTATCTTATGGCGCTTGGGTGTAGATCTCTTTATTTATGTTTGATAACCCGAGGGCACGTTTCTCAACAGACATTTTGTATATATTCGCAATGTATAGAAATCAATATCCCTCAGGTCTTCCGCACGTAAGTTTACATGTGGCCCGTCTAGCCATGGATATAGAAAATCTGCGGAGTTGAGAACCACATTGTTGAACCTAAAACTATATATTTTGACCGCCCTGCACCCGGACAACCGGCATAGCAACCTTGGTAACATCCGGCTTTACTCCGACCGACTCAACTTTCTTAGTCTCCTCTTATTCCCCAACAACTCTGGACAGAGTTAAGAGCATGAGCCGTCATGCGATGGCCGCCATGGTCTTCCAAAGCGCAGGACCCCGCCGATACCGATGACAAACAATCCCTATTCCCGTTCATAACAAACAAATCCGACAATAACCCAGACAACAAAGCCCTACTCGACTGGGCCGCCTTTACGGAACCGCGAACCCTCATCCCAACCCTCATCCTCACTACTGCAATTCTCAGCGCCGCGAGTTTCCACCGCTCGTACCTCCGTCGATTCCCCGACGCCCCGAGTATTGATGCAGCGTATTTCCGCCGCCGGAGTATACTTGGGAGGGTAACGAGCGTTGGCGATGGGGATAACTTTAGGATTTTCCATACGCCTGGTGGACGGCTAGCTGGATGGGGATGGTTACCCTGGAAAAGGATTCCGAAGGAGAAGAAGGAGTTGAAGGATAATACGGTGCGTTTGGACATGCGATCACTTTTAAATTTCCTTGCTCGAGTCTTGGTTGTCGAGACTGCGCGGGTGGCCGAGAAATTTCACCGCATTGCTGACATTCTAGCTACATAGGTTCACGTTCGCCTAGCAGGCATTGACGCCCCCGAACTGGCGCACTTCGGCCGCCCTGAACAACCGCACGCGCGCGAAGCGCACGAATGGCTAACATCGTATCTGCTCAATCGCCGCGTGCGCGCATACCTGCACCGACCAGATCAGTACCAGCGCGTCGTCGCTACAGTCTACGTGCGCCACTTTCTTGACTTCCCAATCCCTTTCCGCCGGCGGGATGTATCATATGAGATGCTGAGACGGGGGTTGGCGACAGTGTATGAGGCCAAGTCGGGCTCTGAGTTTGGAGGTGAGGCTACGGAAGTCAAGTACCGGAACGCCGAGTGGTGGGCAAAGTTGAAAGGGAATGGGATGTGGAAGGGGTACCGCCGGAACAAGGAGTTTGAGAGTCCGAGGGATTATAAGACGAGGGTGGGCTTGGAGGACCAGGCGAACGGGAATGGCAATGGAAAGAACGGGAATGGTAAGAATAAGAAGTGACTGGGCTGGGGCATATTCTTAATGTAACTGCTTTTATCTGTTCATATTGTTGATCATGATGTTTTAGTGATACCTAGCTGACGCTCGAACATTTGTTCGGAAAACGAGCGCAAGTGCTACATGCGACGGAAATGAGATAATGACATAGAGGGCTCAATCATGAAAAGGCATTAATTCCACAATCAAACAGCGGGGTATATATGCCCATAAAGGGACCGCTAGCTTTGGCGAAAATCGGCACAGTGGTATATAGTACAAGTACAGGAATGCATACACCATCTCCAGGGTTGACTGCATATAACCAACAGATACCTTTTCAATAGCCACTCTGTACGGCCATGGTCCTTGGTGGAAGCACCAAAACAGGCGGGTCTTGGTTATATGCAGGCCAGAAGGGGTATATAATGAGTTAGGCCACACCCAGCCTAGCAGAATTTCCGCTCAAACTCCGCAAGAAGCTTCGGAGTAATCTCGTCACTCGAGTCACCTTCCACCCGCCATAGACAGCCCATCCGCTGATAATGCTGAAGCAGAGCTTTGCTCGTTTCTTCGAACTTGTGGAGTCGTTGTTTCCATGTGTCTATTGAATCATCTTCTCTCTGAGTCAAAGGTTCCCCTGTCACATCATCCTTGCCAGGAACCTTTGGAGCATTGAATTCGGTATTGTACACCCTCCCTGATGGCTCGTGGACCCAGCGCGACGCTATTCGAGAAAGGATTATAGAGGGCGGAGTGACCAGGTGGACGACGAAGTTGATAGGGACAAGGGAATCCAAGCTCGTGGCTTGGGACGCGGTTCGTGGAAAGCCGTCTAGGATGAAGGAAGCTGCAGGAGATACAGACGTGGTCCGGCTTTGAGTTTGTGAGAGCCAGCCTCTGGAGTTGAATTCGGAGGAAATGAGATTGAGGATCATAGAGTCGGGGACGAGGTTGCCTGCTTGGATTGTGGCTTCAGCCTCCAAACCTGTCGAGTAACATTAGCGGCAGCTTGTGAGAGACTCAGGAGTCCACATACCCAGTGTAGTCTTCTTTCGTACATTCTCCCGCAAGAGGTCGCCTGAGCTTATTGACGCTAATTCAGGGAATTTTGAAAGGAGTCTTTCGGTTTGCGTTCCCTTCCCCACACCCGGAGCACCGATGAGGATGATCCGTGCGGCTTTCTTGAGCTGTCTGGCTCTGGGACTCATTGCGCTGAGTACTCCACACCGTGTCGTTTGTATTTTGGTTGGGTCGAGGTCAAAAGCTCGGGGCTTAGCGGTATTTATCAGACTCGAATGCTTCGGAGCACACGAGATGGGTTCTCAAAACGATCAATCTATAAGATACCCATCTTGGCTAATTTCGGATGGATGCTAGGAGAGATGTGTCAACCGTGGCACTGTTTAACTTGCGAAACAGTTGGTATAGTGGAGGAGGTCCTGCTCAGCGCCGAGGTGATGCTATCCCATTAACCCGGGGAAAGCAGTTGAAATCCGCGGGGATTATGTGTACCTGCTCCCTCTTAGGAAACCGGTGAGTAAATCAGGTTCCTGCAAGGGCTTTCGGGGCCTTCTCCGAAACTCCGCCCCAACCGCGGAGTATACACCAACCGGCTGCCAGAAAATGTGCTATTTCAATGTCAGGGGGATAGGCATGGAGTAACACGAGAACGGGAATGCTGAGGTCTCTGATACAATACTTACGTTCGAATTGAAGCCCTGTCACATGCACTGGCGGGCAAAGCCAATGCGCCCGTTTGGTGCCTGGAAACAATGGCAATCAAATGTCCCTCGGCTCAAGTCAAAGAACCGACCCCACGTGACCCTAATCTGGCGCGTGCCCGTCGCGTCCGGTCGCGTCGTCCAGTGGCGGTCATTTTGATAGAGGTCTCGACTTCTCGACTTCTCGATGCACGAACTTGGGACTTGACGGTTGATCTCTTTTCGACACGCGAGATTTAAGATGATTCGCCAGGAGTTCAATAGAGTTGATCCCAAGCGAAGGGCCAATCTCAACTACAAAAAGACGCAATTCGCGACGCCGACTTTCAAGCAGCAGGACTATCCCCACCGTTTGAACTTCTACGACACACCACCGACTGCAGAGATCACGCTCGAGCAATTCGAGCAATGGGCCATCGACAGGTTGAAGAGTACGGACCCTATCCGACCATGCCTTATGTGACTCGACATTGACTGTAATAGTTCTCGCCGAAATCGAGGCATGCTCCTATCGCAACAAGACCGCTGCTGAGACGACGGCGCACATCACCCCTCTTCTCCAGAAATTCCTTCCCCTTTCCGCCAATACATCATCTCGAACCGGCGCCACGGATCCCAGACTCAAGAATGAAAGACAGAAAGACCATTACTCGCATTTCATTCTCCGCCTGGCCTTCTCGGCTACTGAAGACCTTCGTCGGCGATTCGCACGAGCAGAGACAATGCTCTTTAGGTTCCGCTTCCAAGCAGACGACACCCGTGAACGGCGTGCGTTTATCGATAGTCTGAACCTCGACTGGGAATCCGTGAGCGATGACGAGAGGCGGGAGCTATCTGAACATCTGGTCGCCGCGACACCAGGTTTGCGTCGCTCTGACGAGGAAACGTGGTACAAAGTGGACTGGGAGAAGGTGCCGGAGCTGGTTGAGAGACGGTCTGTTTTCCTGTCCAAAGGAAAGGCATATGTGCCGGAAAGAGAGCAGCTCAGCATGATCATTGCTGAATTCACCGCACGCCTTGAGCGTGCCCTGGAGGTATGTAAAAACCGCTCTGTAGCTGAGTACGGGTCTTGAACTGACTATTACCAGCTCACAAGTAGAGCTTTGCCGCGACTAGATGAGGACGATCGCCTCTCTCCCATTCTTAACCACCTTTCAAAGAATTTCGGAAGTGCCGAGTCCGTGTATACGGAAGGCGAAGGATTCGTGGACGGCGCTCCCATCACCGCCGCCAGCATCGATCACCTTTCCCAACATTTCCCGCTCTGCATGCGCAGCCTACACATGTCACTACGGAAGAATAATCATCTGAAACATTATGGTCGACTCCAGTACACTCTATTCCTCAAGGGAATCGGTTTATCCCTCGAAGAATGTATCTTGTTCTGGCGGCAGTCATTCAAGGGCTTCACTGACGACGAATTCAACTCCCGCTACAAGTACAATGTCCGCCACGCCTACGGAGATGTTGGTGGTGATGTCAACCGAAGGGGTCGCGGTTACCCACCGTACTCGTGTCAGAAGATTCTCAGTGACTCGAATCCCGGGGTTGGACAGACGCATGGTTGTCCGTATCGCCACTTTTCTGTCGATAACCTCATCGGACTCCTTCAGTCCACTGGCGTCCATGACAAGGACTTGCTGCGCGGAGTACGCGAGGATGTTGAAAAGACTCGGTATCACATTGCCTGCAATCGGGTTTTCGAGTTCACTCACAAAGCTGAGATTAAGAAAGCCAAAGAAGACGGCTCGGCGAGCGAGATCGACCTCGACACCATTGTCCATCCGAATACCTATTTCAAGCGCAGTTATCTCTTGAAGCAGGTTGGAAAGGCACAGAAAAATTCATGAGGGTTGCCCCGAGCCCACCACGAAGATATGTTTACGTTCTTTTATTGTGTTTGCGTTCGCTTGCTCTCCCGCAAGGTATATGGCGTTTGGGATGGAGTATGGTTTTCAGGAACATTCGTCTGGACATATTACGGTTGCCATAAGTATCAACACAGTGTAACAGCAATCATTATTCTCAAATCTCAAGTGATTCAAAGCTATCATAATTCGACTAAATATAGAGTGTCATAGGAAGGGATTGTGACCACAGCTGATTCCCAGTTTATCCAAAAGGATCGGAACGACCTTTCAAAGCCAGGTGCCCAGCAACGGGCCAAAATCTTTCTTCGCTCGACAGAAAAACAACTCCGTCACTGATTTGTCTCGAAGCTGAGTGTTGAGTCGGCGTGATTTTGAAGAAATTTTAGTAAAAAAGAAAGAAAAAGGAAAAAAGCTCGGGCTGAGTGGGAATTTATAGGCCACTAGCGCGGGTCTGCTACGGTAACCTGAGCGGACCCATCCCGTCGTGCTGCAACCTGGCCTCAAACAGACTCATGGTTCACACAACACTCCCCGCATTACTAGCCTTTGGACGACTTCAGCTGTCGGCGTCCTTGTTTGAATAAAGACTGTGCTTGGAGTGGTCTTCCAGAGCTTATAATCTGTGTGATAAGGGATAATTGCTCCCGATTTTGACCACGTCCCTTTAGTCTTCGCTATATACCCACCTGTTCCCCAATTACCCCAGCAAGATGGACTACGAGGGCTTGAAGGACCAATGGAGCGATGTCGAGGATCGCGATGGAATCAGGCTGAGCTGGAACACATTTCCAAGCTCCCGAATGGTAAGCCCTGTGCGAGATGTGTCTGTCCCTGTGCCGGTATTGAGCTGTCAACAGGAAGCGTCCCGACTCGTCGTCCCTATCGGTGCCGTCTACACCCCTTTAAAGGAGAGACCAGATGCCCCCCTCCTGCAATATGAGCCAGTGACTTGCAAGGCGCCCTGTCGGGCGGTTCTGAACCCTTATGCGTATGAAGACTGTTCAACTTGCATTGGCTCCTGTGACTAACATGGCTCTAGGAACGTCGACGTGCGCGCCCGCATCTGGATATGCCCTTTCTGTCTCATGAGAAACCCACTTCCGCCACACTACAAGGATATCACAGAGAGTACGATACCTCCGGAGCTTCATCCCCTGAGCACAACAATTGAATATCAACTCGCTCGTCCCGCTCCCGCTCCTCCGATCTTCGTGTTCGTCGTCGACACCTGCCAGGAAGATGATAGCCTGAAGGCTGTGAAGGACTCATTGATCTTGAGCTTGTCTCTGCTACCACCGAATGCCCTTGTCGGCTTGGTCACATTTGGCACCATGGTAGGATCCTATTGTCCTGAGTAAACTCTCCCGCATGCTGCTGACACATTTGATAGGCACAAGTGCACGAACTTGGGTACACTGAATGTGCCAAATCATATGTTTTCCGCGGTAGCAAGGACTACAACGCAAAGCAAGTCCAGGAAATGCTCGGCCTCAGTTCTGGAATCCGCCCTAATATGCCAAATATGCCACAGCAGCCCGTCCGCCCGCCACTTGGCGCTGCCGCACGATTCCTGTTACCCGTACAGCAAGCCGAGTTCCAGATCACGAATATGCTTGAGCAGCTGCAGCGCGATCCCTGGCCTGTGGCGAACGACAAGCGTCCCTTGAGGTGCACCGGTGTGGCTCTCAGCGTTGCCGTTGGGTTGCTTGAATCCTCCTTCCAGAATGCCGGAGCGCGTATCATGATGTTCACAAGCGGCCCTGCTACTGAGGGTCCTGGTCTTGTTGTGAGCCCTGAATTGAAGGAACCCATCCGCTCACACCACGACATTGACCGCGACAACATCAAATACTACAAGAAGGCAATGAAGGTGGGCTTCACATCGCCGGCTCCAAATGTGCATTCACGCTAATCGTATAGTTCTATGATGCCCTGGCCAAGCGCGTTGCGAACAATGGCCACGTGGTCGATGTTTTCGCCGGCTGCCTCGACCAAGTTGGTCTTTTGGAAATGAAGAACCTCGCTAATTACACTGGAGGTCATATGCTCCTCACTGATAGTTTCACCTCATCACAGTTCAAGCAATCCTTTGTCCGAGTGTTCGACAAGGATGCCAACGACAACCTCCTGATGGGCTTTAATGCGTCTCTTGAAGTTCTCACTACCAAGGAGCTCAAAGTTACTGGTCTTATTGGCCATGCTGTCTCTTTGAACAAGAAATCCAGCTCTGTGGGTGAGACAGAATGCGGTATTGGCAACACCTGCGCCTGGAAGATGTGCGGTATCGATCCATCTTCAAGCTATGGTATTTACTTCGAAATCGCAAACCAGGGTGGGCCGGCAGCCGTACAACAAGGGCCTCAGAGGGGTATGATGCAGTTCTTGACCTACTACCAGCACTCGTCCGGAAACTTCCACCTTCGCGTCACCACCGTTGCACGAAACCTGAGCGGTCCCGCTGGCGATCCCACTCTTGCACAGTCCTTCGATCAGGAAGCCGCCGCCGTGCTTATGGCCCGTATCGGTGTCTTCAAAGCCGAAGTTGATGATGGCCCGGATGTCCTCAGATGGGTCGATAGAATGCTCATCCGACTCTGCTCACGCTTCGCAGACTACCGCAAGGACGACCCTACGTCATTCCGACTCGAGAAGAACTTTACACTCTACCCCCAGTTCATGTTCCACCTCCGGCGAAGTCAGTTCTTGCAGGTCTTTAACAACTCTCCCGACGAGACTGCTTTCTATCGACATGTCCTCAACCACGAAGATGTTGGCGACTCCCTTGTTATGATCCAGCCAACACTGGATTCATACTCACTAGAGCATGAAGGAAGCCTACCAGTCTTGCTGGATTCGGCCTCCATTCAACCCGCTCACATTCTTTTGCTTGACACCTTCTTCCATATCCTGATCTTCCACGGTGAAACTATTGCCGAATGGAGAAAGGCAGGCTACCAGGACCAGGAAGGCTATGAGAACCTAAAGGCCCTTCTTGACCTTCCCAAGGAAGATGCGAGGGTTAGTTGCACACTTTCACGACGTATGCCCAAACAGTACTGACAAATACTAGGAACTTATTTCCGAACGTTTCCCGCTGCCCCGATTCATCGTTTGCGATGCCGGTGGTTCGCAAGCGCGTTTCCTGTTGTCTAAGCTCAACCCGTCCACGACGCACACGACAGGAGGGTACGGTGGCGGTGTGTCATCGCAGACCATCTTTACTGACGACGTCTCTCTGCAAACTTTCATGGATCATCTCATGAAGTAAGTCCCTCGCTCACTGGCAAATATCACCCGTGCTAACTGGACCTTGCAAAGGCTTGCTGTTTCTGGAACGAGTTAAGTGATAAAGTGAGGTAATGGCGATTACGAGTATAAAGGGGTTGATGTGTCCTCGGATCGTGTGTATCTTTAGCGGTTATTTGTTGCGCTTCGTTACCCCCAATCTAGCAGTTACTTTTACTAGGATTCAACCATAGAAGAGACAAGCTTATGATTTACGAAGTCTTGACGGCCTTCAAGCTGTCACCGTACCAACAGGCGCCCACGAATTTGGGCGACATACGAAGGCAAGGACATTGCGCAAGTACAAACAACTAACTAGCCATTTTATTCCACCATGGTTGTCATAGCTTCAGTCGCCTGGCGGCATACTTGACCACGTGACTAAGGTTGAGCCCTACTAGCCTTTCCCCATCGGGCGGCTCGCTTAGCCCCTTAGCTCGGAGGAGCGGACCCATCAAAACCATTTGAACTTCGGCCTCGAACTTTTTTTTCCCTTTCTACACCAACCACCCAACAACACACCAAGGTAGATCGACAACCTTCGCACTCGCCATGCGTAAGTATCATCACCTTGGTCATGTCAATCCTGGCGACTAACAAACACCCATTGGGCAGCTCCCAAGTTCGACCCCAATGAGGTGAAGATCATGTAAGTTTTGCGAAATTCGTGAGCATGCGAGATCGAAACTGACAATGCGATAGCCACCTGCGTGTGACTGGTGGTGAGGTCGGAGCCCAGTCCGCCCTGGCTCCTAAGATCGGTCCCCTCGGTCTGTCTCCCAAGAAGATTGGTGAAGACATTGCCAAGAACACTGGCGACTGGGTAAGAAGCGGTTATACCCGACCGATCAATGGAATAGCGGCTAATGTGTTATCTTCAAATAATATAGAAGGGTCTCCGTGTTACCGTCCGCCTGACCATCCAGAACCGTCAGGCTCAGGTCTCTGTTGTTCCCTCCGCTTCTTCCCTCGTCATCAAGGCCCTCAAGGAGCCTCCCCGTGACCGTAAGAAGGAGAAGAACATCAAGCACACCAAGTCCATCGCCTTCGACGAGATCGTCGAGATTGCTCGCAAGATGCGCTCTCGCTCTCTCGCCAAGGAGCTCAAGGGTACCGTCCTCGAGATCCTCGGTACTGCTTTCTCCGTTGGTTGCAAGGTTGATGGCCGCAGCCCCAAGGACGTCTCTGACGACGTCAAGGCCGGCGAGATTGACGGTAAGTTTGATCTTCAGCAATCTCTCTGTACCCCTCGGTGCTAATAAATGTCTAGTCCCCTCCGAGTAAAGAATGGTCGTGATTCTTATGGCGTTCATCAATATGTATTGGGATGCTAGCTACAGCGAATAGGATCATTGCTCTACCGGTCAACAAAAAGGTTTACGATTTCATGACTTAGGATTCCCACTTGCGCGTTCAATGCGAATTTTCACGTTTCTTTCTATGGATACGGTAGTCTTCTACATGAAGCTTCGTGTGGCTTGTTGGCTGTCGTCTCAAATTGAGGCGATGAAACCGCACACCTCTAGTACCTTTGCAACACTCTGGCTCTTACCGTTCCTTCCCGCCTTCGGGCCTGGATTGAACAATTACTACGTGGTATAGGCTTATTTTGCGCAAAGGAGAACAACGACCTACTACTCACCGCGGTGTTCTCGGGTGAAGCTTGCTTCGTCTTGTGGATACAGTGGTCCATTTCATCGGTCTACATCTTGTAATCAACCATCTGGCATGTCGAACAGAAGGTCACCTTAGATCAGATAGCAAAAAATATAATCGTTGTTGATCTTATTCTCTTCCAACATTATGATTGATTTCGCCATTCGCCTCTCACCGAGAGTGTGGCTTAGATCGTCGCGGACTTCGTTTATTCTGCATTAGTGCCGTTAGAGAGACCGGGGTATGCTGCACACCTAGCAAGGTATGGCATCGAATCAACGGGCCAAAGCCCAACTTATGCGCCAGGACCTCGTGCGCTTTGCTGTGGCTGAAATCGGGCGCCGGCATGAGTTTTTGGACGAATAATGGGCAGAAGCAGCGAGTGTTGCTGATATAGCCATGGTCTGCTTAATCTGACATACAGGCTTCAGCAATCGCTATCTGTGCTCGACCGTAACTATAGGAATTGCCGTGATGATCTGGCGGACTGCCACACACTGTTCCTGGTACTCCGTACAATGCGCCGAAATGCAAGTATTCTGCTTGTTGTGGAGATATCATTCGATGTTCCAAGCTTGCCAAGCATCTTCACCTGCCGGTGGTTACGGTTCAAGCTGGAGGTTTTAAGAAGCAGCCTCATTAAGAATGGTACGAATGCTGCGTATCCATGATGACCTGTCTATTTTGAGGCAAAAGAAACACCCTTGCAACAAGCAAAGTTCGCCGATCGCCTTTGATAGATTGCTTGTGCTGCCCACGGCAGAAGAAGGTTCGTCTCGTAGCAACAGAGCAGCATATAGTTCAAAGTCTAATCTACATTGTGGACATTATGCCCCAGTTTTCGGCACTACTCATACGGAAAAGGTACTTTGAATGGCTGAACCCAATAACAAACGTCGCAACTTATTTCGCACAGAGTCAGATAGCGGTAAATGTGGCGATCGTAAGTGACAGAGGTATCTTGGTAGGTATTCACTATTCATACTCCGCTTGGCTTGCATACGTGAGCTTCGAACCTTGTTTAGCCAAGAGGGCATTCAGGCAAGCAATTGACCTATCTCTATACCATGGAACAGAAGTACGGCTATCTAGGTAAATGTATAGTGATGACTCATAGAGTATATTGGAAACGGCCTCTCAGATAATTTACTCTCATCCGGTTTTCCAGCATTATGCTCCATGGCCTGATTTCTTTAATTTCTTTTCCTTGTTGTTGCACGGAGCTGCTAGGCTGTCACTGGCGCTCGGAATCCAGCGAGATCGCCCTGCCTTGGATGGATCTGCTCCATCAACTCCAGACTTGAGCTGATGGCCGTTGGATCGTCGTTTTTCGGCGGGACTGCACAGTGATCATCTACAGTCCCGTTGCCAGAGTAGACTAGATGCTGTATTCTGTAACAGTCTGCGGTCCAAGTTAGAACATTTGGATGAGCACCTTATTACTCCGTATTAAATGGCAGAGGTCTGTGATATCTCAAGAAATGCCCAGACACGTTCGGTAGATCCTGGCGCCTCAGCCTCCCCTCAGGCCTTGTGGAAGCCTCCCAATCCGGCCAGCCTGTTCGCTGGCTCCACTGCCGCTGGCTCCCTTATCCACCATCCTCCTCATCATCCATTCAGGCCGTGGCTTCTAGATCGTCATTGGCCTCTGCCACTTCAGCACCGGTTACCATCGAGATTTCTTCCCCACCACACAAGCCACTGCTCCCCTCCCAAGTGGGATCCGCCTCAACGCTACTAGTTGATTGATTGCTGTCGTCTGCGAGCCTGCGAGGCTCCGCTCTGTCCGAAACCCCAAGTTCTCGACTGACCATCATGACTCTGACTCTCTGAGCTGCCGAGTGTCTGACACCATCAGTCGATGCTTTGAATGCTGTCTGAGAGCTTCCCCAGCCCCCGAATGCCAGAACTGATACCCCAGACTCTGCATTTCCCATTTATCAGTCGTTTTAGAGTTGCTCCCCCTTTCCTCTCCTCTCCGCCGACCGTTGGGATCATCTCCGCCCCAAACGAGCTCCTTGCGTCCGCCTTCACCTTGACATCTCTTAGCACCGACTAGCCCCAGCCTGAGCTCTCTAATCCAAAATCAGCGCTGAGATAATTATTACTATATTATCATAACTTACATGTAAAAACGCTGCGCGATAAAAGAGAAAAAGAAATAAGAGCATTAATATAGCGGAAAAAGCAAAAAAGTCAACCAGAAAATACTAAAACAGACTTGATGATCACTGGTGCCATGTCCAGCCATTTCCTCCACTCTCTCTAACGCAGAGTCCACTTTCCTTCCTCCGATCTTCATCTTTTTGTTTGTGATTCGTATTTATTTTCTCCAATATTATACGTATCCTGGTCCTTATTCTGATTCCTTCTTTTTGCTTCTCTCTTTTCCCTCACCCTCCGACTTTGCCAGGCTCCCACCGACCCTCTGCTGCGGTGGCCCATAATCAGCATCCAGCATTGCTGCCAAGCGCCTCCTGTCTTCGTCGCTGATCGTGTCTTGCGGGCACCTGCGTCACTTTCCGACTAGGGCTGTGACTTTGAATCCCTTTCCACTCCCTTGCGTCTCCTCTTCTCATCGCAGCAACTAGCGCCTCTCCGAGCGGATCGCCTGCGTGTCTCTTGCTCGCCCTCAGGAATCCGGCGCTTACATACAAGCATACCTTCGGTCGCTCCGCTCCGTCATTCATCTGCCGGCAACCTCCTCCTCCTACCTCTTGGATTGGTCCCTGTGTCGAATATCTGAAATCCGTCACCGCCGCCCGCGTTCATGTCGAATCCTGAGACAACCCGAGGGGGGCGTTTTTGAGTATCAAGAGAGTTGGCCCGGCCCAGGATGAGGTGTAAGAAGCGTTTCAAGAAGGATGCTCGTTGTCGATAATTCCACACTGGACGTCTCGACACTCTTCTGACCGCTCTCTCTGTCTTGGGTCGTTGGCTGGATTCTATTGAAGTTTCTCCGACCACCCCGCGTTGTCAGCTCCTCTCTATACTTCCCTCCGTCGTTCTTTTATCCGGGAAGCATTCACTCCATTACAGTCATATCTATATATCCTTATTTCCCGACACCGGGTGCAAATCCTGCGCGGATAGTGCGGTGGGTATAACGCAGCAGGAAACATGTTACCCTCCGTGGCGCCTTTCCCGCCAGTTCAACCACACCACCTCAACCGATACCATGATATCGAATCGCTTAATGGACCGTACGGCTTGGATAACTCGCTTGCACCGACGAATCCTCCCTATGACTTCTCCAACAACAATCCGTTCCAATCGATCCCCCGAACTCGACTACAATATCCCCACCCCGTCCAGCGGCCCGATATACGTGATCCCAACAACTCAACGGCGTTGACGTTGAACAATGTTGGAGAACATGCGCTGAGGAGGAAGACGCCGAATGGGACGCTCGCCGCAGGATACGATGGGACACCGGGAGATATGAATATCCAACCGCCGGCGACTAAGCACATACTGGTCTCGCAGCTGGAGCCGGGCCAGTTGGTTCCCCCTCAGACAGGCTTTCCGATCGACCCCTGGCACCAATCTACGCTAGATCAATCGTCCTCCGCGCAGCCTTTGAACTTTCCACCTATGCATAAAGCCGATCTGAGTCGAGGCAACGTTGGCCCGGGGGAGATAGCACAAGGATTCAACGGCATTAGCTGGGTACGCTCGTTGAATGCTGCACCTGGAATGGACTCGGTACTCAACCAAACCTTACCGATGCAACCGTCACAACAGAGGTTCTACTGGCAGAACGGGGCGTATGTGCCAACAGTGCTCCCGGCTACTTTGCAACCATGTATTGGGCCTACGGCTTCCGCAGGTACTGGACCATACGGGCCATATTGGCCAGATGGTGCATACATCCCGTATCGCCCTGCCGCATTTCGAGAACCCCGACTCACTCTCCAAGGCCCGTTCGGGAATCCGATCAACCATTCTGCGCCCCAATTTTTCGATGCTGGACAGCAGTCTTTCAACATCGGAACAGCTCCTTCTAATAATCATGAAATAGGTGATTGGAATCAGAATTCCCTAGGCGCATTCAACCACAAGGGTCCAGTGAAGAACAATTTTCCACCACGCCATTCAGATCAGAAACCATTCGACTCCTTGAGTAACCAACGTGTCCTGCCGTTTCATACCCGACAAAGCAACTCTGTATCTAGTTTTTCCTCGCGTCCGCCATTACATGAACCCTCAGCGTCATGGTCAGGTACGTCTACAAATGGCGGAATCCAAAATACTGGACCAATTCCCGGTTCCAGGGCAGCGAATGCCGAGTTTAAGGAAAAAGTGCTATCATGGGCTCATGGCGTCTATGTCGATCTTCTGGCATCTATACATCGAGCACGGCGAAATAGTGCTTCAAATGCTTCTCAGGATGGCCAGACTCAGCGGGCCCCAAAACCCAGCATCTATCCTAAACCACCACGTCAGCCAGGGCTTGATTTCTCACATACGAATGCACCTGAATTCTCTCGACACAATAGCTATCCGTCACACCAGTATGGGCTCTCAGCTTCGAACTCCCTGTTCTTTGTGCGAACCAACAATAACACTAACTTCCGCAGAACTCATCGGTATGACCGTCATTCCATATCACAATTCCAACCGACAGGCAACCATCTGGTTGAACGATTACGAAATACTGGTCGTTTGAATTCTATATCCGGCTCGCCTTCCTCTTCCAACTCGCTAAATGAGAATACGACTGTTGTGAATGCGGCGTCTTCGTTAGAGTTATTGTCGCATCTTTGCATGGAAAGCGGCTGGGAATGGATTGACGGTATGCTCCTTGGTGGATGCTTGGCTTATGGGCTAGGGGACTACAACAAGGCGATGAGATGGTATTCCAGAATTATTGCGCGGGATGCAGCGTGAGTTCGCGAAATAGTGTTCTCGAAGCATAACATAAGCTGACTCTTTCTTTCCAGACATGTTGAAGCAATCTCGAATCTTGCAGCCACCCTCCTGGCCTTAGACCGGCGGGAGGAAGCATTGCAGCATTGGCTGCGTGCCGTTAAACTGCGCCCGAGTTACTTTGAGGCTGTGGAACATCTTATAGGCCTTCTATGCAGCAGCCAACGCGGGAAGGAAGCGGTTAACATCATCGACTTTGTGCAGAACTCTCTACGGTTGTCTAAGAATGGGGACTGTTTCAAAGCGGACGAACATGCGAGTGAGCCTGAAAGCGACGTGGAGAGTCGGGTTTCCAGCGCATCTGACTTGGGTTCATACGAGAAGGCCACCTTTGATTATGATGACGACTTTGGTAGCTCGGCCTTTGCCAGCCGCCAGTCCGGGGAAGGCGCTGCTACTGGGTATGGCTCCAGCGGCTACTCCGTCCCTGGCTGCGACAACGGTCGGATGCTCGCGCTCGTTCACGCTAAAGGAAACATGCTGTATGCCATGGGCGACTATGCGACGGCAGCAGCAGCTTTTGAGGATGCAATCCTGATTAGTGCGGGTCGAAGACGTCACGGCATCCAAAGCATTATAAAGCAAATCTTCGACGCATTTTCCCAGGGATCGCGCAGCGGGTATATGGGCGCCGACGTTCGCGATCAACAAGAGACTATTTTGTTGTATCCCGATAAGGCTCTACAGACGTCAAAGTTGGTCTTTGCACCTTGTGGAACGCCTCCAGGAATTAAATATGTTCCTGAAGGGCTGGCGAGGAAGGCAGCTTTGTCCACAACAAGCAATTCGTTACTCTCGCTGGCGAAAATATATCAAGATGGCATGTCGACCGCTCCGGCCAATGGCCCTTCTCGGTCCGCGCCCAGTGTCCGGGACATCCTCGCTCTTTACTATCTGTCGCTCTCCCTTCAACCAAGCCCATCTACGGCCAACAACGTTGGGATTTTGCTTGCAGGTATCCACAATAACGCACCTGGGAAGGGCTCTGCTCGCTCCGCCGGGGAGATGCAGCACCCGGACATACCTGGTGTTATTCCTGGCAGTGGAGTGTCTCTCGCTCTAGCTTACTACAATTATGGCCTGCATCTGGACTCACGACACGCGCATCTTTATACAAACCTTGGCAGTTTACTCAAGGATATTGGTCAGCTACAAGCAGCCATTCGGATGTACGAACAAGCCGTCCAATGTGATAGCAACTTCGATATCGCATTGGCGAACCTGGCGAATGCTGTCAAGGATGCAGGACGAGTCAACGATGCCATCTCATATTACAAGCGTGCTGTGAAGGTGAACCCAGACTTTGCAGAGGCTGTGTGCGGGCTAGCCAACGCCCTCAACTCGGTATGCAACTGGATGGGTCGCGGAGGCGTTGCCAATGCGTTCGGCTTCCGAGACCGTTGGCATGTGGACGACCAGGGCATGCTTCGTGACTCGTACGGCATTGACGTGGGTTCTGGTTGGATAAAGCGTGTGGTGGATATTGTTGATCGGCAGCTCAAAGAAGGCGAGACTTGGGGTTGCGGCGTCTTGACGTCCAACACAATAGAACAGTTGTGCGCCCAGCTGGTTCCCGGCGCGGACGGCCGCCGTCGGTCCGCCACTGGGGACTTGGCTATGATTCTCAAATCTTGGGCAGGACAGAAATGGGAAGGCTCTCGCATTGTCAAGCTAGTGGAACGTGCAATTAGGTCCCTCACGTGGCAATGGTATCAGGATCGGTACATTTATGGCCGGGAATATCCCTCGTCCAAGTACCGACGACCGCAACTGCCTCTTGGTCTAACCGCACCCAATGCACCCACTGTGCTGCCGTTCCATACGTTCACGTGCCCGCTCTCAGCGAAGCAGATTCGACAAATATCCCAGCGAAATGGGCTCCGCATCTCTTGTGCGGCTTTGCGATCTTCCTGGCTCCCGCCCACGGTTTATCCACCACCGCCACCTCCGAACCCGTACCTTAAAGTCGGATATGTATCTTCTGACTTCAATAACCATCCCCTTGCCCATCTAATGCAATCAGTTTTTGGATTGCACAATCCGAGCAAAGTCAAAGCTTACTGCTATGCTACAACAGCCAGCGACAAATCAATCCATCGGCAGCAGATCGAAAAAGAGGCCCCAGTGTTCCACGATGCCAGCGCGTGGCCCGTTGAACGCCTCGTGAGGCAGATTGTTGAAGATGGGATCCATATCCTCATCAACCTCAATGGCTACACTCGAGGTGCGCGTAACGAAGTATTCGCCGCGAGACCGGCCCCCATCCACATGTCTTTCATGGGGTTCGCTGGAACACTGGGTGCGGAATGGTGTGACTACATTCTCGCCGACAAGCTGTCGATTCCTCCGGAAACGCTCTCGCCTGGGAACCGCAACACGCGGGTCGAGGACCGATGCCTCGAGGAAGACCATAGCGAGGAGGCCGAAAACTGGGTCTACGGAGAGAAGATAGTCTTCACCCGAGATACCTTCTTCTGCTGTGATCATCGACAAAGCGCGCCTGATGCGAGAGATCCGTATATTGCTTGGGAGCAGGAGCAATCAAGACGCTGGCGAATGCGGAAGGAATTGTTTCCTCACCTTAGTGATGACACTATCATTCTGGGCAACTTCAACCAACTCTATAAGGTAATCTCCTTCTTTCTGGATTTGACTGGAGAAAGCTAATGATCGATAGATTGAGCCTACTACTTTCCGGACATGGCTGCGGATACTCGCTAGAATTCCGAATGCCGTTCTTTGGCTTCTCCGCTTTCCTGATATTGGGGAACAAAATCTCAGGGAGACGGCTGTAGCATGGGCAGGTGAGGAGACGGCTTCTCGGATTATCTTCACTGATGTTGCACCTAAGAACACACACATTGCACGGGCTAAAATCCTGGACTTGTTCCTTGACACACCGGAGTGCAACGCCCACACAACAGCAACAGATGTCTTGTGGAGTGGTACTCCGCTGCTGACTCTCCCACGCTACAAGTACAAAATGTGCTCTCGCATGGCAAGCAGCATCCTCAGTAGCGCGCTACCCAGCAATGAGTCTGGGCAACAGGCTCGCGAGGAACTGATCGCCGACTCTGATGAAGATTACGAAAACAAAGCGACCCACCTATGCCGCAGTTTGTATTACGAGCCTGGAGGAGGTGGCCGAGCGAGAGGCAGGTTGTTTGATCTCCGCAGAATGCTATTTGAGGAGCGAAAGAGAAGCACTCTTTTTGACACCAACCGCTGGGTTCGTGACTTGGAAGACGCCTATGAGCGAGTGTGGAATCAATGGGTGAATGGTGAAGAAAGTGATATATGGTTGTGACGCGCGCATCTTGAAATATACCCCGTGAGCGTTGATTTGGATTCCTTTTGTCTTTTTGTCATATTTGTGATTTGTCTGTATAATGACCTGTCTCTCTACGCTTTTGAATTTGTGGACCTGCCTTACACAAAGCCCTCACTTGTAGGGACTGTATTTGCATACTGGCGTTGGATGTGATGGAATTGGGTGCTGCACAAGGCGGCTGGTTGTTCTGGACTACGGTTATGATGAGATATATCAGATATCTTCCACTCGGATAGGATAGGCGTTTGGGATCGGACTAGACACTCTCTTACCACTGACGTATAATGCATCTACTCACCACCCGTTGTCTCACTTTCAACTGCTGATCTCAAAACAAACAATAAGCCACGGAATATAAAAGAACGTGGCCTAGATGATGGCGGTGTTATGTTAGCTGGAGATCTGCTCTGTAGGCGGTCTGTGGAGGAAGTTTCAGTAGCGTCATTCAGTGCACTCAAGAATCAGTTCTCTTTACTCGATTCACATCTTAACTTTCCTTCTTACTTGCCTTTATCCTTCAATTTTCTTTGAACTCTCGTGTATAATCTTACACATACATTCCGCTAGTCCTCCTAACTCTAGTTCTCCAACATTAGAAGGCGCGACCGTCCAACACCACCAAGTCAACCTCCTTCACACACGCTGAACACCAAAATGGATATGGACATGGACCTGGACCTCGGTCCTCTACCGGAGCCCGAGCTAATTGACACTGTAAGCTACAGCAATGCGAAGAAAGGGCCATTCAGAGCTCAAACTGACCGATTGCATATAGGAACAAACGCTTCAAGCATCTACAGCCGTTCCAGTAGACGGAGCAATCCTCGATCCTCAAACAGCCGAGACACAATCCGAGAAAGTACACATACGCGGTGTTGACGAATTGACGACAGATAATATCAGAGAATTTGCGATATCCAATTTCCCTCACGAACAGCCCGCCCGCATCGAATGGATCGATGATACTTCCGCAAACATAGTCTACTCAGCCCCCGAGATTGGTCTACAAGCTCTGGCTGCCATGACGCATGACGGCGAACTCGAAGGTGGTTCCTCCGGTGACACAGCTATCTCCAACGGGCTAGGCGATATCCCCGCGCTCCGACTGCGGTCGGCGAAGGTACTGGCTTCACACCCCGACTCTGTCCTGCAGGTGCGCTCAGCGGTGAAGACGGATAAGAAGAAGCCTCGCGCGCACGAGGCAAGCCGTTTCTACATGATGCATCCAGAACACGACCCACGGGAGCGCTTACGGCGCGAATTAGCGTCTGATCGGCGGCGCAGCGTGGGAGACAGTGACGGAGACTATCAGAGGAGGCGGTTTGATGGGCGCGAACTGCGTCGCCGTCGAGAGCGGGATAATGAAGGCGGTATCAGCGCGAGCATGTATGATGATAGCGGCGCCGGAAGCGCAGACCGTTCAGATGGAGATGGGGATTGGGATCGCGGAAGGCGGAGGAGGGGAAGCGAACGCCGTGACCGCGATATGGAATTGTTTCCTGATGAAGGCGCTAGGTCTGGGCGACTGCGCCATCGCAGCGCGTCTCCTGGCCGCGACACGCTGATGATGGAAGGGGGCTATATCGAAGAGAGGCAAGAATCACGACGCAGATTCCGGGAGCGCAGCCCGCCACCACGCCGGCGCAATGAAGGCCGGGAGCTCTTTGGTTCATCTGATGCCGATGCGAACTCGCGCGAACTTTTCCCGAACAAAACTGCGAACACTTATCTCAAGAAAGAACTCTTCCCATCCAAGGTCAGCAACCATCGCCGATCGGACGCTATCGACGTCGCAGATGAGACGGCGGACCTCTTTGCCAGGCGTATCTCAATCCCACTGGTAGACGGCGCCCACGACACGAATAACAATGCTTCGAAACGTAATCGCAACATCGAACTTTTCCCGTCAGACAAATCGGAGCGAGCGTCTGTACATATCCGCGGCGCAGCGGGTGGTGGCCAAGACCAGGGCTTCGCGATTCGCGGCTCCGCAGAGAATGGTATGTCTATCAAGGGGAGGGGTGGCGCATCAGTTCGTGAACTGTTTCCGTCAAAGTACCACAATAATGCTGGCAAGGAGTTGTTCTCCGATAAAATAGAGGGCAGGGGAGGGCCCCGCCGGAAGGCGGAGGATATGTTCACATAGGGCCCTTGCGCTCCTCTTGCTTTGCTCTTCTACATCTCGGATGTCATAGCGGTTGCTTTCTGGTTTACTCTACATCTATGATAGTCTCAACTACCCAATGGAAATTAATGGAAGCGAATAATGTCCTCCTTCACCGTGGTTATTTCCCGGTTCAATCTACTTAGCATGCCCTTCTGGATTATCTTTGGATGTATGAGATGCACAGCAGCTCAATTGGTTCACGACTACCCGAGCCATAGTTATCTAAGTACATAACAAACCATGTCCTAAACACCCGTCCCGACTAAAACAAGATATATAACCGCCAATAGAACAGTAACCTATCTCATTACACATGCTTCAGGTTGGTTTCGCTGCCTGTCCATTCTCCGCTCCGCCCATCATTGTATTGACGAACTCCTGGTATTTGAGAACTTCCCCTCGCTTTCCGCCTCCCTGCGTCTTGCCGCCCTTTCCGCCAAACGCTCTGCGGCTTGTAAACCCATTGAGAACCTCATTGATTTCGCGGTCTGATAGTGGGCGCTCTCCGTCTTCTGGGGCAGTATTGAGAAGGGCATCGCGTAGCTCTTCTACGTCGACCTGGCCACTGTCGTCTTCGTCAAATGCTGCTAGTGCATTAAGAAGCTCTTGCCGCGAGGACAGCGGTGAAAGTAGCTGCGAAAGTGTGTTCAAAAATGTAGGGAAGTTGATCGTGGAAGCGCTTCCTGGAGGGAAGAACTGGGATAGAGAGGACGGGTCTTGGCCTGTCCAACATAATTAGCACCTATTCTGCCGTATAAAAAGTCGCAAGATCCGAAGCGCCACATACCAACATTCACAAGCACATCCGCGACATCATCCTTATCCACAAAGCCATCGTTATCCCGATCCAGAACCTGGAAAGCCTCGCGGATCTCTCTAAGTTGCGCCGGAGCCAACCTAGCCGCCGCATCGGATGACGCAGCCATCATGCTAGTCGCCTTTGCAGCTATACTCGACGGCGAGGTGTTGAGTGTGCTGGCGCCTCTGCTTGGCGATGATGGCGGCTCTCTGGTAAATCGCGGCTGGGGAATTGGCTCTTGGCTCTTGGGGGACGCATCTTGGTCGTCTTCAACAGTGTATGTCTGGTTCAACTTGCTGGGGGATACAACGGGTGTGTATCCCCTGCTTGGGGAGCTCCCTGGTGTTGTTGGGCGGGCTTGTGTCGGAGGAGAGTTGGGTGTTGATGGACGTCGGAACGGCGATGCACGAGGGGAGTTGAAGGATAGCGGGGAGGGACGGAAGGGAGCGTTGCTGGAGGGGACCTGGTAATAGATTAGGAGAAAATATAGTCCAAGGCCTAAGTAGACGTACCATGATGAGTGGAATCTGGTTGGGTTGGCTGTTGAAAGAAGCTCTGAGGATAGATGACCTCAGTATAGATCCAAGCAAAACAAACAAACTCCGAGTCGAGGCCGGGGATACGGCGGCTGAGTCAGCCCGAGCCCGAGCGTGCACGTGCGGGGCCTGTATCCAGACTATACGCTATGTAGTATGCAGTCTTGTACGCCAGCATGCAATCGATTTTCTGAAGATTGAGAAGATGGAGACGATCAGAAACCACGCCATTAGAAAGTTAATCAAGCATGATTGCCCATCATCAAAGGTGCCGTGCGATCTCAGCACCGACTCAAAATTCGGCGCTGAGGGCTTCCCCGCTGTGGAGATCGATCGGTTCGTTCCCTTTCGGCGGCCGCTCGGTTTCCCCCCTGAACTCTTGAGTTTCGATCATATTATTCCGGCAAGACATGCTTTCGATCTAACTGCTGATAATCCTCCTATCTCTCCCTGACGTCTTTCTCCGCACCTTCTAGATGGATTGTCGCTCGCCTATCTCTCCATTGGCCCATTGATTGAGCATGTGCATGCCATTGCCGCTGCTATGCTCGCCGGCTGCCTGGAGCTTCACCAACTAATCACCCGCACTCGACCCTCGTGCTCTCCGCAGAACCCTGTCCGAAAATGAGCATCTCACTACCCATCCGGACTTCAGACGGCACGGGCAATTCCTCCAGCCCCCCAAAGTCAACCGGGCTTCCTCACCTCTCGCCTTCCCCGTCCTTTATCCACAAACAATCGCCCAGAAGCTCCGACAACTCGGGCCTCCACCGCTCCGCCAGCCAACACATTGTCCCGCCGACTTTCAAGCGACGCCGCTGTAAATCGCAGTATCCCCATGACTCCCCCGAGCGCCATGTCGAATTCATCCTTGTCGCCTCTTTCCATATCGATCGGGGTCCGATTATGGAACATCAGTACCCTGGTCCCATTAGCAGCGACGAGGGCATGCTGGCGGAGCTGATGTTGCCGGACCAGACCCATGTCCGCAGTCAAGATTGGACTATCTTTTTCCTACATAAGGACAACGGCGCGGATGGAGAGGACGAATCGGCACCGGGGAACAAAAAGGAAAGGAAAGGAAAGAAAAAAGAACGGACGTCTTCGGATGATGATGATGCAGAGGGCAGTGCCGGCGCGAATGATGATTCCGAGATCACAGAGGAGGAGGAGGAGGAGGCAAGCAGTGATGAGGAAGACGGCGGGGAGGGACCGCCATTGATGTATGTGCTTAATTTGGTGAACACAAAGCAAGATAATACAGTCAAGCGGTATGTCTCAAAAAACCCCTTTGGTGCGAAGATTACGGCTGACTTTTGACCAGAGGCGCTGTAGTCAAGGCTATGGCGATATGTACGCGGCATTCTTTCCTACATATATACAAAGTATGCACTCGATGAATGACGCTGGATGTCAACTAACAGGCAAATAGCCTATTTTGCTTTTAGCCCTGGAGGACTATTTCAAAAATCCATACCCCGAAACCCTCGAAGCACTTTATAATGCTGTGAACGCCATGGACCTGTCACCGATGCCGAAGCTGAACCTGCTAGAACGTCAGATACTGCAAGCTACCAACAGCAAAGACATGTTTATTGAGAAGTTTGAGCAGATGGTTCACCAACGAGCGATTGAGGACGGCGAAAATGAATTCGACGAAGACAATCCACCGTCGCCGAAACGAGGCCCTGCTCCCCGCTATACGCTCCCACGAGATACCCACGAGTTTGAGTCTAAAATTATCTATAACGACATTCCAATTCCGGTCAAAGTACCGACAGTGATATGGCCTGAAATCGTGGGCGACTTCTCGCTGGTCAAGCTCGTTCAGATCTTCTCCGCGCCACATGCCACCCAACCACAGCCGTTCCCTCTCCATCCTCATTTGACTACTAGCGGCCCTCTCACCCACCCGATTATCGTTCTCGTCAATGCGATGTTAACCCAAAAACGTGTAATCTTCCTCGGTCACAACCGACCGTCCGGGGAAGTCGCAGAGGCAGTATTAGCCGCCTGTGCATTGGCGTCTGGTGGAATTCTGCGTGGATTCACCCGCCATGCCTTCCCCTACACAGATCTGACCAAGATCGATGATCTCTTGCGGGTTCCAGGATTTATCGCAGGTGTCACGAATCCTACGTTTGCCAATCACCCCGAATGGTGGGATGTGCTATGCGACCTGCCTACGGGCCGAATTAAAATCAGCAATCACATCGAAGCTGCACCGGTGACCGACGGCCAATTATACTTTCAGCAGCAGAGCCCAGTCACCGCAACAGGCCTTAACGCCGATCCAACCGGAGATAACCTCTTTATGGAGGACGTACTTCGCAGCATAGCGAATCGATACGGCGAAAATGCTATCAGGGCCAAATGGCGCGCATACATCACGAAATTCACGCGAACTGCGGCCGCATTTGAGGAAATAGTTTACGGAGCGTCAAACATCTATATTATCGGACCTAACGAAGAGCTTTCTCCTGACAGCCCCAGCGGCCTACAATCGGATCCTGGTGATCCGACAACAATCCGCGGCCACGGCTACGTCTGGCCGGACGAAGCCTCTAAGCAGCGTGAATTGATGGCATCCGTCTCTCGCATCGAAGGCTGGCGCACTACTCGGTCCTACTACTCCTTTATCCAGGACATCGCAGCAATGTACTGGCCCTCCCGTCCCATCCAAAAGCCTGACCTCCACCACCACCACGACCGTCTTCGAACCCTGAAGCTGCCCGCCTACGACGCCGGTCAAATCTACCTCGCTTTCTCTCACGCAATCAAAGACTACGCCGGCATCTGCCAACTCCTAACCGTGACCCCCGAGAGCCAGGCAGGCCTATTCTACCTCGCCATGGGCCTCCTCCATCCAGACCGAACCGTCCGCGAGGCAACCGCGGACCTACTCGAGCGGATCGCACTCCACCCCGCAGGCCGCCATTTCTGGGCGCAGCTCAACCGGTTCGCGAAAACGGCGTACTTCCGCATCAAGCGACAGCGAGACGCAGCTGGGAACTCGTCGCCCGTGGTGAAGTCACCAAGTGACAGCATCGGCCCTCCGCAGAGTTTAGTAGGCGTTGCTATGAGTGGTGTGCGGTCTCGAGGGAGTTAACCGCCCACGACTTTTGACGGTACACGATTGTTCTTATTCTTCATTTCATCTCATTCTTTTTTCGAGCGGCAACCTTTTTTTAATGCTCTATCATGCATCTTCATATTTATTTGTTCACCTTTTTTCTTCTTCAGGCTACGTACATGGTGATATACTTGAGTCGGATATACCTCACATGAGTTAGAACTAACTAGTATATGATTTACTATATCTGCTGGCAGAGAGTCCGGTTAGAATGGAAGTTGAGTATGGGAAGACGAGAATAGCCCCACGGCATGATGAATGAAAGCATTGACTATCCATCTAGTTTCTTACAACTCGACTCTAGTTTGCCATGTTATAGTGCAGGTGTTCTTGCTCGGTACAGTCCATGATTTTTTGCCAGCAATGGAAGGACAAGAGTTGATCCTGTAGAGTATAAGATTAGGTATATGTAGTGTGTACTGTAGAAGTCTAGATATTATTAGATATCAGGAAGTAGTCGCTGTCATTACCAATGCATGACCAAAACCGGGACGACAACGCTCAAGACGAAGGAGTGTAATGTGAGCAGCGCTTGCTAAGTAAGAGGTATAAGGCATACAAGAATGAGGGTGGAAACGAAGAATGAGTAGCGGAGCCCGCTAGAAGCTCAAGACCAAACTGACACCTATCGTTAATGAAGAAATCCAAAGCGGAAGAGATAGGGCTAGCGGCGGTGAAGCCGCAGACGGGAAATCATCCTCAACCCCAACAGTGATGTTAACATTTGCAAAGTCCGAGCCGCATTTTGTATTAACCGCCTCGGCAGATGTGAGATACGAGTCAGCGAGCGGCTGCTTTTCGACCTGCGCCCATTCGCTGAAGATGTCGAGTGTCGCCTGCAGACAGGAGCTGCATGTGGGCAGGGTCGTTGCGTTGTTGATTGTGCTGCCGTATGGGAGAGAGTAGACGTCGTAGTCTGCCGCGTTGGAGGTATTCGTGACTGCATCGACGAAGCAGTAGTCTGACGTGTCTGGGTTCTGGAGACAGGTGGCGCGGTAGATGGGTTCGTAGGTGATGAGGTCAACATAGGCGTTTGTGACGAGCGGGTTGCCGTCGGCGTAATCCTTTCCGCAGTTCGAGTCATCGATCAGGTTAGATGCGAGGTCGGAGAGAGTGGAGGCGCAGGAAGTGACGTTTGCTGCGCAGGCAAGGTCTAGGACGCGAGACGTCGCGGCGGCCGAGGTAAGGGTGTGGAAGAAGCCTGTGGAGTCGCGAAGGAGTGTAGAGATAGCATAGCAATTTGTGAAGGAGTCGTCGGAGAGGAAGTCTTTGAAAAAGGTTGGGCAAGTAGTAGTGGTGAAGTTGTTGGAGAGGCTGGTGTCGAAGGCTGTGGGGAAGGTCGACGATGAGGTTGAAGAAGATGATCGAGGCTCAACAATCCGATGCTCGTGCTCGTGGTGTCCGTGATGGTGGATGGGTGGAGCATCCCTAACGGACACTATGTCGACGATCGTTTGGTCTGGGCCTAGTCGCGACGCATCGGCAGACTTTGTCGTTGTCTGGCTCTCCTCAGCAAGGGCTGCTGGGATGATCAAGGCCCAGAGGACAAGGACGATTGCCCATTGATGGGCGAGATTGATCCGTGAGTGTTGGTGCATTCTGATCAGGGCGTGGATTCGTTACGGTCGGTTTTGGTGGAGGAGGGTCGATGGCATGAAATGAGTGACAGCAGGCATGAGGCGATTAGGATTAAAGTGTATAGAGCAATAGCAACAGCATATAGCTGAAAAGGCAATGAAGGAGAGTGGTTATTCGAGAATTAAGGGCAAGACATGATACTGTATGCTCCGGTGGGAGAGAATGGACGGACAGCGAGTCCAAATCACATGGAATGAGTGATTGATCTATTGATCTAGAACAAGAGAGCGAATGACAAAAGCATAACGACGAAAGACAGGAAGGGAGGGAGGGAAGAGGAGAAGAAAAGAGAAGGATAGGGGATGTTAAGGTTGGAGAGAGAGTCGTCTCAGGCCGACGTTTAGTGTGTTCCATCGAAGCGTCTGGACTCCGCGCAGCAGCCACGCTCTGACACCAAGAGCCAATGACCGCGTGTCCATCACTTTGTTTCCTTCCAAGGCTGCGATGCCCGAGAGTACAGACGGCAGCCCGGGAGGACAAGGTACCTGACCTTAGGGCTGGCTGCAGTCTTTGTGCGCTGTTTGTGTTTGGGAAATGGGAACAGAGCCGGCATGAGACAATTCATTGTGCGCCTGCAAGCTCGGTTGAAATGGCAATGTTTGAGACATCTTCGACGATAAGCGATCGCATCTATGAAAAACTATAGATCGCACTTTGGCATGAAGAATGCTTCAGTGCATCGAAGCCACGAGGCCCCGGCGCCTGCCAATCAGCGAGTGGAGTTCTCCTCCACAAAAGTCCACTTTCTCTATCGCAGTCGCAGTCAGCAATCATGACTTGACAACCCCTCCTTCGCCCAGGATTTAATCGCATCAGATATTAAACACCCCTACTTGAGACTCTCTCCTCCCATCATGTCCGCCGACCTGGTCCCTGAGACAAGGGTCCTTGCCGTTGCCAGCCATGTATGCGCTCCCCCACTATGACAGCCCACTATCAGACTCAGACTGACAAATCCAGGTCGTCTATGGGTATGTCAACCTTTTTTATGTTGCACAAGTCTGTATAAATAAGTCACCGATAGCTGAAACAGTGAGAATCAACCAACAGCCATGTCGGCAACAAAATGGCAACCCTCGTCATGCAGTCCATGGGCTGCGATGTCGCGGCCTTGAACACCGTCCATTTCAGTCAGTATTTACATTCAATTTACCTTACTATCCTCAACTAACACTTCTCAGGCAACCATACCGGCTACCAGCAGTTCAAGGGCACAAGAGCCACAGCCGAAGAAATCAGAAACCTCTACGAAGGATTATGCATGAACAACCTTACAGATTTCGATGTCATGCTCTCCGGGTATGCACCTAGTGCTGCTGCGGTTGAAGCCGTTGGGAGTATCGGGATAGACTTGCAACGGAAATCTGCAGACCGTTCTGGTTCTTTCTTTTGGGGTGGGTTGTATTTCCGGTCCTGTCAAGAATATGCTAACGGATCATTAGTTCTGGACCCGGTCATGGGCGACCAAGGCCGGCTATACGTCAACGACGACGTAGTCCCCGCGTACAAGAATATAATTCAGCACGCTGACTTGATTCTTCCTAACCAATTTGAGGCCGAGTATTTCACCTATCCGTATCCATGTTTCTGGATGATGAACTAAGAACAACACTAGAGTTTTATCCGGGATCCAAATAACCTCCCTCGAGACCCTCGCAAAGGCCATCACAGTTATACACGAAACCTACAAAGTTCCGCATGTAATAATCACTTCTGTGCAGCTATCCAAGCTCCTTCCATCCCCTGAAAATCCCTCTCCAAATTCGACACAAAACCTCCTAACGATAATTGGCTCGACTACACTCTCCACGGGTAAACCGCGCCTGTTCCGCGTTGATGTTCCAGCTATAGACTGTTTCTTCAGTGGGACAGGCGACATGTTTGCTGCGTTGACGGTTGCAAGGCTCCGCGAAGCTGTCTTTGCCGATTCAGACAAGAACCTGCGCAACACAAAGTCGTGGGTTTCGGCTGACGACGTGAAGCCAACCGACTTGCCACTTGCGAAGGCGACAGAGCGGGTGCTGGCTAGTATGCACAATGTGCTGGAAAGGACCATCGAGGCGCGAGATGCAGAGCTTGTAGCTACTGCGGCGGCGGCGGCTGCTGGAGCCGAGGGGAACGAGGAGGAGCTAAAGAAGAAGGAGCATTTGCGACGAACGAAGGCGGCTGAAATACGCCTGGTGAGGAATGTGCGGTTTTTGCGTGAGCCAACGGTGGAGTTCAAGGCAAAAGAGTGGGAGGGAGAGTATTAGAAGGCTTTACTTGCTGCATTGCATTGTTACCCTTCTTTTTTTAGAGTGTAGTATAGAGTATCATTATGAGAGGTTATTTTGGTCTAGATCATGGGAAACGTGACAGTATCCATCTAAAGCGTCATTCTTACATTACAAGCATTTTCAAGCTTAGTTGGTACCGGTGCTTCCAAAACCGCCAGCTCCTCGCACACTCTCTGCCAATTCCTCAACAACCGCAACTTCGGGAGTGAAAATCTACAAGCATGTCAGTAACGAAGCCCTATAATAGCACGAAGTCGAATCCAAGAAATTCTTACCCTCTCCAAAACCAGCTGCGCAACGCGGTCTCCCTCCTTGATCGTAAAGTCGACATCGGAGAAGTTGAACAGCAGCACCTTCACCTCACCCCTGTAATCGGCATCGATGACACCAGCACCGACATCAATAAAGTGCTTCGAGGCGAGACCACTTCGGGGTGCGACACGGCCGTCTAATGAGATCGTCTGTTAGCACCATTTCCCAAAAGGAAAAAAAAAAAAAAAGGCAAGACCGCGAAGATAAACATACAGGTACCCTCAGGCACCGCAACCGCCAGCCCAGTATCAACAAGGCCCTTCCCCTTCGCGGGGATAACAATCTCCTTGGCAGCGTAGAGGTCGTAGCCCGCCGCGAACGCCGAGCCGCGTGTTGGTGCGCGGGCGGCGGGTGTGAGCTTCTTGACTTGAAGGGCGGGAGTAGGCGTTGATGCCGTGGGAGCAGTGGCGACAGGGGCGGCGGTGCTGGTAGAGGCCATCGTTTCTGTAATTGTGTTGGAGGACTTGGGGCGTTTGGCGATGGGGGAGGCGGGGAGGGAGGGAGGTTCGCGAGTTGCTGTTGTGGTTGTTGATGGGGGTGGTGTGGTCTCTTTGGTCATGATACGGTTGTATTGGAATTGGCTGAAGAGGAAAGAAGAGGAAGAAGAGGTGGAAAAGCGAGAAGGAGAAAGTGCGGTGTATGATTTGCAGCGGAGATGCAAGCGATTGATCGATCTCATCCTCGAGTCTATTCTCGGTGGGCGCTGGGACGCGTCTGGCGGCACGCGTAAAGTGGCTGGCGCGTGTTTAGCTTGTTTGCAGTCGGTATGAGACATCTTACTAAGCTGCGCAGATGGCTTGGCTGGCCGGCCTGGCGTACTGCCGACCCCGCAGAAACCAATTGTTAAGTCCAGCTGGGCCTCGGTCCGGGGGAATGCTGGAGACGCAATGCTCTCCGAGGCCTCTTCTTAACCACCAGGGACGTTTTCGACCTGACTATGAGTCTTCTTTGGTCTCGACACCATATTCTAAATTGTGGGAGGACCGATCCTTAGCTTGTCGCATATCAGATTGATTTCAACACAATGGCTGGAGCTGTCCGGCAGCAGATTGATATTCCCGCCCTGGAGCGGTATATCGAGCTGAATGTACCCCTTATCAAGACGCCGTTGGAGGTGAAGCAGGTATGTCGCGGGCTCCGACGACCCCAGAGCCATGAATGATGGCTCATCCCTCGTCCACAGTTCGGGTTTGGCCAGTCGAACCCGACGTACCAGCTCATTGCCGCCGATGGGAATAAATTCGTCATGCGCAAGAAACCGCCAGGGCAGCTTTTGTCAAAGACGGCACATAAGGTGGAGCGGGAATATAAGATTATTCACGCGCTGGAGCAAACGGACGTACCTGTTCCCAAGGCGTATTGTCTCTGCGAGGATAGCAGCGTTATTGGGACGCCCTTCTATATCATGGAGTTCCTAGATGGGAGGATATTCACGGACCCAACGATCCCAGACGTCGCACCAGGAGAAAGAACAGCTCTGTAGGAAGCTCATACCTGTGACGGTATATCAGCCGCTAACTTCTTTCAGATGGAAAGATGCAGTCCGCACTTTAGCAAAGTTCCACCGCGTGGTCCCTAAATCTGTTGGCCTAGAAACATTCGGCAAACCAAGCGGCTTCTACGACCGTCAGATTGCAACATTCACAACTGTCTCAAAAGCGCAAGCGCAAGCCGTTGACGTCGAAACAAACGAGCCGGTCGGCGATCTCCCACACTTCATGGAAATGGTGCGCTTCTTCCAGGACAAGTCTGCGCAACCTAAAGACCGCGGCACTTTAGTGCATGGCGATTACAAAATCGACAACCTGGTCTTTCATAAGTCCGAACCCCGCGTTATTGGTATACTCGACTGGGAAATGGCGACCGTCGGCCACCCGCTCTCGGACTTTTGCAATCTCACCAGCCCGTACTTCCTCGAGGGCACAGAGTATAATGCGGAGAACTTCCAGCCGGGCGCTGTGCCCGGTCTCCCCACGCGCGAGGACTGTCTGCGCTGGTACAGCGAATTCGCTGGGTATGACCCAACCCCGGAGATTGTTTGGGGCGATGCCTTCTTTTCGTGGAGGAGCTCGGTCATCATGCAAGGTATCAAGGCTCGCTATGCGTTGAGACAGGCTAGTAGTGCGCGGGCGGCAGAGTACGCCCAGAAGACGGTGCCCTTTGCCCTTGGAGCATGGGAGCGCGTGCAAAAGGTACAGAATGGGCTGCGGCAGAAGGGCAAATTGTAGTCCCTACCCTAGCCTTCGATCTCGAACGTTCGATGTTCCGGTCTATCTACCGGGATCTTTAGCTAGGTAAGCGTATTCCGGGACTACAGCAGAGCCTTGGACTTGTGGTGTGGAGTACCTAGATTCGAGAGGTCGATTGCGTGGCGTGCTGGCGTTGCAGCCACGGATGTGATTGTTTGCGAACGCGGGCCATAGCTAGAAGCCGACAGTAAGCCATCGACACCACATCCATGGAAGCGACAATCCACGGTGTGCACGGGCTCCCTCTTCTTGTTCTGTATATACATCCACCTACATATCACAGTTTGCGGGAGGGATCATCCGTCTCAATCAGATCATATGATAATAATATAGATTCACCTTTAAGGCGTTCCAAGTTTGGTGTCTTACCACCCACCTCCAGCTAGCTACCTACCTTACTTCCTCTGTTTCTTGTCTACCCCGCCTTCCCTAGTAACTAGCAACATCAGACTTCGGAAGCGAACGCGAAGGATGGAGGTGCCCTTTGTATTTGTCAGTGTAAGCCAGCCAGCCATTGTGTACCAACTGTCTTCCGTAGACCGCAGCAGGCTACTGCCCACCCTGCAGCGGGGTCAAAACACCGAACATCCGGAGGGATGCGATGCCGGCGAGTCGCGACTCCAGTTCCCACACGCATACTTATCTACTGACTCAAATGTACAAAAGCTTACCGTACAAGGCTAGTCCAGATGCAGGAGAAGGAACAAAGAACAGGGATGTGGGAGGGAAGTGGAGGATACGGATACGCCCGACCCCCGAGCGATCTCGGATCAGCCATGATTGGGGGGTCAATGACGAGTGAGGTGCGGTGAGGTGATGGTAGTGAGATGAGCGACGTGGGAAGACTGCCTTGCCTTACCTTACCTTGCCTATAGATGGGATTGCAACTGTGATAATAGCTGCATCAGTACGGAGTACGGAGTAGACCAGACCTGGAGACTTCGTATCGAAAGCGCCAAGAGGGAAACACCCGGGCCAGTGAGGCGTCACCAGCGCATCTCGCACTACTGTAACTGCCAGGTAGGTAGTGTGGTCTGTGGGTGTCAGCAAGCATGGGATTGGCATTGGTGAATCATGAGGCGCGGCGGCGGGAGGTTCTAGCTTTACCGTTGAACGAGGCGGCGACTGAAACAGAACTAATTGGATGCGGCTCATTCGGTGCTTTCTTTTCTTTTTTTTTAATTTCTTTTTCTTGTTGGTTTTTCGTCTTGCGTTGCGTTGCGCAGACAATTGCTGATCCGCCCGCCTTGACCCGCCTCTGAGTATACTCCGGATGTAATATACCTCCTGACTGACAGGGAGGCTTTGTGTATCGGCCAATGAATTGAAGGGTGATCGGGTCACTCACAGGCTTGTCTATCTTAGGGACCTGCCCAAAGGAGGGTACCGGTATGTCCACGCACAACGTCGCACTCCCCGAGGCTGCATGGTTTGGTTTGGGGGAAGACCGGTTGAAATGATGATGCAGCAGCTGGTGATGGAGAACTGCTGACACCGGAGAAACAGTGGTCGGAAGCAGACTAGGCCGGCGCCAGCACCCGAGTGAGACAGCGCCGTTGAACAAGACATGACCAAGAGTGATGTGATGACAATCAACGCATGCTTTATCTGAGACTGAGGCACTGCGGAGCGGCTCGTCAATCGGAGGAGTTAGTTTAGGGTGGTTTCAGTCCTCCGTAGTTCCAGAAGGAAGGAAAGAAGACGCCCAGGCCGGTAGAAGAGCTGATTGTGGTTAGAGTTGAAGAGAGAGGGGGCTGGAAGCAAATAATGATTCTGATTCCCTGTCAGACAGACAAGCCGGCCCAGATTGATCCTCGTAGTCAGCGGCATTTTTGTGACGTTTGTTGCCGGGGAATTTCAAGCGTCTCAGTCTCTTGCGGAGGAGTTCCGAGTTTCTGCTCAAAACACAGATGAAGGATGCTCCGTGGAAACCCGTTTTATCAAGCGCCTGAGCGTCTTGGATTTAGTAGGTGGGCATGGACGATGAATCATGATACAGCGGCTCTGTTGCAGAGAAGTGAGGAGTGAGGAGAAAAGTGGTCCGTGGAGAGGGGAAAGACAGGGAAACGTGGCCGATCATTTCTGCAGAGTGACAGTTGTATCCAACCAGCGCCTGCCAAGCCGCGTCCAACCTGCTGACTGACTCTGACTCGGAGGACATTCACATTCTGACCATGGGCTTCGGACAGTTGAACACTGCCATGAACGAAGATGGTCCAGAAGAAGAAGCACTGGGAAGCAAGGACGTTAAATATTCGACAAGAAGCTGCAGTGCAGAACTCAACTGTCGGTGCAGAGTCAGGCCATGCCAGGTTGTACCCGGGAGGCCGTAATTGGCGTCCCGCCGGCTGCAACAGTTGATTTCCTGATTTTCCTTAGCCCGGTCTCCCTAGCTGCTTCTTTTGTTCTTCGCGTGGTTTCTTTTTCTTCCCCTCCTCCGCAACCAGGTTTGCGGTGGATTCGCCGGCTTCGTGGCGGTCAGCAGTAAGGGCGCATTGCAGCCTTAGGTACCAACTGCTGACAGCGCACTGTCACAAGCAGGAATGGAATTGGGGCTGGGGTTGGGATAACTTGGGAGGACATTGTTAAAGAGTATTGTTGAAGAGCAAAATATGAGACCCAGAGCTTCAACTCTCAAGTGTGGTAGAAGTGGTGGTAAGTGAACAAGCAGTTCCAGCGGTTCTCTGCAAGGAGCACAGTTCAGCCTCCTTGTCATTGCATCCAATGGCCGCCGCAAAGACAGAGCCGCATCGGTGTGAGTGGGCCGTCAGCTGGCTCTAGTCCGTCTAGTCGCCTGCTGCTCGTGCTCGTGCTGGGGACGTGGCATTTAATCTTACGCACTGCAAGCCGCCGCCTCTAGGAGCTTCCCTCTTGCGCTCTAACGCCTGCTTCAAACTCTTTTAAGCCCCTTTTCATCCTTTGCTATCCACTAGACTGCCATCGGCCCTTTTCTCGGGATTAGTTGTCAAAACGAGCTTCACCCCACCTTGTTGAGCCGACTATTTTATGTTTGCCTAGGTGGCGCGCTGCAGTCAGCCTCCCCTCATTATTCTTCTTGCCTTTGCTTTTTCCACGTATACCTATGGCTTTGGCACCCGTGAATTCGCCGAGTTGATCTGCTCTTGAGCCCCCGTGGATCAGTTGGATTCAAGACTGGGCTCATTCTCAGAGTGGGCTCCCAGAAATTAGCCTGCCCGTCGCTTCGAGGTTCGGGGACCTGACGGATTCACGGAACTGCCACTGCTCCACTCTGCGGCGCTTCTGCTTAAATTATTCTCTGAATCGCTGGCCGGCATCGTCGTCATTTCTTCAGTCCATGTCCATCAAGCTGACCGCTCAGAGGCTCTGAAAGTCTGCAGCAAGCCAGTGTCCACCCTTGCCAAGCAGTCGAACAGGAACTGCCGTACGTTGCATCCCGTCGCCCGCTCATTCTTCCATCTTCATCTACGCGCCGCTCCTGCTTTTCTTCCTTCTCTCTTGTTCATTCCTTCGTACACTCCCCTTCTGTCCCTTGTCTGTCCTGGTTCTGCCCCGTGTGGTCGTTTTCTGCGCCCTCCGGAATCTCCGAGCCTCTGATTCTGCCGGCGCTTCCACCAGAATCATCCCAGCTCACTGGCGATCGACGCTGGCGTCATCCCATTCCTTGAAGAACAAAATTGTGCTGCATTCCAGGCATACTGGCCTCGTGTTATTTTCAATACCGTGAGCGGAGCGGTTTGTTTATATCGCTCATCAGCCTTGTCTCTTGAGCCTCAAGCGGTGCGCGATTCGACTCCGATTGAGCCTCATCCGTTCCTGGAACCCAGGTGAGCTTATTTCGCCTCCGCTTTCAACATCGTCAACCCTCTTTTCAACCTTTCATCCTTCCATCTTTTTGTATTCTTACCCCGTCCGCTGTCATTCCACTAGTGGCTCTGCCATCATGTCTTTACCCGTCTGGCCTGTGTAACTCGATGCTCTTGATCAAAGCCACTGTCGCACCTCTTGCCATGATGATATACTGCGTCTTGTAATAGTCCACCCCACTGACACCACCATAGATAACCCTCGACCTAGTAATTCAATGGTCTAAGTGCAGAGCCCCTACTATTTCAATCTGGGTGCTGTTTTGGCTTGTCTACTAGGAACAGCCAAAAAAGATTAGCTTATGCCCAAGAGGGCCAACTAAACACACCCAACCGCTTAGATCAAGACTGGCGCTCCTGATGCGCCATAAACCACCTCCATGATTACCGACGCAATGGATCACGAATCCTCACCTGGACTTAAGCCGTTTATACCGGACTACACGCCCAGGGCCCCATCGCCTCCGCCATTCGCTCATCAAGGCCAGTCACCGGAGGGTGATGCAAAGCATGCGGACAAGGATTTTCTAAGATCTAATAAGCCGTTGAATATTCGAATTGGAGGGAAGGAGGCCCATGCTGCCCTCCTCCAATCTGACTTTGGCGCCAACATCCCAGACCTCTGGAGGCTTGAAAGAGAAAACCCATCTTCAGACCCTTCTCCTGTCGATCAGGGCTTTCCCTCTAGAGGCTCGGAACTGGTCAGAACAATCAACCCTTCCAAGAAGCTTCCGGAGCCTAAGCCCGTGGAACCTGGATTCAAGCCCGACCTGAAAGTTCTTGCAGAAGAAGCACTTGACTTGGACAGCAGCAGCCCGGAAGCTGAGCCACCACAGTCGCCACCTCTACAACCCCCTGGAGAAAAACGGGTCGTACTTCCTCCGCTGTCTGAACTAGTCAATGGTCCGGTAGAGTCAATACCTCCGCCTAGACTGGATCCGTCTCCATCATCTATCGGCCAGGCTCATTATAACTCGCTGCCTGCGCTTCGTAACCCGTCAGCAGCTCAATCGCCAGAAGATTCCGGTCTGAGGCTACCCCCTATACAGACCAAGCTCAATCAGCTCAATGAATTTGGGCCTGTCCTTCCGCCACCGAATGGCCCTTCTCCACGTCCTGTGGGTACACCATATTCTCTGCCTTCCGTCGCCGCTGTTTCCCCGCCTTCAGCGAGGGTTGATCCCAGCCCTCGGGAACTATATCGAGCTCCCTTGATGCCATCCAAAATACCACCTAGCCCTTACTCACATCTTTCGCCTGCAAGCACGCAAGCCATATCTGCCGTCTCATCCCCAGCCTCGCAGCAACCTTACTGGCGTACTGTCAAAGCACCCTATCCGTACGATCCACCATCCACAGTCTCTAACAGGAGTCCGGCGTCGAACTACCCAACGCCAATTGAGCGCGCCTCGACAGGTGCTTGTGAGCCAGGGGCCTTCACGCCTTCGTCGCAAGGCAGCACGGCTGGGCCAACAGGTACATTTAAATGCTCACACCCAGGGTGCACAGCACCTCCCTTTCAAACGCAGTATCTGTTAAAGTAAGTCAAATTATGATATCAGCAATACCTCTACTGACGGTCTTAGTTCACATGCAAACGTCCATTCGCAAGATAGACCTCACTTCTGTCCAATTGAAGGGTGTTCGCGCGGTCCTGGAGGAAAGGGATTCAAGCGCAAAAATGAGATGATTCGCCACGGACTAGTCCACAACTCCCCCGGATACGTTTGCCCCTTCTGTCCAGACCAGCAACATAAATACCCGCGGCCTGATAATCTCCAAAGGTAAGCTCTCATTCTGTGTCCTTGAATTGTATACGGCTGGCTGACTGTTGTAGACATGTGAGAGTCCATCACGTGGATAAGAACAAAGATGACCCTGCTCTTCGACACGTCCTTGCTCAACGACCCGAGGGGAGCGGCCGAGGGCGACGACGTCGGATGAATCCTCAATAACACCTACCATTATACGATGCTTGCCCCCATTACCATTACAGCGCTGTTCTGTTCTGTTCTGTTAGGAGACGGCTTTCTCCGTAGAATTTTCGGAGAATAACGCGGCCATCTCATGAGTGGTTCACAGCACATGCATTATGATACCTATTCTGCTCTACTTGTCCTACTCTGATTTGCTTTTCTGCTTTGCTCCGACTAGCGATGCGATACCAGATGTTAATGTTAGAACATTTGTGCTCTGCTTGTCATCCGTTCTTGCATTCTCTTTCCCTGATCAGAAAGGGCAAAGATGGAGCGTGGAGTATATGCTTGGTTCCGGCGTACATTCAAAGTTTCTTCGTTCGTTTCATTTCTGTGAATTCTCTTATATGTATTTCCTTCAGCGTTTCAAATGTCTGCATATTTATGGGAAACCCCGCTTATTTATTCAGGGGCTGGCGTCTAGGGCCTGATTTTTGAGAGCGAGTCGTGGTTTGAGGGTTCGGGCTAAGCTGGACTAGTCTGGATGGCGTTTGAGGGAGGAATGGATGAGGAAAGATGGTCGGACCGAGACAGAATGGAAGAAAGAAAAAAGTAAGGTTGAATTGAGATGAAAGAAAGAACCGCTAGCCAGCTAGCCAGGACTATGACCATGACTATCAATCCAGTATTTAACATATTTTCAACAAATAACATGCTATAACTTCAGCAAACCAGAACCATAGTCAGCCATAAATTGTACTCAGATCGATTCCGAACCTGCAAATTGAGTAAACCAAACGAACCATCTCTTGCGCCGTTCTATCCAATTTGTTTTCCGTAATCCCATATCCATACAGTCGTCACCATTTCCATCTTGGGATCCAGATGGAAAGGGAAGTAAGCGGGTAGACGGCCACCGTCCAAGAGCCAGCTCCATAGATAGATAGACACCACCTTCCGCTCGACACTCAAGAAAGGTAAACCTCAAACGCCCTTATGGATCCGCCGAACATGATCCTTCATATTATCGACCCGTGAGAAAACCCTCGTGCAACCCTCACTCGCCCACTCACAGACGATGCCCGGGTTATGCTTGGCCTCGTGGCGATCGCGGTCCTTCTTGCTACTGAACCCTGCTCCGGGCATCTGCGGGTTCGACTGCGGGCACCCGTCGTGCCGGCAGAAGAGGTGCTTCCGGTGTCGGTTGTAGTGCTTGCGCAGGTCGCAGCCTCGGCGGAAGAGCGAGGACGAGGTGCAGGATGGGTAGGCGCAGCGCCAGGCGCCTGGGTGGGTGGGTGAGGGTGTGCCGTAGAGGGAGAGGTCTTTGCTGTTGCTTGCGTTTGCGTTTGTGGAGGAGGCGGAGGTTGTGGAGGGGGTGCGGGTTGGGACTTGTTGGTTCAGCTGGGTTTGGGTGGGGTCGGATGAGGTTGGGGCGTAGGGGTTGTGGTTGTGGTAGGAGGGAGAGGGCGAGGAGAAGGGGCCTTGGTCGACGTCGACATCGAGATCGAGGTCGAAGTCTGGGTCGATGTCGGAGGATGGGATGGAGTCTTGGTATGTTTGGGGGTGGTAGTGCGATGAGGCTTGTGGGGGGTGAAGCCATTGCGTGTTGCTGTTGCTGTTGCTGTTGCTGTTGCTGGGGGTCTGGCTCATGGTGGTGGCAGGGTAGTATGGGTTTTGCTGAACGTAGGGCTGAGGTTGAGATGCTGGGTAGTAGGAGGCCGTTGGGTCGAGTTGACTGCTAGTGCCGTAGGAAAGATACTCGTCCGGGACAGAGACGGCATGGTTTGGCAGGGGGGCAAAGGACCCTGGCGATGCGTAGAACATTGTATTGTCTGGCGCGAGGATGAGAGGGTGCTCCATCGTGGTTGTGTAGGGCTCTGGGTAGCCTTGTCTTCTCTAGGGACTGTTAGTTTACTCGAAGACGAGATTATAAATGTGTACGCGCGACGTACAGCTCTGTTGTCTTCCATGTTCCATGTCTTTCGCTGCTTTATAATGTGGCAGTGGTCGCGGTGGTATCGGGTTCCGTGGAGGCCGTCGGATAGGTTTGTTGCCACCAGCATGACTTTATATTCTTCGGAGCAGGACGCAGTTGCGTAGTGATGATATACTAGCGGTTATCGTCGTGTAGCGCAGTGCAGTGCAAGATCGAACTTCAGATTAAGCCCCAGGTCGTTTTAATATTAGCACCCGGCATCGAGCCAGGACGGACCCAGGTCAGACGTGGCTATGCACGATCAAATGTCTCTGGCTGACAACCAACGAGGAAGCTGAACGATATCCCCAGATACATGTCCCGTTCTGCTTGGCCCGAACACCAGATGGACTGGTTGCAGCGGGAATGTCACTCTACCTCAGCTCCGGTGACGATCTATGACCGCACAGATAGCTGAAATGATACGTTTACGTGGAATGAGCAAGAACGCGATGATTCTTCAGAGTCAGACTAGTCCCAGGGGGGCGGTATGCACGCGGCTCATTCGTTGGGTTGTGCAGTGGCCGCATGGAGTCCCGGTAGGGCTGAACATCCCTACCCCTCTGTCAGAAGTACCTGAAGGTGAAACCGCGGCATCGCCGACATTTACCGCTTCGTCGGAGCAGGGCGAAGGGACCGGGGCTGCAGACGAACCTTGCTTCAGCAAGACTTACCAGCCAAATGGCCTTGGGTGTCCAAGATGCCAGCAAAATGCTTCCATGACCGCTACAACGAGACTTGGGGTAAGAAAGTCATCCACCACCACCAAAATAACCCTGTCTCCCGACTTGGCATGCGTTCTATCATTGGACAAGTCGTATGATTGTGGCTGATGCTTCCAGCCAAGGCGCAGGCTGCAGACGCACACCGCAGATCGGGAGCGCGAGTCTTTGGTCTTTACCGCCAGCTTTTGGCTGAGCCTCAACGGCGATTCGTGCATACCCCGGGCACCCCTCCAGACTGGCGGTCCTCGACCTTTATATCCTTCGACCCTCGGCCCAGTGGCAAGTTGTAAACAGCGGTGTCGGTTTAAGCTCATCTTGCATATTCAGCACCAGGCTTTCGCTTTCGCCGACTCCGTCTTTTAGTTTGAGGTATCCATGGATCACTTTCGTCCCTCATCCCATTCCCACGTCCATCGTTGATCACGTGGCGGAGCTCGCGAGGTTCCGTGCGCAGCGAAACCAACATCGTCATCCTCACGGGCAGCAAACACGAGATTCCTAAAATATCCCATGAGCCTTTCTTCTCGTCTCGTATTGACTCAAATCTGGACCCCACGCGACTCCGCCAGCTTGGCTGGCGACTCGATCGATCCTAGAAACAAGCTCTGGGTTGCTTGCTCAGCGCCGCAATGAAAACGGGCAGTGTGTCAGCGAGTCTCTGTGATTCATAATCGCTGATTCCGTCGTATGGCCCAGGGGTTAGCTGCATGCCTGCTTGTCCCTGTTTGGCGGTTGGTGTATACGGAGTACTCCCCGCCTCCGTGTGATGGTGCACAAGCATTTGTTGGAAGAACCTCGGGTTTCGGGAATTCTCGTAGATACCACGTCGTGGCTTACTCTGCCTTAATTCGGAGGCACACGACAAGGATGCTCTACGCCGTACTCTCGCATATGTACCTGACTCGCGGGTTAACACCGTGTTATGTCAGATTTCTGTGGACCGTGGGGATGAAGGAGTGTCGGTTCCTCGTGTGTAAGTGGCTGAAATCCGACGAGTCAGGAGGCCAAGATTACGGGTAGATCATAGGTCCAGGTTCGCAAATAGGATGTAAACCATGTAATTGACACTCCGATTCTGAGTTCTGAGTGTTCGTTTTCTGAGATCTCCAATCCGCAGTCAACTTATCGACCCAATTTGTCGGATTTGAGACAAATAAAAGTGTATCGAGGCTATCAAATGGCCAAAATCTATATTTAGGAGCATAAATTGCTTCAAACAGCGTCTATCCAACAATGGCCGGTTAGTGTAGTTGGTTTATCACGTATCGTTAACACCGATAAGGTCGCCGGATCGAGCCCGGCACTGGTCATGCAAGTCCTAGATCACCTCTAGATTTCTTTTTTTGCATTTCAAACATCTGGAGGATTCTGTGCCGACAATAGCGGGCTGTAAACGCTGGGACCGTTGCTCTTGTCGTTATCTTCGGCATCTCGGTAAAGGATGTAATGCTGCACCATGAAAAGCAGATCGAAAAAAATGCTCACATTCGACAGGAGAAACTTGATAGGATTCCCGGCAATACCGCTCCAATCGTCTTCAAAGGAGGAGTCGATGACCAATTGAGCTAGCGAAAGCACACCTCCAGTGAAATCGAGCAAGATCTGGACAATGCTCCAGCCACGTGTGGATTTCCGCTTATAGTTGACCCACGCTTGCGGCACGTACTTGACAACCGTAATCACTAGCTTCACGTATGAAAGAGCGTAAATCTGGGATTTCATGTCAGATCTGCCCAAAAATAGGCCGAGGTCCATGTGTGTTCCTATTGGCTGTACTTACTACGTCGATCCAAGCCCAGCTCAACGGTTCATAGCCATCGTCGGGGCTCTTGGCTAAGACAACGCAGACAACCACGGCCACTGCGACAAACGCACCCCAGAAGAGCCCTGCAATCGGCGTACTGACTTTCTGGAAGCGCGATACCTGGAAGCCCCATATTTTCGGCCAAAACTGCGAATAGACCAGTCCGCTCAGGATAACGGCATGCAGGGTAAAGGCAAAGTCGTTGAACCGCACTGTTGGCTCCTGAGCCAAGGGATGCCGAGCGGCATACTGACGACGGATCACGGGAGAGTATAAGAATGTCCCCGTATATACGGCATAGCAGACGAATCCGAGGACATTGATCGTGGGGAAGTCGATGGCCAGTCCGGTGGTCGCCTTTCGGCGGTAGTTCTCAATAGGTTGGGGATAGAAGGAAGCGGACCAACAGAGTGTGCTTGGAACTGTTAGTTCGCCATGACATAGCATAGAGCACTGTTGGACTTACTAGATCCATCCAAGAAGGCTGCTCGTTAGAAAGGCCGGTTGTCAATAATCAGCCTTCGATTGTGGGAAGTTCAACGCCTAATTAAATAACCACCTACCGCGAAAGAGCCTTGATAAAAGCTTCGAGTTGGGACATCGCGCCGTCTACCGTCAGTCCATGAGGGGTTGATCAAGTTCAGGCTGGGTCGCTCAGTTCGATAAGCTTGGAAGGGACCGGCGGAATCGCGTGATGTCAATGATAAGATAGCAATCAGCTACAAACGGCAGGCGGTGAAGGTCAATAACAAAGTGACTCCACTCGTTGCTCTGGATATGTGCTGGAACGCTAGTCCTAAAAGGGCGAAATGTTGTTTGGCTGTCGTTCATCCAGCCACTCGCTTTTGCGATCTGAGCCCAGTCAGTGTCAGTCTCGATCGCATGCTCTTGCAGCTCGCCTTCTTTCATCTCCTGAAACCTCCCTGCTAATTGACATTGTCTCTTTCTTGCGGCTGAGAGTTGTTTCTTCTTTGCGTGGTGATTTCGAGTCTCCCGCCCGCCTCTATATCTATCATCTGTCTACCAAAATCCAGCCATATTGATTACCCCCACCGATAGCTCGATCGAATACCAGAAATCGGTACATTCCTCGACCCCATACGATCGCGCTCGAGCAGGCACCAGCTATCCACCAAGAGACCAATCCCTTCGATCTGACCCCATCGTCTATCGTCGCATGGTGCATTCCTCGAAGCGGGGGGTCTTAATAGATCTCCTTCGGTAAACTCGATTACTATCTCAGATAGCCTGAAGATTTCCGGCGCGACAAGCCACTGCAGTCATGTCGGACAACTCGGGGCTTACGTCGCCTGGGGAGGCCACCTATTCCTCCAATACCTTGCATGTTGGAGATGGAACATGGGACACCGACCGCGACACCTTTCTTCTCCCCAATCTCATGGGTGTGAACTTTGAGACGATGAGGTACAATGGTATGTGACAAAGTAGCCGGCTACCTTTGATTTTTCGCACTAACTTTTTTGTTTACAGGAATGGGAAACAGGTTCCGAGACATGCCTCATTACCACACCCTAATTATTGCTCATGGTGTTATCGCAGCGATTGTATTTCTCGGGCTGGTTCCCTTGTCGATCCTGCTTGTGCGATATTACTCGCTCCGAAACCCATACCAGGCCTTCAAATATCACGTTTGGTGCCAGGTTCTTACCCTTTTCTTGAGCACAGTTGTGTTTGTTCTCGGTTGGTTTGCTGTCGGACCGAGCCGAAGCCTTACGAATCCGCACCATGGTATCGGTCTCGCCATCTATGTTATAATAATTTTTCAGGTCATATGGGGCTGGCTTGTTCATAAAATCGAGCGGAATAAGAAGAGATTCCATGTGCCTCTGAAACTAGTGGTAAGTACTTCGCTGCCTTCATCATGCCAGCCCTAATCGGATCATAGATTCATCGCTGGCTGGGACGCGCTCTGGCAATTTTGGGAATTGTGCAAATCCCCCTTGGACTCACTCTGTACGGGTCACCAAAGGTGCTGTTCATCTTATACGCGGTTGCTGGGTTTATCCTTCTGGCAATATTCTTCGTGCTGTCGTATCGATATGATGAAGACGGTGGTCCGTCTGGGGACGGTGACTATGACACCCGCTATAGTTTTATTTCCAGGCGGCCGGACGACGATGATCACAGGCGTAGCAGTCTTGGACGGATGGCAGCAGCTGGAGCTGCCGGAGCTGGGTTGGCGACACTGTTCCGTCGACGCAGCCGCGATCACGCCTCCGAGAGCTCCCAAACTTCCTATATGGATGAAAAGTATTCGGATGAAGGGTCACGCCGCGGCGGCTTGGGAAGCAAATTTCTTAAGCTAGGTGCACTCGGTGGAGGTGCTATGCTTGCCAAACGCTTTTTTGACAGGAGGCGAGAACGAGAAAGCGACACCGAATCCGGGAGATATCAGCCTGCCCACCGTAGAACCGACAGCATGACAGAAGAAAGTTTGAGTCGCCTCGACGATCGCCCACCACCGCAACCAACCTATCCGGCTCCCGTCAATCGTCCTCCGAACAGACCGCCGAGCAGAGAGCAGAGCATCAGCTCCTCTTATTACGACTACTCGTACTACTCACACGACGAAGAACGCCCAACCCATACGGCTCGAAACGCCTTATTCGGAGCAGGTGCACTTGCGGCTATCAAGGGTTTCTTCTCCCGGCGCAAAGGAAAAGATGATGAGCAGCGTCATGTGGAAGAGCTGCGGCGTCACGACCTCAAGCATGAGAAGCTAGCCCGAGCAAACAGTAAACGGCGATATACTGGAGATGGGTATTACCCTCAACGCAAGCGTCCAGCTTCCCAAACAGCTACCGATGTCTCGACCGATCTCACACCCCGTCCTCCTCGCGCGCAGTACCCTCCAGAATCGGCCCTTTCAGCAGCGCCTGTCGCACCCGGCGCGGTTGATGATGCACACTCTGAACTACCTCCAGCCCCACCAATCCATTACGATCCAGCCTCAACCATGACTCCCGCACCCGCAACGTCGCACCCGCCACCACCTCCAATCGTCCCAGTTACTGCTGCCCATGGTGGCTCCGCTGGCCCTTCGTCAGGTCACCTACCGACCCCCGGCGGCGCCGCATGGCAACGAGAGGGCCACGTCGAGTCTCCGCCAGTATCAATCAAAGTAAAGATGCACGACGACGGGCGAAACATCACACTCCGGCGGTTAACAGAGGAGGAAGCAGCCGCCGGCCGAGAAGCCCGTCGCCGCGAGAGACGCAACTCGCGCCGCCGAAACGGAAGCGTGAGCTCACTCTCCGGCAATGAAGGCACCGGCAGCCGTGATCGTTGGCGCCGCGTTGAAGAGCTCGAACGCCAGCAGCAGGAGCAAATTGATCGCGAACGCGCAGCAGCAGCAGCAGCCGCCGCCGCGGCCACTACACATGCTTCCCCTGCACCTATAACGCAACCGCCGCTCGCTCCCGCCCCTGCTGCTTCAGGGTACAGCATCCCTCCTCCCGCCTCGTCATTCCTTCCTCCACAACAAAGCATGAGCCATATCCCCCCTCGTGCGCCATCAAGCAACCCCTACGGAAGCATCACCTCGCCTGTGGGAACATACACCGGGACTGACGCGAGCGAGTACGCCACTAATCGGCGCCGGAGGCGAGCGGAAAGAGCCCGAGCAAGGCAGGAGCGGCAAGGGCATAGTGTTGAATTCACATAATACCACTACCCTCGACTCTCTCCCCTTAAAGCTATCTCCTCTTGAACATCTGTACAGATAAAGATTCTCTATTCGATGTATCTACGTCTTTGTTCCCCGCTGTTTATTCTCTTTCCCCCTACATATGTCTGAATGATCTACTAAGGTAATGACATGACGCTAGCGCTAGTTTTTCCCCTGATTTTCTTACGTTGATCTGAGTCGATACGGCTGAATGATATCTACCAGTGTTTTCCTGGCGTGTGCTCTTCTATAACGATCATCGAGAAGTGTTGGTCGATATTGTATGCTATGATTCTTGACTTTCGAAGCGTGAGTTGTCATATGTACTCTGGTATCGCTTCAGACAGGAACTTCAGTAATGAATAAGATATGGTATTCTCTTTCCTGACAATGTGTCTGCTCAACCCGGCCTCATACATCATTCGACCGCCTCTTCTTTCACCTGACTTATCTCCACCGCAAACTCGACGCGGAAGATGAAAAGTAGCCATCGGATAATGATAATAGTGAGACAACGCACAATAGCAACCGCCGTCATGACAATTCTTGAGCGCATGCATTCGCGCAGAACTGCTGCAAGAGCCGTACGGTGCTGAACGAGAAGTAAGGGGGAAATGAAATGCAATTGAAGTACGTATGCTCCGTCGACGAGTCCATGAATTGAAACCTGATCTTGGTCGACAGGGGGCATTTCGCTCCTTGAAGCAAACGGGATGGTAATTGTTGTCCGCACGGTCGGGTTGTGTTTGGACGTGACCAGCTTCCACGGCGTGAAGTAGTGCAAGGCAGTTCTCGTGAGCTGTCTGGGTGAGAATATATTCTGCGAGATGCTCCATAAAGTGTTCAGCGTTCGTTGGAGGGCAGTGGGTTGATTTGTCTCCATGGTGCCGTCTGTTCCTACCGGGTATTGGTCTGCTAGCTTCCAGTCGAAATTTATAATGCCACGACGCAGAGGGAGTTTGTCTATTGTCGGTATCGGGGCGGGAAATGGCATGCTGGGATTGTTCAGCGGTATACCAAGGACCTCCAGCTCCTGATGCGTGAAAGGTCGAGGAAAATAGCGGCCAGGGACGATACTCCTAGTTTCCCAGGATTGCTTTGGCCGAGCCGGGTGATGTTCTGGCGGTTTCCCTGTGACAGCGGGCTCAACGTTTTGGCCGAAATTTCTACTAGTAACCCGTGATGGCAGTGACCGATAAGGCGGTTCTGGCACAGGCCGTCTGTCCTCATCCCTCTTTGGCGGCACCACTTGCAAGGACGGCTGGATGTTTTCTGTCTCACCCTGAGCTGGAATACCGATATCAGCCAGAAAGGGTGGCTTGGGTGGTTTCGGGGGTTTCCATGCTGTTTCACGGCCATTGAAAAGAGACGTAAGTGGAATGTCACCCGGTGCGGCTACTTCGCTCAATTGATGTGTAGCGTGCTTGTCAGATTTGGCAGGCGACAGCACATCCCGCTTGTCTTTTCCAATAGATCCGATTTCAGATTGACGACCGCTTTGGGATATTGGTGTATTATGCGGGTTCATTGGCATCCCGCGACCCTCGAAAAATGGGTCTCTCTCCAATGTCAAATCCGAGTATAGCCTGGGAAATGTAAAGAGAAATCTCTTATAGTCGTCGTCTTCGCTGAAACGGTCAAGCGTGCGCGGACGGTTCTGGATAAAGGATGGCGAGGTAGACCCATGTTGTTCCGGAAGCGTGCTCTTTATATTCCATCTCCGAGGGCTTTCGAGAAGATAACCACGAAGGTAGTCCTCCTCCTCCTCCTCCTCTCCCAAGAACCCCGAATCGTGCGAGAACGAGGTCGGAGGATTTGTTGGCATCTCTTCCGCCATGGTGCGCTGTTGAATCGATGCTTGGCTGTTTAACAGAGATGAGTGGTCGAATGCAGAGGCAACCGATATACTAAAAACAAACTATTCAACGGTGTCTGTCAATTGGAGTCAAAGCGGGGGAAACTCGGAGCTATGTGAGCTGCATTGGAAGTTGGGGGAGATGAGATTTGAGTCAGTGCTAACATGGAGGAAGGAGCAACCCAACCCTTGAAATTAGGCAGGTACCCCCAGATTAGTCCCCCAGTCGCCCGTCTGCGAGTAGATCAGGGATTTGGTATTGAAGGTATCCGATGTGCCAGAAAGTGGTAGGGAATTGTTATAATTCTACAGGTTCAGGGTTGCGAGCGCGAGTGCATATGTACATCAGGTATCTATTTCAGGTGAGCCTGCAGGGTCTCCAGAACCTATAGAACAGTTAGATAAGATGAACTAATGGCTCTGTTTCTCTTGAACCACAACTTACCTCAAGCTCAATCTTGGCCTCGGCAATGTCCTGCTCGCTGCCGTTGCCACCGGCAATCTTCTGGGCTTCGGCGATCTGGGCGCGGACGTTCTAGAGGTGTGAAGAAGGTTTCGTTAGACCTACAACTCGAGTAGTGCAAGGTGCGAGAAGACTTACCTCAGCGCTGAATTCCTCAAGAGGGAAACCCTCAACAGCGTTGATGGTCAACTGGGAGTCGGGCTGGACAACGGCGAAACCGCCAGAAACTGTGAAAGCGATATGTTAGTGATATCACGGATCGCAAACGCAATGTCGATCTAAGCATATATCCGGCAGGGCGTAATTATGTCGACGGTCGGACGTACGGAAAAACTTCTTGCTGCCACCACCCTCCTCAATAATCTCAACGAGACCGGGTTTGAGCTGCTCGATGGAAGGGACGTGGTTGGCAAGGACACCCATCTCTCCGGACTCAGCGGGGATGTTGACCTGGACACTGAATGGAGGTCAGTAACGGCGCGATGGAAGGGTGACGCCGGCAGCGCGCGACCCAACGTGGGCGGTAAGGTGACATACACGTCGGTCGACCTGAAGATGCTCTATTTACCAAGCCGTTGTAAGTCCAAAGCTCTTTAAAGGTATTGTATAAAGTTCACCGGGCGGAGCCGTACCTGGTGAGGGAGCGCAAGGGAAAGCTTGATCTTGTCGTTGACGGCCTCAGCGTAGCCTCTGCGCTGAAGAGGCACGCGGAAAGCGGCGGGGCGAGCCCGGAGGGCAGAGCGGGCGAAGCGAAGAGGGGTCATCATCTTGCAATTGGAGGTTGGGAAAGGTGGTGATGGACGGTCTCCCACTTAGGACTTGGAGTTGCGAGTTGCAAAGGTCGACGTTCGGATGCCGGTTGTTCCCTAGCGCCGTCCGCACACGTGACTGGCAGTAAACACGACGAGGGAGTTCTCCTCCATATACTTCGGACTACACTTTGAATGGCCTTCTGAACTCTGCTAACCGGCCTGCAGATAATTACTTGGAAAGGGGCCCTCAAGCTCATTGCGAAGTTGCTGGCTACGGTACGAGTGAACGATTTTGCTCTTCGACTCTAGTCGTTGCTCCATGGTCCTCGGAAGGTGCCTCTGAATCGTAAACTCTTTGTGGGAATACTCGATTGCTACCCACCGAGCACGCCAGTCGAGCGCTCCGGTCCAAATACTTGTTCTCTTGTCTTGCGTTTACCCTCCAAAGTTTCGATAAAGGTCTGGGGAAGACAATACTTATGGGTATCGAGTATCGACATCTATAGGTCACGTGTAGCAATCGTTCCTCGTCGAAAAAACACTTCCATTATTCTCCGCACAAATCCAGATACCATATGCGAGAAATGAATGCATGGTATAGCTTTAAATAAGCAGCTTTTATATTCCCCGTACTTTGTAGACGCCTTCCCCAGAGTCAGGACTAGATACTTGGGGTCATGGTTGAGTAGGCGCTAGCCATGCTCGGTAAGCGAAATCCCACACAAACTGACCGCCGAGCCCTAGCCGACCCTCATTTGGGTGTGTCTGCCTTTTCCTCAGCTGGATAACCTCACCCGCCAACTCACGTCAACCGTCTTTCAGTCGCGACGAATCTGTCAAGATGGCCAGTACGTTTGCGCCCCGATCATGCTGGAATTTTTTTGCGCTCGAAATCACACCGGCGCGGCCGCCGAGTTGTCGAAGCCGATAGCTAACATTTCTGCCCTTTAGAGTCCAAGAACGCCTCTCAGCACCACAACAGCCAGAAGGCTCACCGTAACGGGTGCGTACGATTCGATTCCCTTACCCTATAATCAGCGTCGGTCGATGGAATGGATATTGTTTTGGGCAGTTGAGCGACAGCTAGCACATGGGATCCGGCAATATTCATTCCGCCAACACCGCAGAATACGACGTCAGCAAGAAGGAACTATATCGCTAATACCTTTTCGCCAACAGTATCAAGAAGCCCAAGACCAACCGTTACCCCTCCCTCAAGGGTGTCGACCCTAAGTTCCGTCGCAACCACCGTCACGCTCTTCACGGTACCGCTAAGGCCCTGGTACGTTGAAATACCGTCCCCACAACCACCGGTTCTCCGCATCGAGTTCGAACACCTGCTAACGGCCCTACAGAAGGAGCGCAAGGAGGGCAAGCGCGAGATCGCTTAAGTCATCTAATATAGAAGTCAAGACGAAAATGAAAGCGATTTGAGCTGGTGATTTCCTTCATCTTTTCACGTGCAATGCAATGAACCCGACCATTCCATCCCGAGAACGTCTGTCGAACGACCCCGGTTTTGTCATATAAACCAAATGGACTCGATTCCGTGACGCTTTTTCTGTTGTTTTTGGTTCTCCGTTGCGACGTCTCGAGGAATCCAACCAGGCATATGTGTGTACAGCTTCGTGCTTAACTCTAATGCGCGCTTGCTGAAGGATTTTATAACGTGCCAAGAAAAGATCCCAGGCCCTCCTATTTACCAATCACCTCTCTTCTCTCCAGTGGCGATGAGGTGCATGGACGGAGGGCTACATCCTTCGTAGGCTAGATAGGAGTAGCTGTTCAATGACATTTGTTTTCTGCCAATTTCAACATGCTTCAGATACCATTGGATAGTGGGTCATGTAGTTAGTCTGCTTGGTCTTCTCCCGTCTTTGGTCGGACTTGAGACTAGATTTCATTGCACCCCTCTCCCCTACAGGGTTGTAACAAGTCTTTCAGGATCGAGACCGATGCATCGGGGTGGGAGATTGGCATGGTCCTGAGCCAACCGGGCAATGAATGTCATTGGTATCCTGGTACCTTTAACCGTTGTAAATCAAACAAAAGAGGAAGTACTAGTAAGACATGGTTGTTTCCGAGTGCTCACGAAGGCTAGTGGAACCCAAAGGACGGTTTGAGATCACGAAATAAGCTTTGAGTGCTTTAATTTACTCCTTATATATGCAAGATCTTTTCAAAAATATAACAATCAGGTGCCGTAGTCTAAAGGTAGGATGCCACGTTGTGGCCGTGTCGGTCCCGGTTCGATTCCGGGCGGCGCCACTTTCTTTTTTGCTTTTTGTTTTCGGGATATGAATTAATGTCAAGCATCCTTTTGCTTCACTCTGAATTATGATCTAGAATAACGAGCCTCATGTTGGCCATTGCTTAGTCTATCCGTCGTTTAATTCTAGAGCGCATATATGATCCGCTGCGTGTAGAGGCGCCGCGTGTTGGAGTAGTAGCTTGCATGAGCTTTGCCAATGGTTAATAGCACAGGCCATGCTTCACCCTGCAGGTAAGAAGGTGTTTGAAAACGCTGGAATGACATCAGCTCTTTCTACATAGTGTGACATTAGTCGACAAAACTGCTGAGGCTCAATGGTTCAGAGGTTCTACTGAGGCTCAATGTCTACTAAGGCTCAAGGTCTACTAAGGCTCAAGGTCTGCTGAAGCTTGGAGGTTTTGGGAGGGCGGATCATATCGAGATCACCCTCGCGGGCCTCTCAAGAGGCCATTGCGGAGTGGGAAAAGAGAAAGAAGGGTAAGACTGAAGTGGAAGATATAGACCTTTGGGAGTGGAGATACAGACTAAGGAGTAATGCAGGTTGGTCGCTGGAGGAGGAAGACGAAGATAATGATTGAGAGTTGAGAGGTGCAAACTGAGAAGTAATGCAGGTTGGCCGTTGGATTGTCCTTTAGTTTTAGGAGCATAGGATCGAAGCAGTAGGAGACGAAATCCGAAAACAGTTGAATTAGAAGTCAATTTTTCCACTCCCTGTGCTCTTCTGTCAGTAAGGTTAGAAGGGAAGCAGGACACTATTAACCGCTTAGGTGCTGTTTCCAGCGCAATATGGACGGAGTATAGGTGGACTTACACCGGTCAGTGAGTTATAGAGGTGATAGAACTCTGTGAACCGTTGCTAATAATACCCTACACCCTCTATCCTGTGTTAGTGGTCTATTTATATATCAATAACAGGCTACGGAGCACCCGATATAGTTGTGTGTGCAGACTGCGGAGGCGAGCCCAGGCGAAAAATTGCCAATATGGATTGCTCAAACGGACGCCATGACTACGGAGCACGCAGAGTATGCACCCCGCTTAGTAGAGCTTCTCTCTGAAGATAGGACTATGGTCAATATGGTAGGAGAGTAGACAGGCGCGCCCGCCCTCCATCGCTTCGGGAAACGAAAACTCAGGACTCAGGAGTTCATATGCAACGCACGTACGTGGGATTGAATCCCCAACGGTCACATCCCGCTATAACTGCAGCTGGGGAACGTACCCCAGGCCAAGACGACAAATGTTACCAGCCCGCAAACCTGTCAATCTCCGAGTGGGAGCCGGAGCCGGAGAAGTCAGGCTTCATTTGCAGGGTAGACGCGACAATTTGAAATGGCGATAGATGCATGTCGTGGAACCCCGGGATTAGCTACCAGACCATAGGCTCATCGCCATGTCTTGAAGGTGCGTCGCAGAGCACAAAAATCCGAGGCTCGGATCCAAGGGCTCGCAAACCTGTCAATAATAGGCGTCTACCCATGGACTCACCACACCATCGGATCAGGTAGGCCAGGACTAGCGTAGCGGGCTCTGGCTCCTCGGGCCAAAGAGAAGGGGAGGCCGACGGGCCCCGAGCGCCAGGAAAAGCAATCATACATGAAGGACTCTCAATCCCGACGCAGGAGCTGTTTGTGCCAGCGGCCGCTCCGCATGGTCTGGCATGAAAACAAAACCGGCACTCGGTCAGCCCTGTGCTTCCGTGGCGCCAGAAGCAAATACCGGCGTTTGGACCCTTTATCAATGGGATTCGATTGACGTAACGGCCGCACGAGAATGTGTGGGCGCGCAGGAGCCGACTGCGTAGGCGAGTGTGGATTACCGTCGACATAGCAACGCAGATAAATAGGCATGTATACCTGGTGGTCTGCAAAGATGAGCAATATGGGTGTGCTCTAGGGTAGGGTACGGGAGTTGAGACACTTGGGCGATGGCCCCCTGGATGGGTCTGACATGACCTCTGCCCTTGTCTGGACCCCAGTGAGCGGAATCGCCACTCCGGCTGAGGAGGTAGGGGTATCCGTACTGAAGAGTGAGATCATGTCTCACTTTATCAGATCCTTGCCTCGCCAAGTCACGTCGCGATCCGACGTTGATGCGACCATGGCCCAAGGCTCAAAAGCGACCAGAGAAGGCGTGGATTGGTGCTTGGTGTTGAGGACTGTCAACCGTTGATAGCAGCTATCAGAGCCATAGGTACAAGGGTAGCATTCTCGCTTCTGTTCCCTGTACAGAGTAAGTAACCTGCGAGCCAGAAGCAACTCGCTCGGGATCGGGGTTGAAAGATGACGATAAACAAAGAGAGGTCGAGAAAAAGGAACCATCGACGCAGGCGCAGGCGCAGGCGCCGGACGCCGAATGCCAGATCAGCAATCAATCCCAATGACCGAGCAAAACGGCGAGCCCAGAGTGTCGGAACTGGAGCATGGTTTGGCGAAAGTAGTACCACCAGGCTATTCTGAGTTCAGTACTCTGTAGCTGGGGATATCGCATGTCGTGAGACATGAACGTATAAGCTCCGGCGAAGAAACAAAGAGGCAAGCGCCGGTGACACACGTGGGGCCCAGTCGAAAACATCGATGGTTCGTGCTTTGGCCTCGTCGGCCTTCATTCTAGTATGAATTCGGCATGGAAACATTGAATGAGCGACTGCATGGTAGAATCCTGCTCGCCAAGGCCCGGTACGTGCCGGGGTAGTCCAGTACTTGCTTGATGAGAGAGAGTAAACCAACGCAAGTCAGGTGCGGGGTGAGCAGTGAGCAGTGAGCACAAGCCGAAGTGTCAACATCCGCTTGCCTTACTGGAGGCTCGCAGACCATACTGAAAGGGTTCAGCATTATTGAAATGCAGTCTGCTGGCTCCTGTGCAACCTGAAAACTCGGTGATGCTCGGTGGAGGGCGTCTGTGCTACCACTGTCGCTCATCTTGTGATTGCTGGGCCATCCATTTCGATGCCTGCTATCCTCCCTTCAAAGCGCCGAATGGCTTATACTATATATCCTCTATATGCAGACAGTCAAAGATGGGCCACTGCCAGAAACGTACAATACCGCTAGAAATACAAAAACAGCTGAGAATTTCCACTTTGATTTTCGAGCTCGATTTGCCGATCACGGGTGGACCGGTCTGCGGGTACACTAGCCCAGTCTGCACTAGCTCCATCGCAATGGCAAAGACCGAGATGGCCCGCCTGCCAATGAGCGCCAACGCAACTTTGTGGTTCACTGGTTACGTTACTGGTTCGGGAGTCAGTGCGTTGAGTTTGGCGTTGGCGTTGACAAATAAGCTATACGCCTTGTTCTGTCTTTCCAATCTGCTGAGACGGGCGTTCCATGGGATTGGGATGGCCGTACCGGGGTCTACTGGAGTCCACTCCCGTCATGTCAACACCAAGAAGCAAGAAGCAAGAAGCTGGTTCGAGACTAGCACTCAAGACAGAAAAGATTAGTGTCCTTTGTTGTTTGCGTCAATAGCGGTCAACACATCTTCGACCAATAACAGCCATCGACGGTATAGGAGACGTCAAGGACTCTCCTCGTCTCTGCAGAGTACGGAGAACTAACTCACCTCACCATGCTTTGCTGCTTTGCTTCACCACAGAAGGATGGGGGGAAAGGCCCAAGCACACACTATCACCTCTGAACTCCCAAGAACGAGCCACCAATAATCATCAAGCCACAACTTACTCGACACGGAATGATCTTCAACTGGAATCATGGCAGAATGTCTCCGTCCCGGGACCTTTACCCGATGACATCCATGGGCGTTGATAGGCAGGCGACGAAGCCCATGGTCGATGCTCGCGGAAGCGTGGGTGATCTGCAACGCTCAGACTCAGATCGCCTGAACCGTGGGTCTTTGTCTTTCCAGGTTTCAGCACTTGGTCTTACGGACTCGGAGCACATACCCGTGGAACTTGCGCTTTTGAGGTCTATCCTGGACTCGCCTCTTTATTTACAGGCTCTTAGTCTGGCTGCTCTGACAGCGGTTGGCGGTTAAGGTTCCGTGGTTATAACGTACTCTCTCCTATTTGGTTCTGCAGTGCTTGCTTCATGACGGAGATTGGGACATGTTTCATCACCTATACTCCGTAGTGCAGGTAAAGATGCGGATGAAGATCGCTAGCCACGAAGTCTACAATCGATACGGACTACCGAGTGCGTACGTCGTCTACTCTTCTAGACGTGGAGAGAATTCCAGTTCATGGCCTAGTTAGGTCATTTGGAATAGCACCCCAACTCGGTACGTACTATATACTATGGGGTGGCACAAGACAATATGCCTCTCTACTTATACTACTGATTTGGTACAGGGATATCGACGGCCATCGAGTAATATGCAGATATATATCTGCCCATTGTCTATACAATTCCGTAGACTACGACCACAGTCCATATCTCCCTTGGCGTACATAGTCTTCCGTCGCACAGGACAGAGGGAGTCTATGATCTGTCTCCGCCGCGGACAACTAGCCAGAAGATCGTCAACGGTGGCTGATCACAGCGTGGCATAAGCATAAGTATGATCTCACCTCGCCCGCCGCGTGGTGAGCCCTTTCTCCTGCGCGCGTCAGATCCTCAATTCGTGACGATGATCGTCCGGATAAATGGCTAGTCCCTAGATGGCTTGAACGGTCTGGCCGTGAACGTTGCTTTTTCCTCTCTCTTCAGGTTCAAATTCAATAGTGGTCGGGTCGAGGTACCACGGGCCAGGCATACGGAGTATTACTTGAGCCTTGAGGACCATTGTCAGAAGTATCTACTCCGTATCCACTAGTGATTGGTGAAGCAGGGTCAGAATGCAGATGGACGCCAGATCCAAGATCTGAATCGACCCCTGCTGCAGCCTGCAGTTCGTCACCGGTTCGCAACTAGGTGGTGGTGCATATGATACGTTCCATTCCAGATCCAACGAGCGCTGCTATGGGTCATGGGCATGGCCAGATCGACGATCAAGACGTGCACTTGCCACTGGCCCACTGAGCCGTCGTGACGATCACGAAGGATCCTCGATTGGCTTTCCAGCCCGAGCGTGACGATCATGGACTCATGGAGCCGAGTGGTTTTGTGGGAAAAGGGATGTGATGGGCTGGGGCCGGGTGGAGCTTGACTCAGGTGCGTACCCAGGAGGATGCTCCTGCCCAAAAACTAGCTCGCATATTGCTTCTTCAAGCCCAAGATCGCAGCACCTTCATGCAAGAACCTTGGAAGTTGGAACTTTTATTTCCTGCTTCTACCAGTAAGCACAGGTTATGTACGATAGTTGCAGACTTGTAGCGAAAGCATATGCAAGATATACTTCGGACTCGAAGCGAGGGCACGGCACTGTTAGAACTATTACACTTATTTCAACCTCGGCCGAGTCGGTATAATCGGAGTGGCATCTGCTGCATTGCATTGGCTGACCATGGTCCATGATCCTACACCCTTGCGAAAACAGGCATCGACTCAATGGAACAGTCGACTTCGATATCCTGTCCTCCCTCGTACTCCTCGCCCTCATCACCCTCAGCTCCGTCCCCATTCCAGATCCTCCACGATGCACCCGCGGGTAAATACACGGAGATCCTCCGCTGCCCTGCCTCCAGAACAGGGGCGACGAGGTACCGCGCGCCGAAAAGATACTCCGAGTCGACCTCCCAGCTGCGCTTGTCATCTGGGAACTCGTAGAAAAGGGTTCTGATGACTGGTGTCCCCTTCTCGTGCGCCTCCTTCATCAGACTCCGCGTGTACGGTCTCAGCTTCTCGCGGATGAAGATGTACCGCTTGCAGATTTCGTACACCTCCTCGCCATACGACCAGATCTCGTTATTGGCACCGGGAGCTGTGGGCTGGTCTTTTGGTTTAGGCTCGCGGTCTCCATGTAGACGCATCACGGGACAGAATGTGCCCCATTGGAACCACCGCGTGAAGAGCTCGCGGAAGGCAGGGTCGTCTGGGTTTCCGCCGTGGAAGCCGCCGATGTCAGTCGTCCACCACGGGATCCCGGCCATGCCCATATTCAAGCCTGCAGAGAGCTGGTTACGGAACGATGACCAGGACGAGGCAATGTCGCCGCTCCAGACGAGGGCGCCGTATTTCTGGCTCCCTGCCCACGCGCAGCGGAGCAAGTTGACGATGTTGGATTGTCCTTCCGCTTGCATGCCCTCGTAGAAGGCTCGCGCGTACTCCTTGGGGAAGGTGTTGCCAATCTGCATATTACTGCCGGCGTGGTAGCGGTAGATATCGAAGTCGTATATGGAGTATTCTGGTTCCGCTTCGTCGAGCCAGAAGATTCGGATGCCCTTGTTATAGTAGTGTGCCTTTGCCTTTCCCCAGACGAACGATCTTGCGGCGGGATTGGTGGCGTCAAAATGCGTGATGTCGCCGTCGCATTGCATGGCGATGCGGAGGCCGCGGTCATGTCGGATCAAAAGGCCTTTCTCGAGCATCTCGGAATAGTTTTCGGACGCCGTTTCGACCGTGGGCCAAATGGAGACCATGAGTTCGACTCTCATCTCCTGAAGTTCCTTGACCATCGCATCTGAGTGGTCAGTATTCGCTCGCTCGCTGGTCTGGAGACAGCTTACCTGGATCAGGCCAGAATTTAGGGTCAAACTTCCATTCTCCCTGGTGCTTCCAGTGGAAAAAGTCACAGACAATGACATCCAAAGGGACCTTCCGCCGCTTGTACTCCCTGGCCACGTCCAACAGCTGCTCCTGGTTCCAATACCGCAGTTTGCACTGCCAGAATCCAAGCCCATACTCCGGCATCATCGGGACATAGCCCGTAACTTGGGCATACGCCTCCTCGATCTCCGCCGGTGAGTCTCCAGCGACGACCCAGTAGTCCAAGGCTTTGGTCGAGTACGCTTCGAAGCTCATCGTATTGGTCCCCAGCACCGCCCTCCCAATCGCGGGATTGTTCCACAAAAAGCCATACCCAAGCGATGACAGTGCAAACGGCACGCTAGCCTGTGAGTTCCGGTGTGCAAGCTCAATGTCACTTCCCTTGAGATTCAGCGCTGGCTGCTGGTACTGGCCCATCCCGAAGATCTTTTCTTTCGGGTCAAGCGACTCGAAACGCATCGTAAGATGGAAGTCGCCGCCCAGGATAGGCCGCAGCTCGCGGGCCTCAATCTCCAAGGCGCTGCATTTCGGGTCAGTCGGGTCGCGTCTGTGCCGGGCGTACTCTTCTAGCAGCTTGCTGCCCTGAGAATTATAGATGGTGAGCTTGCCGCGTTTGGTGACGACAGCTTTGATCTTGCCGTTGACTAGGGTTGCTTCCCCGTCTTTGTCTTCGGGGAGTTCAATGCTCGGATTGCCTGCCTCGGGCTTGGGTAAAAGGGCCCAATCCTCTGCGGGCATGGCCGAAAGCTTTGTGGCTCGGATGCGGAGTGCATTGTCGCTCCAGGGCTCGACCCAGAGGAGGTGGTCGTCGAAGCGGAAGACGAGTTTGTCACTGTCGGAGTAGAGCATGGTCAATGGCTTTCAGACTGAGTGAACACTTGGAATTGTCGATGAAGCATAGCCTGAGGGAATGGTAGTATATATACCTGACAGCAGCAACAGCTCAGCGTCTGCTGCGTCACCCCCACAGGGACAACATGACAGGGCGTGCTTCATGATCGCCGGTTTGGCACCCAATGATATGAAGTACTCGGGGTAACAGCAGCGGCTTTGGGGGGTTCCGATTTGGTGGATGAATAGAATCCTGCGGGGGAGAGGGGGTGTAAGTTGGAGATGAAATTCAGCCTAAAGTCTGTACAAAGACCAAGCAGACCACATGACTCAATGCACAATATGAGACTGATCTAACACGCCTACAGTAATCTTCTGGTTTCCTTCATCTAGCACACCTCTCAGGTAATCTTCCGACTTCTCCAACACACCTCAGATTACATCGAGCCATGTCACCTGTGTGTCTCCTCCTAGCCTCGTCTCTCTCTTTTTACCTGCTAGCACAGTCACTTACTCTTCAACAGTCAGCCATCATTGGCTCCCTCAAGAACCAAGGAAAGCAACATCTTACAAAATAAGCATTCACGTTCACAGACAGAGTGTATGAATTGGAGCCAATGTTCAGCAACAACCCCCAACAATACATGATTACCGCCATGAAGCCCACCTCCAAGAGCTGGGAGAATGACATTCCAGACTCGGAATTCAAGCCCCTGCGGGCATATTCCATACGGACACAACTCCAAGTCTAGACGTCATTGCAACTCACGCACTCGCCAGTCTCAGGGAAAGACCGGGCTCAGTCGGTACAGAAAAGGGCGCTTATCCCAGTGAAACTGGGATATCGACACTTCTGCGTGTGGACATCGATGATGGCAAGGCGTTCCAAGCAGACATTGCCGGAGCAGTAGCCGACACAGGATTTAGCAACGGTAGAATGGCTGTACCTATGCGAATGAACGAGATCTGGGCCTAGCTCCCCAATTCTCATGAGTTATACTAGAGAAGCCCGATGGATTCTCCACGACTAGGCACAGGATCTATAGCTGGCGAAAATGGAGGCGTCGTTGGAGGCGATCACCATTTGCATTGATCGTGTCAAAGTCAAGCAGATGATGCTCGACGAAATACTTAAATCTACTATGGTGGTGAAGTATTTCTCTAGCCGACAGCACTTTGGCCTGGCCTTAATACATCCCAGCGACTCTGGTCCACTTCCTTCTCAAGTGTCCTTGATTATTGTCAAATGCACGCTTGTTGTCCCACGGACAGTCGATTCAAACTTCCATGGAGCCTATACTGGAAATTCCAAAAAAAAAAGGGAGTAAGAAAGAAAAAGAATTGGCGCCGCCCGGAATCGAACCGGGGCTGGCACGGCCACAACGTGACGTCATACCACTAGACCACGGCACCTGATTGTTGAAAAGTCGTTTTTTGTTTGCATAAATAAGCCAAAAAAAGTTAACATTACTGTAGTTAGGCCATGTCCAATCACTCGTGCGGTCGTCTTTTACACCATCATTAGGTCTAGGAATGGCACAAAAAATATGCAACCTTCCAGTAAGCTTGAATCATGCTATCTATCACCACTACTGATGTAACCCGTCAGTCAGTGGCGATTGATTGCTATATGACGTGGGCATAGATAACTACAAGAAGCACTCGGAGGAGGGATTGATATCATCCTATCTTGGATCATATGGTGTATATTCTCATAGTCCGAGATTGACAATATCGAGCATTCTTGGGCTGTTGGTGTTGGCCTATCTAGTCCCGAGGAAGGAGGGGTTGTGATGTCAGAGCATCCCCTGCCAACGCGGCCCTGAGATCGGGGATGATCCCAGTCAATCAGGCTTGGGTGCGCTATCGAAGGCTACTGCTTATGACTGGCTGTTTCTCGACAGTCTCAATTCAATTGTCGAATCAGGGGCAGTAGCACAATGGGAATGCAGTCAGCCCGGGGCATTCGGCAGGGGATCTGGGAGATAACGGTTTGGTCGACGTACATTAGGCCATCGATGTGCATGCACTATTACAGCATTGTGCAGGGGTCCTTGCAGATGGGGCGATGAGCGATATCATGGCCGGGTGGTGGCCCCGTCGCCGCTATGATCGTTTCTGCCGGGTCGCAAATGGGCGTTGCGCCCGGGATCTGGTTCTATATTAAGTCCGTGGCGTGTCTTCGTTGGCCGGAATATATAATATTTCAATCGAGCGTGCAAGCGCTGTGGGTAACGTTGAAACCTGAGACAACCCGGAGCATTGGCGGCGGGGGTATCAATGCACTCCGGAATCCGTAGTGATATGCGGGGGTCATGCAGATACGGCCTCTTCTGTCACGGTGCTAGCATTACATGAGGAACTCGGCGGTTACGATGATACGATCCTGGCCGGTAGACGAACTTGAGTGACTGTGAATCTAGGGTTAGCGGAGTATCAATTGAATTAACCACGGTAGACTGGAGTATTATTGAGAGACAGAGGAGTTGTAGATAGGCAAATGGTACGGAGCAAAAGAAGCGATCTTCGATCTTCATGTGCCAGACGAAGACGTCATCATCGAGGTACCGTACATACTCCGAGTACACACTCAGGAGTTCATTATCAGCGCGAGAGCAGTGTTGACGCGGAGTCGGCATGTCGGTAGATTACGGCAAATCGACAATGCCCAAACCAGCTTCCATATAGACCATGCCTGAACTTGATCAGGATATCAATAAATAGATGAGAGCAGTATCAGATGGTGGTATACTTTGCAGGAGCCACGGAGAGGCCCCACTCTGCTACCCGACCGTCCGACGTGCCGGAAAAAGCCTCCAGAGGACCTGAAAGTGAAGAGTGAAGACAGGCGCTGAGAGCTCATCCATGGATTCCATGGCCGTTGAGTTCGGACTCCATCGGATACTCACCCGCCAATGACAAAAGTATCCGACTTGAATTGAGTTGCCTCTGCTGTGGTACCGTTAGACAACTTGTTCTGCCTGGCAGATATCTTGGGTTCTTAACTAATAACCAGAGAGCACGGGCACGAGCGGGATGGACGCACTGAAACGCCCAATGTGGAGCTGTCAAGTTTCACTGCTGACGACTCTATCTTTGACACCCAGGAGACAGCGACCAGTTAAATATATATGGATGGCATCTGAGGTGAGACGGCAGAAGGTTGTTCAACACAGCCACAGCCGAGAGTACGTTCGTGCCCTTGTCAGCCCGATGCTATATTTACTAAGTTCTCGAAGGGCTGGGAAGCCGTCCGAGAGCATCCGGGGTCATCCATGGTAAATCATGGGGATGGAGTAGAGCTACGCGGCGGATTATGCAAGCGGCAGTCAATTCGAGACAGAGGCCATGGGTAGCGATACACGTTTCCCCGGCTGGATATATGTTCCGCTACTAAGGTCCCTAGAAGATCGCTGATCCGCCATGACGACACGACATAATGACGACTCAACCACATGGTCGGTAGTGACGATGCGATATGCACGATCTCTTGCATAATCTATAGAGTGTGAGTCTCAAGGGCCAGTATAATGACATAGTTTGCGACCTCAACCGTCCCTGAGCATAACAGTAGTACAATCAGACAATCAGTGCGAGAACAATACCCGTAGTTAAGCGACCCGCTAGGCGACCATGGACGGATCTGTCTGAAGCCTTGGTTGACACTCGGTCTCGTTGAGTGGGTGAGCCACATTATTAAATAGACATGTCTGGAGTAGTTGAGATGATATACTCTAAGTTGCTAGAGCACTACCGTTTGTGAAGCAGATAAGACATCAAGGAGTCAGTTCTATAGGGAAATACAAAAATAAAAAATGAATAACCCAAAAGGGTGGGACTGGGGGGAAAACAGGGAGAGCGACCTGAGAAAAACGGAAGCCTGAGGGAAGTGGAGTGGGTCGATCTGACCCTGAAACTCTCTTAGTCTGCCCCCCATACTAAATACTTATACGCCCTCCTCCGCGCTGCCACCTGCTTTCTACACGCTCTCAACCTCTTCAACTTTTGATATCGGCGACACACATACACAACAGAACATACACCTCTACCACATTCTGCGGCTTCTACCTTCTGCACCTCACATCCGCTCCACCATGAGCTCCTCTACCGTCCAAGTCCCCCGCCCGCCCTCCGGCACAGGCACCGGAAAAGACCTCGCTCCCACCGGCGCCCCCGGATCTATGGGTTTCGACGTGAGCGCTTCTGTTCTCTTCGAAATCTATCCTTGACTAACCTCACCGACAGATTGTCAGATGCTCGCGCTGCCAATGCACTATGAGTCTAGATAGCGGATCTACCCCTGCCGGAGTTGTGCGCTTCGGAATGAACGTACGTCGCTGGCTACTCGCCTTTCTTAAACCCACTCGCTAACTTCTCTTTCAAAGAGCTATTACTGTGGCAGATGTGCGAACAGAGTGGGATATACTGGTTGAACAACGAACCCTCGCGCTACAGTTACGACGTGATATCTACCACTCTACAACGATTTCGGATACAAGTTACGGGAAACATATACGAATACAAGTCGAACTCGGACTCACCTATCGTCACCCTCGGGTACTGAGATACTACTTGCAGTATCTCGGCACTGATCGGAACCACCGCCGTCACCGGATCGGTCATACGATGAATGACTGGCATTCGCCCTGGGAATACTGGATACGATGGAAATGTTTCGGAACATCTTCACTGTGCTGGCGCAGGATGGCCTCGCTGAGGTTCAATAGCAATGGTTGGTCTAGCCACTGGTTATCAGAAACTTCGCAGTCGCCTAGCTCCCCCGGATTGTGTCCCATACAATTCGCGGTCGCACGCAGCCTGAACGAGCTTTACTTGCTTATCGGCCCGGACGCCGAGATGCCACTGAACCGCTATATTACGAACTCTACCTCGATTTGATACCGCGCATGGGGATCTACTCGGAAATAGACGCTCGAGTTACCCGGCTCCATACTTGTTCATCGATAGACTAGAATACATTCGGGCTTCTACATTATTGATCGTGCGCTATTGCCAACGCCACAATAGCAATTATTTGGCTCATTTCGCAACACTCATGTATCTAGTCAACTAGCTACAAAACGAGCATTTCGCAAACAAATTCCGTCTGCGTATCCAGAAACTGCCTTAGTGAAACTACTGAAACGACCCAGTTATAATTCCAGACTAGGAGCCAGGGTGGGAATGTGACTCGCCTATCACAATGTCAAACAGCGGTAAACCCCAGAGATCCTCGCCACGTTCACCACGAACTTGTAGATCCTTCGGGCGGGAGGAAGCGCTTGCATGATGGCTTGACTCTGTAGCACAGTCACCCAGCATGCCGGTTCCAAATCACAAATTGATGATCTACGGTGACAGTGTAAAGCTTCCAGCTGAAATCCCCGACAGCGTATAGTCAGGACTCAGGAGGAGTCTGAGAAATGCCGCGGCGGCACTCCGTATGTCTCACACCCCCTTTCCAGAACACACCGTTATGGAATCCCTCTAACCAAATCAGGCCCTCGTCGAAGCCTCCGCTGAATATTCTACGCACCCCGCAGTGGACCGATTTAAAACTCTAGAGTCAAAATCAAAATCTTCAGCTCCATCATTCATGTGACCCTCGAAGAACTCAAAATCTGGAGGTTGGATTTCAATATTGACTGGGGGAGCCTTGGAGTTGGGGCACGGGGGAGGGTCGGCCCCAGAAACTAGCGATCTGCTAGCTATATCAAGCTATCACGGTGACACTACTGGAGCAGTGCTAGTTTCTGTTTGCTTGCCAGATTTCCGCGGCCGCCATGTGCCCGTTGCTCCTTCCCTGGGGTTTAAGGATGTTCAGGACGAACTGGTCTCCGGTCAGTTCGGTCGGGGATTACTACTTCTCCTCCGTCCTCGGGGGCCGGGGCCCTAACTACTGTGGGGGATTGAAGATGAGGGTGAAACTAGCCTACTGTCGCCTTACCTTTTGCTGCGACCCTGTCTCGCCTCAGGAATTCAGGGGCCGAAATCGGCATAGAGATGGATGAGAGCTCTCATTAGAGCTTCAGCCTTCAGATGTATCTGCCATGGAGGCCGCTTACTCCGTGAAACAGCCGATTACCGACCACGATAGGAAGGAGCTTTGGGTCTCGGCCGGGCAAAAAACAATCTAGCTAGCTGTGCCTCGCCGCTCGGAGAACGCCGTGAGAGTGAGACGGTGCCTGGCCGGTCGGGGTCTCAGCTGTTGCTCGGGGCTGACGAAGTCACTGGACGGTCAGCCAGCCACAGCCACGATCCATCAGAAAAAGCAAGCAGAGAGCGCAGACCGCGAATTGGCAATGGCATTTGGCATCCGCAGAGCCCCCTTTTTTTGTTGGGAGTCTTGGGACTTGGGATGGAATTGGAATTCCGAGGCAGTGGGTCGGCGGTTGATCAGTGGGTCTATAGAGCCTTCTCGGCCTGTTTCATGTTTTTGCCACACCTTGAGAACAGAGTACTCTGTAGAGCTGTCTGTTGTGTATATTGTTCTTGAGTGCTGATTTGAGATGCCGAGCGCTTGTCGTCAATAATGTCTTCGATTATCGGCGGAGTTGCTCCCCAGGGCGAATGCAGGCATTACCGTACTCGACTGGGACATTCTATATCCAACTGAGCTGTTACTCAGTAAGCCAAAATTAGTTTCGTGGAGCAACGTGACTATTATTTATCGAGCCATGTGATGTCCTGTTTATCAAAGCATTTCGACTGGAACGAAGTATGTTGGAGATTTACCGCACCGTGCCAAAAACTCGTACGCTTATCTCGTTCGGCATACCCCGGCAGTGCTCACTGCTGACGGCTGACACCACGCATCCAGCGGTATCTGATCAAAAGGCTTCTGCTCGCTGCTTCATCCAGTAAAAGATTTTCTTAAATAAACAACTTACCACTCGAGACGTTCCACAACCATGACTACGCCACGTCCAATGCACTCCGGAAGCACCGCGTCAGCCTCGCCCTGAGGAGGCTCGACCGGAGCCTGCTGATTGGATCCGGATCAATAATACTCTTGAAGATCAACCCCAGTGACCACTCAGGTGGAAGCCCGAGAGTGAAGCTTAGAGTTTCTTGCTGCCCACGCGACGTGATCGGCGTGACCCATGGCCTCGTATTTCGACCCTAACCGCGTCGAGCTGTGACTTTCACACGACTTCTCCAGGGCTCAACAGCCATTATTGCAGTCATGGAGACAACAATATCTTATCTAGGGCGAGGTGCAGCTAGGCCAGTGAAGAAGAGCGTTCATACCCGATCAGGCAAGGGGCCTCGTGGTCGGTCAAAGGCAAATGGGCACAATCGTGTTTTGCTACCCGCCGTGGCTAGTAGTAGTAGGGTCCTGCCATAGAACTCAACAGTCTAGATATCTGTTATGCTCAGGGAAAGCATTGCTGCGGAGCTTAATATCATGGAGGCGCAGGTTGTGTGTGGCCGGGCCTAGCAGCAAGTTGGTGAACGGCCATATGTATCATCACCCTTTTAATCCTCAATCTACTGCGCATCACTGTCGAATCAACACATGGTCGCCCCAGGCTAACAACTTCATGAAGCAAACAGGTGCTGCAGGCTCACACTCGCGTAAACAAAAAGGCCCGATGGCGTCGTGTCGAGTGCTTGCCTGAGAGTCCTATAATAAAGTGCAGCTTGAGCACGGAACTCTGGATGAACCGTCGGGCTTCAATATCGCGCATATGTGGACAAATCTGGCAGTGATCTGGGGCCTTGCTGGCGAATGACTCCACGGTGATGCTGGGCTTAGGGCTCGGTGCCAACGGCGCTCGGTTGTAGGAATCCAGTAAAAAACCCCAAAAGCATCAGCAAGGAGAGCTCATATGCGAGCGCTCGGCGTAATCAGGAGTGTATCTTACTTTCTTCAGCGGTTGGTGTGAGTCTAAGGTCCTCCTGGCGCTCAGCCGACGTGAGTTGCACAATTACCTATAAGGGAAAAAAAGTCAACCATTCATTAATCAAGCCTAATCTGTATCAAACTGTCAGGGGCGGGCCCAAAGAAGGCTTCAAAGTTCATGGAATCGGATTTATGTGCGGGTAGTAGATTGAGCCCCGTTAACCGAGGTAGGATCTGCTTAGGAAAGGCGTCCCTGCTTCGCAATCGGAAATATATTTTAGCCTCGCATCACAATACTCCGTAATCGACAAAAGGCAGCACTCGCCGAGTCGCCGCACTATGCGCAATTGCGCATACCCGGCGTGGATGATAGTCGCCCCGATGCAGCCGAGTACTTCGGAGATAACTATCTCATATGCAAAGAACGAACAGGGATCATCCCGGATGAATTGGGGCCATCCTGCCTTTGCCTTGAAGAGGCGGAGAAGGAATGGGCCACGGCTTCGCTTCCCGCTGCAATGCCCAAAAGGCCTCGAGAGGGCTGCTCCGTTCCGCGGATGACCTGAAGGGTCATTCCGAAGTGTCTGTTCGCCTTGTACTCCGTACCATGTCGATCGGAAGTAAAGAGATGGGAATCGATCCTTTTCTTGACCTGGATTTGTGCGTGTCATCGGACATGATACATCACAATTGTCCCACAACTATCTATTTTTGAAGCAATCAAAAAGCGAGACTCCCATATCGCCTCCGCCAATCATGACCGCACCTGCATTGCCTCAAGTCTTGAGCTTCTCATCGAGTTGACGGCGGGTGTTTTGCTTTTGCCTGGATCTGTCATCTCGGGACTTTCGAACATCAACTCGACCAAAGTTCGAACCCCTCACTCGAGCAGATTGCCTCACTGTGGATACTGGAATGCTAGTATTCACCAACTGGTTGCTGCACCGATAGCATATGCAAGGTCTGGACTCAAAAGGCCGCCACTCAGAAGGCGCTTTTTATCCCAGCTTCAAGGCTCCAGGTTGCTTCCCCTGGAGACCGGCCCGAAGCTCAATCTGGCGGTGTAACGTCCATAGTGCCAAGATTAATTCTGGGGAATTGACGGTGCTGTTCGACGATGGAGATCTGGAGAAGACGAGGTTTGTGCGAGGTCAAGTGTGGCGAGCGCCTGGGGATCTGTCAATGTGTTTGTTTGTGTAGGCTGATAAAGTTTGGAGGATTTGATATGTTACGTCCCTTCATATGCCCGATCATGCAAAAGAGAAAGGGAGGAAAAGAAAAGAGAGCAGATACATGGGACTATCGAGTGCTGGGATGCGGAGAGAAAAAGAAAGTTCGCCGTCTGCTTGTGGCCGTGGCCGGTCTGCTTCTTCCCTTCCACCCTCTGCCTTCACCCTCTTCGATCTTCCTCCACCACCACCGTTGATCATGCACGACATATCAGGCTCAGCAGGCTTCTTCCGATCCTCTCAATTTCAGACCCTGGTCGAGTTGACACATCCTCGTCCTCTCGCGCCGCCAGAGCTGCGCCCTGTTATTCGTCAGCGGGCTCAGCGACCTGTCGGTGACCCTCTTATTCTTACCTACTCTTTGCCATCCGCCCCTCAATGAGGAACTCGCCGTTTTTCCAATCTTCTTCTTCTTTGACTCTCGTTGCTTCACCCGTTTCCACAATCTGTCATTGGGCCGATCCGAACGGCCACCCCGGCGGCTGTGGCTGTTGCCCTCTTTCCGGGTTATTGTGGTTATTGTGCCTCGATGTAGATCGAAGAGCCTTCATCCCAGCTCCAGCTCAGCTTGCTCCTTCTTGCCTCTCGCTTGGATAATCTTGCTTAAAGCCTGGAGGCTTCTTCTCCTTTCCCTGGCATCGCTCTTCCGTGACCTAGGACTTTACTGCACCACACGAGGACCTTTTGCTGTTTGGCTTAGCGTTGGCGACCGCTGATATTGGTACATCTGGAGCAGTGCGGCACGCTTTGCCAGAAGCGAAAAATCTGGCCCTAGTCATCCCTGACTTCAATTGACAAGCAATATCCACTGTCTCACGCCACGGTTGCCTGGTTTCACCACTTTTCCCGGGGTTGTGATATCAACTGCCCGAGCGGATAGGAACTCGTGATTCTGCTCGAGGACCTGCGGCACTTGCATTATATCATTCTCAATCTGTCCACACTCCACCGAGAGAAACTGGTGCTACCAAATCAATGTCTTCTCTTCCGCGCGGAAAACCCCGTGTATCGAGAGCCCGAGGAAGCGACGAAGAATATGTGCTGTTCCTCCAGGGTGTGAGTTCTTTCTGCTCCATTTGGAACCCGTCCTAGTAGCTGTGACTTATCGAGAAGGCAGATTCCATCCCGCTGTCGCTGGCAGGAGCTCAAGGACTTAGTGCGTCAAACGGCACTACACATTCGACAGGCAGTAGTCTACGATGATCACCATGGATTCCCCACCGGGCTGGGCCAGATCATTGTAAAGGAAGAGGGCGAGGCCTGGCGAACATACCGTAAGTGCGATGCATTATCTATTTTCATTACGAATAGCTGACCAAGAGGCGGCTTATAGACAGACTATCCACAAACGGCTGGGAAGGGCAGAGCCTGGTGGTCACACTCGCGCGGACGAGCTCGCCGACCCGACCAATTGCAGGGCCTACAAAGAGCCCAGCATGCGTTATACAACCTAGCTACATAGCAGGTTATTCGACCCCGCCAAGAATGGCCCGAAACAGCGCTATACCACCCTCTCCCATAAATACAGAGTAAGCTTTCTTGATCTTGTGATTGATGTGTGTCGAGTGCCTAGGCTAACCGTACCGTAGTCCCGTTACACCGTCTAGTCCAACCTACCGCAGCGCAGAGTATAGCGCTATGGTCAACCCGATATTTCTCTCGCATCAAGCCTTCATGCCCGCTTTTACAGATCCGTCACAGGTGGTTCCAAGAGTGCCGAGCTCACCCACTCCCTCCTTATGCGACCCAATGGCGTTTGGCCTTATCCCTACATATGCCATGTCTCACCAAATGCAGCAACCCGTCATAGCAAACAGCTTCAGGCCGAGCCACCTCAGCACTACCCCACACAAGAGCCCGTACAGTTACAACACCAGTTTCCCACCGTCATACTCTCGCCAAAATCTCCGCCGCAGCGTCATAATCCAGAATCTTAACCCAGCAACCACGGAGGAGGGTCTGCTGAGCTCCCTGCAAGAAACCGTTACTGTGGAGCATTGCGAAATGCTAACCCCGCACGTGGTGACCACGTCTGATGTTCAGCCCACTCGGAGCAGGCTCACTGCGCGCGTCACGCTTCGCTCTGCAGAAGAAGCCAAGCGGGTTGTAGCTTTGTACAACAACACCATCTTCATGCGATCCAGGATCCGTGTCAAGATCGACAAGAGCACATCGCGCACTTTCTCATACAGTCTTACACCCGATCAATACGCTGCATACCAGAACGAGATCTCTATCTGTGCAAGTAGAATAGATCAGCTGCAGCTCACTCCGCCGACAACGCAGGCCTCGTGCTCAGACACAGATAGACCGGTTCAGGGTCATGAGCATCCACGATCTGACGTTGCCGAGCTCTGTCCCAAGCCAAAATCCAATTCCAAGCCAGCTGATAGCTGCCAGCCACTGGTAGTCAATGGGTCTGGGCTCGGAGGAAGAACCGCCGTGGCGATCTGATGCGTCGCTTTTCCGCCCATGGCCTAACTACCGAGGCTCTAGCTTGTCATATCTTCCTTCTACTTACTGTGATCTACAGATGGTGTGTTATTTGTCGCAACTTGTCCTGTTGGCTGCTTCCTAGTTTACACCCTTTCTATATAGGCAGGCTACGTACCGTTATAATATAGGTGTAAGGTTCGGATATGGGAAAGATTCTTTCAATTGTCTATAGTATAGTCACTTCAAGCAGCCATGATACTTTGCATAGACACCCCGACAGATGGGCTTATCATCATATACCAACCAGAGGGGGAATTTGTTGTCTATGCCAAACGGCCCTCTGGGCTGTGAGCCTGCGACCTGGGTCATCTTTCCAGGTTGTATTAAGGATGTTGGCAGCCAATAACACTTTGGAATTGCTGTCCGGTGCATCTTGTTAAACCATTGTTAGGCTAACAACATAAATAATAATGTCTTTGACTGTAAGCTTTGTTCGCAGTAACCGTTGTTGTTGACTTAGGAGACTCTAAAATCGCTACTAGTCTAGCGCTGCAGATAACTAGCGCGGACGACAAGACAAGATCGAGACTCCGCTCTGCATTCCTGGCAGAAAGACCCGCCACCGAGATATTCTCCAGCATCTGATAAATATTCTAACCCCTTGCAGCTTTGACATCTAGCCGTGGCCCATCTCTCCGGTGCTGGTTGACCGGAAGATGGTGTGTTTCCCACCCCGTTTGCATCCCAGCTCATCGCCGCCTCGACCGACGTCAAAATGTCGTCCCAACCACCCACCGAAGCTCAACTGAACCTGGCTGCTCTGGCCGAATCTCCTTCACCTCGGACGATGCGAGGTCTGCGTAAGATCCAGTCACATCAGCACCTATCCTCTCGCCCTCCTCTATTCTCGCAAGTCTCGTTCGATCGCGCCTCCGCTGGGCCCGAGGGGCTCTCCAAACCAGCCAAGCTGGACTCGCCTGTCCGGCTCCGGACACACCGTCGCGCGAGGTCAAACAGCGATGCTTCGTCTCGAGATTCCCCGAAACTAACAGCCCGGCGTCCTGGACGAAAAACTGGCTCCGGATTTGGGTTGAAGAGGTCGCTTCTTGAGGCTCTGTTGCGAGACGGACCACAACAGGGGAACGTTCAAGAAGCGCTCCAGGAGTTGCGATACCTGGTTCTCTCGACAAGAGTTGAAGCTGACGGTGATGGCATGGTACGATTCACTTATTTTTCGGGACTTTTGTCTTGTGCTAACTAACTTTGTGTGTACATCTAGTCAACGTACCGAGTCTATCTATGGCTGATCCTTCTCGATATTCCTCCCCTCCCTACTGATCACTACCTCTCCCTCATCCATCGCGGCCGTTCTCCTGCGTATGCAAAAATTCGCAACGATACTTTCCGCACTCTCGCCACAGATCCGCTGTTCAAACGTCGCGTCACAGAAGCCAGTCTTATCCGACTGCTTAATGCAGTAGCATGGAAGATCCACGATGCAAAGAACAAGAACAAGGCCAAATCCCGTTCATCCTCACGCCGGCGTGAAATGGAGCTTCTTATCAATACCCCGCCAAGCATCGCTGAAGAAGAGCCCTCCACTGATGGCATGACCCCCGACAGCATGGCCAGCAGTAATAGCGGCACATCAGCAATCAAACCCGGCATCACCAATGAGACAGCAGTATATGTGCAGGGTATGAACGTCCTCTGTGCTCCTTTTCTCTACGCTGCCCGCAGCGAAGTCGAGGCCTTTGCGCTCTTCCACAGCTTCGTCACCCGCGAGTGCCCTGGCTACATTCGCGGCGCTATGGATGGTGTCCATCGAGGCCTCAATCTCGTCGACCGATGCCTGGAGATTGTCGAGCCAAAGCTCGCTGCCTACCTCTTTTCCAAGGGGCTACAAGCGAAACTTTACGCCTTCCCGTCCGTCCTGACTCTCTGCGCCTGTACACCTCCTCTGCCCGAAGTCCTCCATCTGTGGGACTTTCTCTTCGCCTACGGCCCGCACCTGAACATCCTCTGCATAGTCGCACAGCTAATTTTGATGAGAGACACTCTCCTCAAAAGCTCAAAGTACGTAATCAGCGTTTGTCATCTCTGCTTCTCCGATCTAGGTCGACTCGACTAACGCTTTCTCGCAACCAATTTAGTCCAAACAAGATCCTCCGATCTTTCCCACCCCTCGACGCCAAAGAGATCATTGCTCTAACCGTCCTGATTGTTCGCAAGATCCCCGAACCATTGTACGCCGAATTGATTGACCATGCTAAATAATCCGCGTGCATGCACTTCAACCCCAAGCCTCGAAACTTATGAATGCTGTACATGCAACTTTCGGTTCTTGTATTATTTACTTACTCTTTTCCTTTTTTTTCTGGTTCTTCTTAATTCGGGTCTGTATATGTTACCTATTGGGCTCTTACTGCTTATGCACGGCGTTTCGCTAGGCTCGGGTTTCCTTCTCACTCTTTGGTTTCAACTTCATGGAGGCCTTTATACTTATGTTGTTCTATTGATGATAACATGATTCATTGAATTGAATGACTAATGAATGAATGAACGATGGGTTGCTCTACAACTGGCTTCATATGTACTGTATTCATCTTTTAATGGTTACATGGTGGTCTGGACGTAGTCTAAAACCTAGATACTATCATACAGGCCAGAGGTTGTACCCTGGACTCCCGAGACTCCAAATGACCATGAGCCAAAAACGTGCTATTCCAGTGCTGTCTTTTCCCATCCTCAGATGCTTGCGGTAGTATGTATGAATGTCTCTGGACCTGTTGTGTTTACCGTGGCAGCGCAGTATGCTAGCTCCGCCCTCATAACAAGTTCCATCCACTACTGTATTGCACATGGACGCAAAAAACGGAATTTAGGCTAGACAGAGCGTCACGGAGTGTAGGTAGTAAAAAAGAAAAAGAAAGTGGCGCCGCCCGGAATCGAACCGGGACCGACACGGCCACAACGTGGCATCCTACCTTTAGACTACGGCACCTGATTGTTATATTCTTGGCAAAATATTGCGCATATAACGCTAGTAACAAAATGTCAGCTATTCATATTGAATTTAAACTCTTGGCAGCAGTGTCTATTCTAGAGACAATACTCAACAAATTCCCCCCTTGCTTGGCACACAATGATAATCCAATATCTCCAGGTTCATTCGAAGGATCATGTTTGTGCGAAGTGAATCCTATTAAAATTGTTGGGTCATAGATGCGCGTCCCAGGGTGTACCGCATCGTCGCATCCTTCGAGCACAAGGCTACGATTCACAGCGGCCCATTGGATGAAAAGGGGGCAATCAGACAAAGCAGCACACAAACAAGGTTGTCCGGGACTCCTCTCAAATCTCATCGCTCCTGTCAGCCAGTCCGAATCATAAGGCATGGCATCTGTGCGGCGGTACCACCGGAGCCTGGACAGCCTGGCGTCACAGACACTCCTTTATGATGGGATGGCCGATTGTGCGATTCTGTCCAGGCTTTCGGCGAGGGATACGACTTATCCTGCCCCCTGCGATCTCCGATTATGTGTCTTTCATCCTTCGGTAAGGCATCGCAAAAATGGCTGAAATAGCCGATACGGCCGCAAGCATCATCACAATATGGGACCTGGTCAGCTCGGCCGCCAAGGTTCAAAATACACAAAAGAGCTGGCGGCATTATCTCAGTGAGCTTGAGAATCTCGGCCATGTACGGGAATATGCTGCATCTGTAGAGACATTTCTCGACTGACTGCTCGAAGTTCCAGTCCGTACTCGGAGATATAGTTGCGAAGTCACAAGAAGTTCGCAGCCTCCAAATTGAAGTCAACGAGAAGAAGGAAAGCTTCATCGACTATATCAATAGAAGCCTGACGCTTGTTCGGAACCAGGCGCTGTCTATTCTGCACCAAGTCCTTGATCCGAAACAGAACGGGATTCGCCGTCGCGACCGCTTGAAGAAGTTCGTTTCAAAAGGGGCAAGATATCTCCAGTTCCTCCTGAAGGAGAGCGACATTAAGAATCTGTTAACTGCCGTCGAGCACGCCAAATCAACTCTCCAGTCTGCAATCTGCATAGCACATCTGCATCTGGCCATTTCCAAATCGCTGTAGGGCTATTCTTCTCCAGTCATGAGTCCCACGCAAGCTAACCTGAGGGTTGAAAAGAAATCAGGGGGCTGGGAAGCTTGAGGGAAACCTGGACATTGAAAAGACGCTCTTCGGCATCAAGGATCAAATGATAGAGCAGTCTCAAGCTCTAAATGATCTTCACAAGGCTCAGAAGCTCGATCGAACGCCGGTTCAAATCATTCGTTCTACCTCCGTTCTCTCGCTTCCCCTCACGAAGACTATAGAAAACCAAGATGATGCACTAGAACCGACAATTCGGGGCATGGCCCTTAAATCCGCTGAATATCTAACACTGTCTACTAGCCATGTAAGTGGCGGCAGAATGGGCGACATTGCAGACGATAACCCACAGGATTGCATGATAAAAATATCATTCAACCATGGTCAAGAAGACAATAGTCTTTCGAGCAGCAACGACGAAATGTTTATGTTCGACACTGGGAGAGACAACGACGCGCCTGGGACAGACATGGGCACAGTCAATCTCCATCCGAAAGCCGATTATGGCTCGGGGGAATGCGCGCAATTTGATACCGACGAGTCTCTGAGAACTCCCAAAATGACTCCGTTTACAGCGACTTCCGACTTTGAATACGCCTGCAAAGAAACTATAGAATTCGGACAACGATCAGAAATAATCATTGCTGACGGGGTCGACCTTGAACGAAGCAAGGACCCAGAAACCGGGCAGTACCTCTTTTGCGTCGAACGACTTGACATTGCCGACTGCCTGCAGACGTTCTGCTTGCAGGAGCCTTGTCCTCCCTCGCAGCATTGTGGACATATCACGCTAGCTAGTCTAGAGGAGGATCCGATCCAAGAACAGCTGCCGTGCAAATCTCCACCAGAGTATGGCAAACATGATGAGCCCAATCAACGTGATTCTCAGCTTTTGATACCTCTCGAGGGGGTAGAGTACTCGTTGACTGTTTTTAGCAAATGTGGAGACCAGGCCGAATGCACACATACGCTGGTCGAAGCTACGAATCGGAGTGCCTCCCGATGCGCTTCTCCAGTCAAGCTTCTCGCTCTTTTCAAGAGTCTTGATTCGGGTACTCTGAAAATTGACCTTGGGACAGAGATGCTTGCACAGGTGCCGGGAGACCATGACCTTGATCGGGCGGACGCAGATACCAGCGAGGAGATTGTTCGGGAGCCGGAGAACAACGACCGTAGTCGAATGTATGAAGACGCCAGCGAGGAGATTTCTCAGGGGCCGGAGAACAATGACGATAGGCGAATGGATGCACACGCCAGCGCGCCATTTCCACAGAGCCCAGCACCAGGTGACGACGAGTGCGCATTTACAATGGTACGAAAAGTAATCTGCGGCCAACTAGATGAGATACCAGCCACGGTGGAACTACGTACTCTCCTGCATTATGTCTTGCTAGTGCATAAGTATCAGTTAGGAGGCGCACCTCGCGAACAGGCCAAGCTATGGGCTCGATCACTCAGTCTCAAAGCCCGCGAGCATTTCAATTCGGGTGACGAGGGTGAGGGTGCTATCTTCTGGCTCTGGATTTTCTGGAAGCTGGGAATGCAGACCAGCTTCAAGGCACTGTCTGGGGCTATCCAGAAACATGCACGCGGGCCAATCGACCAGATGGTAAGAGGGTACCAGCTATCACTATCACAACAAATTATAGGTGAGATCGAGGGCCAAACTTGAAGCGATCAGCTACCAACTGATAACAAATCAGACCAGGTCGAGGAAAAGAGGATATCAGCCCTCTCCAGGATACAGGATGTTGTAGATTCGCAGATCGCGATACACAGACGCGCCTACGAGGAAGTCTTCACCGCAACCCTGCCCACCGAGCCATTTGGGTTCACTGCCCAAATAGGCATCCTGCAGAGCTCCCTTATGTTTGGATACCTCACCCTAGAAAAAGAGAGGTGGCTGTGCTCCGGCAATACCAGAACCTTCGAGGGTGTCAGCTTCGCAAATGTCCGCGACTGTGTTCGTTCTATGGTGAACCTGGAAAACTGGGCGATAGGGACGATAACGCTCCCTGACCGGATGTCTAGACTATTGGCTGGCCGGCTAGAGACCGAGCAGGCTCTAGATGCTGCTCTACATATAGAGGGGACGTCGGGTCTGCTCTCGCCCGATCCCATAGAGAGGCTGGTGGATCTGATGGCCGAGTTGGAGATGGGGGGTTGGGGCGTTGGTTTGGATTCTGTTTAACCTGCAGCGTGCTGTGCCTATATTTGTTATTGTCTAATCCTATTTTAATTTGGAACGGGATACGGAGATGTAGAGATTTGACAGTAATAAATAGTTTGAAGCAACCACCCAAGCCTCACTAGGATCAAAAGCTATATAAATGTCGAAATACCCGCTCCGGTCCAATTCAGACCACATTCATACCTTAGAAGCAACAGTCTAAGCTACTTTGTATACTTGTCCGCAAACCAGTTGCTTGTGTGGAAGGAAAGGTCTAAGTGGTGCAGAATAGGCTGGGAATAAGACAATTAAGCTGTGGTAGACTGTGATCGAGCAAGTATCTACCTTAAGCTTTGGTGGATCGAACATACAATTCCAAGCAGATAGTGCTTGTCATCTGGCTAAATGCTCCATGGTCGAGACAGACCGGCAGAGCTATTAATTTACCAAGTATCAAGACCCTAAGCTACGTGCAGTGGCATTGATGCCATTATACTTACTATACGCTTGCGCAAAGGGCCGAGAGACAACCATGCTTCGAGGTGTCTGATGAAAAACAGGTACCTAGACGAAAGTGAGGCCGAACCTGCTGTAACTATCCATTGTTTGGACAGCACTGATACATCGACAGTGTATAACCCAACCATGGCAGGGTTGAAAAATAGACTTGATCCACAAGGATAGTCATTTAAAGTAGAATACCAGCCTCTTAAATCTATAGTGTAACGCATAACGCATACAGGTGGATGCACAAAGCATCAGTAATTGACCAACACTTTTGAGCTAGCAATAGCTCATAAGGCTCCTGGCTAAATTACAGGCTTCCCCGTCTCGGAAACGCAACCCCCTCGACAGCCGCGTGGTCGGTGAACCAGGTGACTTTCTCACCCCCGCCCTGGTTGACCAGCGCGGACGGAAGACTCCTCCCTTCTTCAGCATCAAAGATCTGCTTAAGAATATCCTTCTTTCCGCCTCCAGTGGCGACAAACGCGATGCTCACAGCATGCGTGACGACAGGCAAAGTAAGTGTGATACGCTTTGGTGGCGGCTTCGGGGAGTCGCTGATGGCGGACACCCATGCGTCCTTCTCGCGCAGCAGTTCGTGACCGGGGAAAAGACTGCAAGTGTGGCCGTCTGGTCCACAGCCGAGGAGGATAAGGTCAAAAACAGGCAGCTTCACGCTGTCCTTGGCCGCAAAAGAGCGCATCAGATCCTCCTGGTACAAATCTGCAATTTCCTGGGGGTCGGCATTGACATGCTTCTCATCGATAGGGTGCACATTGGGAGAGCCCAGATCCGAAGGGATCTTGTCGAGCAGCTCATCCTTCAGAAGACGGTAGTTGCTGTCCTCGTGGTCGAGAGGGACGGCGCGCTCATCGGCGAAGAAGATTTCCCACTTGGAGAATTGAGCGGTATCCTCGGGAGTGCCGTCACCAGGAGCAAGAAGGGCTTTGGCGAGAACAGTTGGGAGAGAGCCGCCGGATACGGCGACGCGGAAAGTGTCATGACGGCTCAGGGCCGAGTTCTGGTTGCGGAGGACATAGGGCCGTAGCTGCTTGGCCAGGGCATCGGTGTCCTGAAAGCTGAGGAGGTTTGGAGCTGGGCCAGGCATAGTGACGGTGTATTGATTGTATATCTGCTAGAAGGTAAAGGAATAATGGAGGATACAGGCTGATAAGAGAGAGGTTGAAGAATATGAGCGAGCGCCTGTGAGGTCACTGAGGGGTGGTCTCGGTCAGAGCTAAGGTGGGGTGGCGGGGCAGGAAGGACTGGATTCTACTGCGTTGCAACTTGCCGGAAGGAGGCCGTCGGCTCGGAGACAACCATGCCATATGGAGTATCTAGATAGATGTAACCATGATGAAATTTGAGTTCAGATGAGGCCTCAGGGCCATACGGACCAGATTGGGAAGCTGGTGCCGCTTTAGGAAAGGGAAGGGAAGGGCCCGGGGAGGCAGGTAAGAAAAAAAGAATAAAAAAGAAAGTGGCGCCGCCCGGAATCGAACCGGGACCGACACGGCCACAACGTGGCATCCTACCTTTAGACTACGGCACCTGATTGTTAGAAATCGGGTAAAAAGATTTAATATATAAGCAAAAACATAAAAATGCGGACAAAAGGGGCAGAATTGCTTGAGGTCTAAGCTCAAGGGGAATGACTTTCTATCATTATTTCTTGTCAAATTGAGATTGCAAGTTGTTCTTCATCTGCCCTTGGTGGCACTACTGTTAAATAGATTCTAAATTATCTTAATGGCCTGAAATGTCCTGCTGCTTCCCTGCAGGAGTAGGGGAATGCCAAGCTTCGATTGTTGACAGTGCGTCAGCGCGGTTCGATTTGATCTCCGAGGGTCAGTCTGCATGCCTGCTCCTTTTCTCCTTGTTCCATTCCACTCGGAGCTGAAACGTTTCAACCATTGGAACAATGCCAATCCCAACGCGCTCGGTCTCCGGAAAAGAAATCCGGAAGCAGGTAAGATCGGTCCAACCCTAGTCCCTTAGATCGTGGCTGACAGATCTATGAAGCCCTCCACTGTAGGGCGCACCATTCCAAGCCTGAAGCCGCCGGCCACACCCCAGGCAAATGAAGAGAGTCCGTCCAAAACCGCGCCCTCAAAAACCGCTCCATCTACGAAAACCGCTACATCCACTATTCCAACCCGTCGCCAAAGCCTCATCCGCCCGAGTCAGTTGCAGTTGCGAACCACATCTTCTGCCAAGCCCACCACTCTCCCCGCAAGTACAAGAATTGTTGGACGCGGTCCGACCTCCCCAGTCAAGCGCGATGACACAGCTAGACAGCAGAACGGAACTCCGACCTCTCCGAAGAAGACAGAGATGCTTCCTCCCGCGCGACCGGTTCGTTCATCCTCTCTGAGACAGCCGACGAGCTCAAGCTCTGGAACATCGACAGTGCAGCGGGGACATGCGAGACATAAGAGTCAGATTGTCACGCCGGTTCCCAAAGCTATTCAAACGCCGTCGACAACGACGTCAACGGCGGCCAGGTCCCGAAATCAGTTTCCTACGCATCAACAGCAGTTCTCACCGAAGAAGGCACAGTTTCCACCAACCATAACAACGCCCTCTGCCCTCTCCAAACAGGCCTCTTCCTCGATCCCTTCGTCCTGGCCAGAAATAGCGGCGCTACAGACCGAACTTCTTCAGCTCAGCCTTTTACATATAGCCGAGCAACGGCACAACGACCAGTGGGAACGAGATGCTGAAACGCAATTACGGAAGAAATATAACTCCGTGGCGGACGATTACAGGGCTGTCTTGAACGTGGAGAAAGAGTCGCAAAGAAAACTCAATGGGCAGGCGTTGTATTACTGGCTCAGAAATTCGGGCGAGCATAACGGGCAGCAGGGATTTGCGCAGCAGGTTCAGCTTCTATCTCAAATTTCTCAGGAGGTGTATGGTCTTAGTGACAGTCACGGGCGGTACACAGTGGCGATCTTAGAGTTCGAAGGCTGGCTTCGGCGAGTTGAAGAAATTCAACAGGCCCGCATGCGCGTAGGACAAGGAGGCGATGACTTCGTTGACCCTATTGACCGTGAGTGGAAGGAAGAGACCAGAGCCTTGATAATGAAGCTGGAACTGGCATCCAGGCAACTGCAGAGTCTTGATATTCTAGGCTACGGGGACGTGGAAGCGCTCAACAATTCTGCCTTGCTTCGAACGGCCAAAGGTCTAAATGATCTGATCAGCCAAATGATCGAAGAATTGAGCGTCATTCGCAGGATTGAAGCGGACATTATGAAATCCGAAAAGAGTCGGGTTAGTCAGCTAGCTTTACAGTTGGTTGAGATGCAACCGCGCGAGGATCGAGCAGTGCCGAGAACTGGACTTTGGACACGATCTGCGCTCAAATCCTGACAGGCGGACTGATTCACGGACAATTCATGCTACTTGCCGTTCCTTCCCCAAGACGTATGGTCGCCGAGGCCTTTATCAGGTTCGAAGCAGGGGACAGAACCTGTTTTGCTGGTTTCCCGTATATTATGGTACTACCGCGAAGATGCGGACTCAGTTGCACTGGATGCAGGCGCGCGTTCGACTAGAGTTGCGTTCCCAAGGGCCATGGAGAGAAAACCTGTTTTTGCAGAACCCTTCCCGGTGTTTGACAAGTTCATCCATCGCCGGTGGTGTGGACAAACGGCGCATAGGGTGGCCGTTCGAGTAGGCTAATCCTGCAATGCACTGCTGATATCGAGTGGACTCGTCTGTCTAGAGTCTGGTCCTCTCAACCGTTCCAGCTGCGAGATGTCTCAAACATCTCGAGGTCGGCAGGTCTCACATAGTTTTTAGCCACCCCAATCTGGGAAATCTGGCCTGAAATAGAGAGCACGCCGCCATCGGACGGGGGCTCTGACTGACCGTGCTCCAAGGCATAAACCGCAGGGTTCCCGTCGATAATATAGTCACAATATAACTTACTCTGTATGTCTTGGAGAAAGCACTGGAACCTGAAGAAGCGTAGAATCCAAAACTTGGGCCAGACTAAATTGTGGAGCCCGGGTGGCTGACTAAGTGCCGCTGACGGCTCCAGCCTCGATTCAAGGTTGCGCCCAAATCAGGTTTTCCAGCTGCCACTACGTCATGTGCTGGGGAAGATCAAAAGAAAACCGTTGTTGCCAGAGCCAGAGCATGCCGGCAGTAGTGGCCTGTCCCTCGCTGTGTCCTCAGCTGGCTACCCCTCCCCAACATCCAGGATGGAGGGCGAGAGAGCCCGTCCAGACCGCGATAGAAGCGCCCAGAAACCCTGGCACTGGCAGGGCTGCCAGCTGCCAGACCCGCGCACTCAACCACACCACGGGCGACAGGTGTGACATCACCGGCCAATCTTCTGTTCCTTATTCTGTTGCAGCAGCAGCTGATGATGCTGCGAGTCCGGGAGTCTGGCTCTGGACGGTGGGCGCATTCTCTGCTCCGTCAAAGTATCGAGCCTCACTACGGCCATCCAGCCAGTCTCCGTCCGGCGTAGTCTACACTAACTGGTCTCCGTAGGATCAAACTGAGGCCACAAAGACACAAACAGTGGATCTCCATCCATCAGTTCCTCTGCGCGCCTGCTTTTCTTTTGCTTTTCGTCCACAGCCTAAAGCGGTGTTGCTTCCCCTCCCAGGCTCTCCCCGTCCCAGCCAGCGCCTCCCGGCCAAGCAATCATCGAGCAGCTTCTCTGAGACTCTGACCTGCCCCTGATCTCATTAGTCCTTTGCCCTTTCTTCCCCGCTGCCACCACGCTCGATTCAGTTAGGGACGGCCACTTTCTCGATATCTGTTGTGCGTCTTCTCAGATTCTGCCTCTTTCCTTGTCTATTTTTATCGCCCGTGACTCTTTTCGAAGTTCGAACGTCGTTCTTTGATGTCTCCGTAGCCGTGCCGTATCGTCTTCCAAGGCATCGCCTGGCGTCGTCACTCGGGCGGATCGGTGACTGTAAGATGATCAAATCCTGAACGCTCTAGCAAGGCAGTCTCTCGCGTCGGCCGACGTCGATCAGAAAATGACAAGGTCTCTGTACGACCGCATCTGGCGCCGGGAAGCCGGAGGAGGCTCGACTTCGGCCAACATTCGTGGCATCTACGGTTCCAAGGAATGGGTTAGCGAACTTGACATTGTGAACGAGCTAGGAGGGCATACCGGGTGTGTCAATGCTTTAAGGTATGGGCGACCCAACCATGTCCCACTTTTCAGCATCATTTTATCGACGCTTCTCAATTTCCACCGTCTGGGAAACTGACGCTTTGCAGCTGGTCACGTTCTGGTCGACTCCTCGCGTCGGGATCGGATGATTTCCATCTCAACATATACTCTTACCAGCCGGACTCATCCACAGCACCCTTTGCACTAAACACCAGCGTCTTCACCGGCCACACAGGAAACATTTTCTCCGTCGCGTTTATGCCGCAGTCAAATGACCGGACCCTTGTGACTGCTGCAGGCGACTCTACCGTGCGAGTTTTCGACATTGAACATTCCAGCCGTTCCGGCTCCCAGGGTGTGCCGCCGGCGTTCTCCACTCAAGCGGGCAACCAAAACCTGAACCGTTTCTTCGGTAATACACGATGTCTTGGTGTAGGCAATACCAACGCGCGCATATATCGGAGCCATGCGGATCGAGCCAAGCGCATCGTGACCGAGTCGTCCCCGTACCTCTTCCTGACCTGCTCCGAGGATGGTGAAGTTCGCCAATGGGATTTGCGCCTGCCTTCCTCTGCATACCCAAAACCTCGAGGTGGTCTTTTATACATGACGCAGCGAGCGGGAGAAGGGCATGATGATTCTAATGTCCCTCCGCCACTGATCTCGTACAAACAGCACAGGCTCGATCTTAACACCATCTCATGCTCGCCAAGCCAGCCGCATTACATTGCATTGGGTGGGGCTCACTTGCATTGCTTCCTTCATGACAGACGTATGTTAGGTCGGGACGTTTCGAGTGAACGGGGCGACCCCGGTACATCCCCTGGCATAGGAAGCAGCCACGATGAAGAGTTGATGGGTCAAGCGACGCGGTGTGTGCGAAGGTTTGCGCCGAACGGGAAGCAACGGTCCAAGTCACGGTATAAAGGCCACATCACAGCGTGTAAAATCAGTAATGCCAACCCGAATGAGATGATTGTGAGCTGGTCCGGCGAACACATATACAGTTTCGACTTGGTCCAGAGTCCCGACGCTCTAGGCACGCAGGAGCAACGACCCCCCGTGCAAGCTAGCTCACGTAAGAGACGGGGCTCCAAGGACAGAAAGCGTAAGCGCCAACCTAGGACCTCGCAGTCCTCCCAGTCCAGCGGCGGTAGACGCAGGTCGGCCCGGCGAAGCGAAGAAACGAACGGAGAAGAGGAATTAGCGGTTCGAGTTCGGTATGGGAACGGCGAAACAGAGAATATTCCGCTGCCCTCGTTGTTACACGAAGGTTCCACCGCGTCTGGCGTAGCTTCGACGCAGGCAATGGAACGGGCGAGGTATTCTGTGCTCAATGAGGCTCAAAGACATAGTTTGCGCATAGCCAAAGGTCTCGTCAAGCTTCGAAAAGCCCTCTTCTCCCTCGAAGCCTCGGCCCGTGAACAAGCCGATATGGCAACTCCGTTCTCTGTTGTCGCTTTCCACGACTCCTTCTCTAACGCCTTGATGCGCGCACTGACCTTCTTGCCTCAGATCGAGGAGATCATGAGAACCTGGGGATACCCCATTAACCCAACTCCGGAGGTTGTGCGTGTGCAGCAGACGCTGCGCCGTAACCGGGAGTCGACATACAGGTTTGTGCAGGCCGCTGGCACGCTTGCGCGGGCTCTAGGTGGGGACGTGCAGGATTATGGAGTAGACGACGACGTTCTGGAGAAGTTTCAGCGGATCGGGCCTGCGCCGGGGGAGGATAACGTCATTGGTCGGAGAGAGCAGTTTGGGTATGACTTCTTGAAGGCTGTGATCCTGTTCGTTGAGGGGGGCCGCGATGCTGTCCTCGCCGGATTCAAGCGCAGCGCCACCCATGGTCGGAACCGAGACCGATTTCCTATACCTGAATACGCAGACGAGGGTGCTCTTGAGGCAGTGCTTATCCCGTACCTGCGTGACCTCGCGGATAATACCCCTGTGGTGAATGTTGATAGTTCCAGATTCGAGTATGATGCGACCCGTATACTCTTTCCCAGCCAGAAAGCAGCAGTGGATGCTTTTGAGAATGTCATGAAGGGCGCGACTCCCAATGGAACTGCGACCAGTACACCGGACGAGGATTGTCGTACTAATGGGAGCGATGGGACAAACGAGTCCGCCGAGTCGGTTGCTAGTTCCGTGAGACCGAATAGAACAACTCACTTCTGGCTCCTTTCAGTTGGCCGTGGACTGTTGATGGATGCGGGGGAGGGCGTGAATTTCGAGTTCGTCAACCGGTGTTTTGGAGGTCTCAATGCCACCGTTGAAGATGATTCGGAGGGCGAAGTAGAGGTTGAAAGATCGCAGAATGACACGGAGGCCAATGTCGAAGAAGACGCCATCCAGGATATCAGCTTGGCCATCAATGGGGGCTCTAGTCAGCAAGCTCGCCGTGCATCCAGGCTAGATGAGATCCTGGATTCGCAGACACCAATGAGTACCGACACGGGGAGTGAAGGCGATGGCGATGAGTTTGGAATTGGCGTTGACACAGACTCTTCGGATGAGAACGAGGAGGACGAGGATGAAGACGACGATGACGACGAGGACGAGGACGAGGACAGTTCCGAATCGGATGCTGCAGAACGCCTATTCCGGAGTTACGGTTTTGAACGAAACGGACGCGAGGACGTGGAGATGCATGTCCCATGCTCGTCGCACACGAGGGTTTATCGCGGACATTGCAACGTCAAGACAGTCAAGGATGCGAATTTCTTCGGGCTCAATGACGAGTATGTGGTGAGCGGTAGCGATTCGGGCCACTTGTTCATCTGGGAGCGAGACACCTGCAAGCTAGTCAATATCCTCAAAGGAGATGACGAAGTGGTCAACGTCGTGCAAGGTAAGTCATCATGTCAAAATGAACGTTGAACACGTCTTAATGTGTGCAGGACATCCTTATGAGCCTACCATCGCGGTTTCAGGAATCGACGACACCATCAAAATTTTCTCACCGGACCAACGAGCCCAAGAGGATGCCCGTCGGGGTATCAACGTCCTCGACCCGAATAACCCGGCCAACACGCTCGGAGCTGGCTATGGGGGGCTGAAGAGTGCCAAGTGCATGCACGATAGCTACCGGATTATGAGCGAGAACGATGTACAGCGACAGGGGGGGATGAGTGATGCCTTTGTGACTGTAAGCGTCCCACTTTCCTGTCTAAGAAGTCTAGAGTCTAGACCCATCTAGACTAGACACTTGCTGATTGACACCTAAACAACAGAGGCAAATGCTGGCCCAATTCGCAGCTACTGTGCGCCAGCAACAGGGCGGGTTGGTCCCGGGGGAACACTCTAGGATCGTGCTAGATGAGAATTGCAGTGTAAGTTTCCCCCAATTTCCTGTTATTGGATGTTAGTGAGCAAGGCAGGGTTTATTGACGGACATGCATCGGCGTAGGTGATGTGAGAGAAAGACATCCATCCTCGACCTATTCTTCAATGCAAAGTAGAAGGGAAAGGGCAAGACCATAAGATTGTCATGGTTTACCCTCTTCATCCCGTGCCTAGTACCGCCGTTAGCTAGCTTTTATTTCGTCTCTTTCTTTACATGATCATCAAAAAAAGAGTTTAATGTTTTTTCGTGCCTAAAACCACCTCCGAAGTCCCAATGGGACTGGGTTGTCTAATAATAAGAGCGAGACGGGCGTGGCTATTTAATTTAGTAGCAGAGCGATCTTCAGCCACGACGTCAGTGGCTTGGGATCGGACGGCAGGCATTCGGAGACTGTATCCACGATCTCTAAGTGCGTGCCTGTCCTGTCGCTCCCTTGCTGCTGATCTCGGCGTTTTTTGTCCCTTTGGGTAAGACGGTTGGGGCTTGACAGGCTTGATAATCAGGCCCGGTTCCTGTGCATCGTTGCCGCTCTGGGGGAGTGAAACGGTGGCTCTACGGAGTATATAAAGAAATAAAGAAACAGAGGATATTCTTATCATTCTGATACACATGCTGCGTCCTGACTGGCGGCCCACGCATCCGTAGGCCGACTGTGTAACTCGTTGGGTGAGTTGGTTGGATGCTCCCCCAGCCCTAACTGTTTCCCCCCGGCAGCCCCGAGGCAGCAGTTTTACTGGACTTTCTCCGTCAAAGTATTCATATAATAAATAGAAAGGTCTACACACTCAAGAAGTGCACTGCTGACTCTTAGCCACCTGTTTTGCTAAAGAATGGCGATTATGGCACTGACTCGAAGAAAGATCATATGCAGTTATGTGCACAAGTATATGTCAGCTGCATAAAGCCGCAGGGGATTTGATTGGCGGGTCTGATGCCGAAAGTGGGGGATGAAGATATTTCGACATTTCAACGTTCGAGATTCTTGAGATCCTTAAGACACGCTAGCCGATTCAGATCGTCCCAGTCTTTCCTGAGAGGTCCTTATTGACGGATTGTGTAGCCGTTGACGTTTTAGTCCACTCCGTACAACGGGTACGTTTTAGTCCCTAGCTGCCAGGCACCGGAACTGAAATTTTATAGATCGCGGGGCAGAGCGCAGGGGGAAGGAACACCGCCCGTCTGTACCCACAGCACGAGGCAAAAGGCTACTACTGTTACGCTCAAGGCCCTCACCATTAGAAGAGACCGCAAGACGAAATGCAGATGTCTTCGGAATACAACGCGGAAAAGCTCCTGCAAGAGCGCGCGTCCGCAACAGCCGAGCTCTATGCAGACCCGCACAATCCTGCGCGCCACTTAACGCGTGCCTGGATCCATGCCTGCCTCGGCTTCCCGGATCTTGCGTCTGCGGATGCATACCGTGCTCTCTCGTTGCTGGACAGCGTTGTTGATCCAGATGGATGCGAGTTTCATGCTCGGAGGAGGGTTGAGGAGGGCGAAGGGGCGTCTTCTGATCCGGTGCCTCAGGATGAGGAAGATGAAGAAGATGAGGATGAAGATGGCGGCTTCGAGCCCACCACCGAAGCCGAGTACAGGTCCATGATTGGTGGTGTCTACCAAGTGCTCGTGGGCAATCTCATCGAGTGCGGGTGTCTACGCGATGCGTATGAGTTTGCTCAGCGTGGAATAACCTTGCTTGATGAGCTAATGGCTGAAGGGACAGAGACCAAGGAGCAGAGTGAACCGCGGCGGCTTCTTAACATCTGGAAAAATGAAATCCAGCTGGATTATCTCAGTGCGAAGGGGCTGGATGTGACGAAAAAGCTTGAGGAATTGAAGATTAAGCAGGAGACTGATTCGTCAAACGATGAGAACGACGAGGATAGAGTCGACCCCAGCAAACTGCGAGCGCAAGGCTTCGCCCGCAGAATCCTTTACCCCTGGAACGAGCACGAGCCAGACCGCAAGTCACCTGAGACCCTGCGTCTCTTAAACGAGCGGCTCAAGAAGATTGCACCTAAATGTGAGGTGCGGGCTGTTGCGTTGCCTGTACTCCACGATACCACCACCAGGGACGAGAACGCTGAAAAAGACGGAGAAGAGGAGGTCTCCATCCAACTCGGCCTCTTCGCCAAAGAGGACCTCGCACCAGGCGAGACAATACTCCACGAGTCCTCTCTCCTAACAGCAACAAACCGCCTCCACGACGACACCTGCGACGCCTGCAACGGTCCCTTACCACCCCTTTCCTCCGAAAATCCACCCGTCGCCTGCGACGAATGCTACGACATCATCTTCTGCTCACAATCCTGCCACGACCAAGCCCAGGAAACCTACCACGGCGCCGTCTGCGGGCTGATGGAGAACCTCGAGAGCATCGGAAAGGACATCCCCGACGCAAAGGACAAAGCCGACTACCTCTACCTCCTGCTCCTCGGCCGGGCACTGGCAATGGCCCAAACACAGGGCGTGAACCCCCTCGAGCTCGACGAGATCAAGTACATCTGGGGCGATTTCGTCCCATACGACCCGAACACACCGCCACCCCTGGGCCCCGCTCTGTGCCATTCCCATTCCCATTCCCATACCGCCTCCCACGCCCAAGATCCCAATGCTCTGGAAATCCAAAAACAAGCGACCCTCCCCTTTAGCTTCCAGCTCTCGATCCTGCAGCCGATGCGCCTAATTGAGGAAATGGGACTGGATCCGTACATGACGCTCGAAAACTACGATACGTGGATCCTGAATACACTGTACGCCAAATTCCGCGGCACCGCGTCGGGACGGCTCTCGACGTGGGATGGCGGGCCGGAGACGTGCGCTGTGCACCCGCTCTGGTGTCTTGCGAACCATAGCTGCGATCCGAACGTGAGGTGGGAGTGGGGCGGGGAGATTGCGTTTGTTGTTCGGGGTGATGACGAGAGGGCTGGTTGGAAGAGGGAGGGTGAGGAGAGGGAGAAGGCGAAGGGGGGGATCAAGAAGGATGAGGAGATTCTGAACCATTACTGTGATATTGGGCTGAGTGTTAAGGATAGGAGGGAGTGGGCCGCTGGGGCGCTTGGGGGGAAGTGCTTGTGTAAGAGATGTGTTTGGGAGGCTGGCGAGGTTTGAATATTTACGAAGTGAACGGTTGCGCATGAAAATAGAATGAATAGAGATAGAATGCTACACTCAATGTATTGGTACGAGTAATGCCAGATATGCTAAAATACATCGTTAAGAGAAGAACAGCCCGATTCCCAAATCCATTACCGATTGCATGCACGTTTTATATCGAGATGGTAGTATTACCGACGGGGCGGGGTGGAGGGGGATCGTGCCCGCCGACGGGGAGGCGGAGATGCGGAGAGAGGTGAACTGGAGTTTCGTCGGCGCTGGTTTCTACTATAGCGAGGGCTAGGCGATCGCGTGACAGAGTAATCTCTGCCCCGACGGCCTGGCGGAGGACGTTGGGGTGAGGGAATGCGCCGTTCAGCCCTCTTAGGGGGAGGGGACATCGATGCTGACGAGTAGCGTCGAGGAGCAGGTGCTCGGCGCGGCGGTGGAGAGACAGACCGCGAGGGTGATCTAGAATAGCTACGGGCTCTTCCGCCTCGTCGGGGAGGAGTGACGGAGCGGGAGCGGCTGCGGCTCCGGCTTCGGCGTGGCGGTGGAGATCGAGAGTCGACACGTCCGCGGCCAGTTCGAGGGGGTGGACTGCGGCTGCGAGATGGAGACCGACTGTACGAGACCGAGCGACGGCGGGTTCGCGGCACGGGGGATCTTGAGCGCGACCGCGAGGCGGTATAAGAGCTTCGGCTGTAGCTGCGGCGGGATGAGCCAGATACAGACCGCGAGTAGGACCTGCCGCGGCTGACTGAACGTCGCCGACCGCGGCTGCGAGAAGGCGAGCGGGAGTAGGACGGGGAGCGAGAGTAAGTATAAGAGCGGGATCGAGATCGAGATGAATAGGATGAGCGTGAGCTGACAGACGCAGAGCGCGCAGGCGGCAGGGCAGGAACCTCGGGTTTGGGCATGTTCTTCAAGAACTCGCGCAACTCCTCTGTCAATGCACCGAAACCGATGCTGGTAAAGTAGTTGATCGAGAAACGGGTGTTGCGCGGGTTGTCCGTTGGGAACAAGCCCTCGAAGCTTGAGCGCAAAAGCTCGTCTGTCATGCGTTCTCGTAGCTTTGGTAGACCAAGATGCTCTGCAAGGTCCTGGAAAAGAATCTTGATGAAGATACGACTGCTCGACGTCGTCTCCTCCTCGTTTAGGTGAATGATCGACAAAACGTGCCAGCCGAGCGCATCAGTGCTCAGCATGTGGCCGAAGAAGCGGGCAATATTGCGCAGACGGTTGGTTTCGTATCGATGGATGGTATCGTAGTACTTGGCGAACGCATTCTCGAACAGGTCTGACCAAAGGCGATTGATCTTTGCAAACCTCTCACCGATAAGTCCATAGAACTTGGAGTATGTTCGCTCTTGAGAGCAACACTCGATGACCATAGAAGGAAGCTCAGGTTCCAGGCCGGCTGGCAACGAGATTTTCATCAACTTGTGGCAACATTCTTCAAAGTCGATACTGGACATAATGGTCAAATATATAGTTCGGCGCAGGTTCACGAGATCTGTATTGCTTTGATCCTTGATGTCCAGCTGCCGCTCTTCTTCAGACTCCTCGTCCGAACTCTCGTCACCGTCGTCGCTCTCATCTTCGTCATCGCTTCCTTCGCCAAGAATCTCAGCCTTCAGTTTCTTGTAGGCCTCCTCGTGCTCCTCCCACTGGGCGTCAAATTTGAATATGTTCAGGCTGTCTTGAGTCTCAATCTCATCATCCAGCCCAATCCGGTGGGTAATCTGATCCTCCTCTTCCACCAAATCAAGCTCCTCCTTGACAGCCGGGTTATCCTTGTATCGGTCTTTGCGCACCTGAAAGAGGACTTCAACCATATACTGCACACGCTTGTCGATGTCGGCCTCGTGGAGAATATTCCTGAATTGGTCAAACACCGCCAACGCAATCGGACCACTCATTTCCTCCAGATGCTGGCCAACCTCTCGCGTTAACCCGACAGCAATCTCAACACTATCATCGGTGGGCTTGTGAAGCAGGAGGAGTAGGATTTGCGCCGCAAGCATTTCGTGTACCACCTGTTGGTTGCATAGATGAGCGATGAATGTCGTCGACGATATGCACACCGCCTTGTCGTTCCTCTTGAAAGCCTTTCGAAACTGAATGATTAATCGACTTAAAAGTAGTTCTCCGACCTGCGGTAGCTTGGTATTGACGATTGCTGCCATGGCAGCGTAGATGGGTGTGAACGGCAAACTTGCCGCTTGTGCCTTCATAATGCTCCGGCAAAACAAACCACGTCCCCGGACCAGGTTCTCGCCAAACAGTTCTGGGACGATATATTTGATATTCGACACGTTGACCTTGTTGATAAGACCGTTGATCGACTTCTTCAGAGCCTCCCAAGCCATCCGCTGGTACTCTTTGCTGGTCTTGTCTGTGATCTGCGCTTGCAGGGCGCGGAGCCGCGCAGGAGGAATGTATGTACCTCCCGAGCGCATGTTGAGGAGCTTCTCATATTCTGCTTTGGCCGATGCTTGTTTCTCCTCCTCCGTCAGCGGCTTTCGTGCAGCTTCCTTCTGTTCATGTTGACGCACTCGTTCCGCCAGCTGGTGTTCACGCTCGAGCGCACGCCCGGGGTCGATACGCGGCACGTCGCCATCGGCTGCTGCTGAGTCGCCAGGGGGCGAGCGACGCCGATTCGGTGAAGGTGAACGAGAGGGCGGCGATCGCTTTCGTGAGCCGGAGGGTTGAGGGGAGTAGGAAGCGCCTGGGGGAGGTGTAGGCACGCGCACGGCCGACTGCAAAACAACAGAATCCGACATCTTCTAGTGCCTCGATGAGATGTAAGTTCCAACCCGAGATCTCGAGCTGTCGAGCTGGTCGAGCTGGGATGAAGTCTGACGGAGAACTGAGGCGGCGAAGAGTCTTAGCGCGACGGCCCCACGTGACCATTCAGGAGCCAGGCTGGCCCTCTCTCCTGCGTGTATACAACGAACTGCTTAGGACGTCGCTTTGCCTCTGTTTGGTCTCAAGCTCTCTGTCACTATGGTAAGAGCTCACTTAGCTCGTGCAAACTGCTAGACATGTGAGATCCAATCGCTGACCGCATTGCCAGCTGGGCCAACTCGTGGGATCCGCCATGCTTTTGGCCGCTACTGCAATCTTTCTCTACTACACGGCATGGACGCTTCTCATGGTACGCATTCCTTCACTCTGGTTTCTGGGAGATCAACTAACATATACCAGCCGTTTGTTGACCCTGGTCACCCCCTCCATGCCTTCTTCCTCCCTCGCGTTTGGGCCATCCGCATCCCCGTGTTCCTTGTCCTCCTCGGCTCCGCTGTTGTCGGCACGTTTATCGGCATCGTCATGATCAATAGCAACAAGAAGAAGGCTGCCAAGTCCAAGGCGGCGGCTGCAAAGAAGAAGACCTGAAAATGCCGGCTTGTGAGGACGAGAAGGGTGTGTATAGGATGACTTTCTGGCCCCGGGGGCGCTTCTTTATATTTGACAACCTGTAACAATAGTTCTTCTTTATTACGCTTATAATGCGCTTCAAGAGGCAAGATCCCTCAGAGTTGAGTTGGGCTGTTTACCTATACCTTAATGAATGCATCTATGGTCCGGCGCGTACTAGGAGAGACAAAGCAAACATATGACCCCCAAGTCTTACATTGCTGACATGCCTCTGAAACAAGTAGAATAAAGACTTGACCTGGTCACCAGCGTCATAATGCATTTGACTGTCGCACTGACCTGGCAAGCTGATAATGGACAACCTCGTGATCCAGCTCTGGGCCTCTGGCTCTGGATCACGGGATATGGCTCTCTTCACCGAGTGCGGCTGGAACCGGCCCTGGTCGCCTTTGAAGATGTCCTTGGAACCATAGGAGAAGAGGCAGAGAACCATGGCATTTGGGCATTACTGTTGAGCAATGCTATTTGGCGGGCTTGGGTACCGAAATCTCACCCCTCATGTGTAACGCATCGTATTTTTGTTGTACCTATAGTCCTCGGCTTAAGCAAGGTCACACCAACTGACGCCCAATCCCCAGATTTCAGGAAACCGGGATGGCCCTCTGCTAGGCCATGGCCCAGAGTAAGCATTCATGTTCCTTACATCTTCTAGCTCAACCAAGCTGAAAGCCGTCATCACAAAGGTCTTGTCATCATCGGCGTCATTCAGTTGCGGCGTCAGGTTCCTTATTCCAACAGCCCCACGGGTCATGAGCGCAAGTTCCGAGCCTACAAAAGAGGCGCAGTGGCTTTGGGAGATTTTAGGGATAGTTCTCTGCCAGAAACGAATAGTGGAAAATTACAAGCGTGTCAGCCTGCCGAGCGGTAGATGTCATTCCCAATAATCCCCTGAACCGCCCTCTCCACCTGTGCAGGCTTCCCCTCTCCCGCAGTCCCCATCGCCCCTCTATCGCTATCTACTCCCCCCATCCTCCTACATCACCCCAACTCACCACCACTGTGTCCCGCCTACTCTGTTCAACTCGCGAACATTGAACATACTCGTCGATTGCCACATTTTGTCAGTCTTCTGACGTGGGCCCGCCGGTTAAAGCTGTGCTTCCGACACTGTCCCTGTTCCCCAGATCGACGCGTACCGTTATCACCGAGCTCCCCGGTCGAGATAGCAGGGTATCTCGACTTCTCTTCTCCAAACACACATCCTTACCTTTTCATTGTCTTCTAGATACTAGATTCGCTCTACACCAGAATCTAGGCTGTAGGGGACCCCTTGAACGACCAAACCCTGTGATGATGCTTAGTGACTCATGCTGACAGCTTGTCGACATAGGTAGATATCGATCTGAGAACCGCCCAGCGCAGAACCCTAGCAGGTTGATCATACCATCGACCCTCCGTTCTCAGGCCTTGTCAGAGGGTCTTGAGGGCGGCTGCTATTGCTTATACCGCCCCTGCCTTATTAAGGCAGCTCATCCATTTAATGCCCCCGGCCGCCTCGGACGACTTGTTTCGCCAGCAGATCCGGTTACCGGGCGTTATAGGCCCCGTGGAAGACCCGAACCCCGTTAAGCCAGATAATGATATTGGGGGAAAGAGTAAGAAAAAGGGAAAGAAGAAGGGAGCCAAGGTGACTTCAAGGGTTCCCGTGGACGACTTGTAAGTCTAGATCTGATCAGTCCGGGCCAGTGTCTGGCTACTGACCCATGGCTTTCAGGCTAGAAGGATCCCCGCCGTCACAGGCTGAACCCTCGTCTTATCCTGATCCACCTCCGGAACCACAGCCCGAGCCCAATGCTATAGTATCACCGGTCCTTGACGCTTTAGGTTCGCTCACGGACACGCCTGAGCAAGACTTCGCCTACCGAACGAACAACTGGGCCAAATCCATCCCTTTTGGGAAGAGCCCGCCAAACGACGGCTACGAGGATGATCTCGTCAGCGGATCCCCGTTTGGTGGCTTTCTCACGAGTCAGGATAAAGGTGGTTTCAGCCATCCGTCTTCCGCCTCTCCACCACCACCCAGGACAAGACCTCTGAGTTATGGGAATGGCTACTCCAGTAGCGCCATTTCTCGTCAGCAGTCTACAGATAGGCAGAAGAGCCTGTCTGTACACACCCCGTTTAGTGATCGGATAGCGCCTCCTCACCACCCGCAACCACACTTCTACGGTGCGCCCGACATTGATATACCGTCACCCCCCGGTCATAGCCGGCTATCGACAGACTCTCACTATTCGTTCTGCGCATTCGATACTATCTCAAACCCACCATTCAAGTCGTCTCGGCTGAGCGGCAGTGTTCTTTTGGTTGGTAGCGATGGTACTTTGGAGGTTTTGACAGTCGAGGATCGCAAGACACGCCCTATTGGAAGGTTGGATGGTCTCAACGGGAGGGTAGTTGATGCAAAGATGCTAGCAGGTGATGACTCAACATCTGGAACCCGGCCACATGTTGCTATCATCCTTCATGGCCCTTGTGTCCCATCCGATGACGAGGGACATGCTTCTTCTAATGGCTCCGAGGCGAATGATATTCCCACAGTGCGATATGCCAGCGCTGATAAACGTCATAGCAAGGACGACACACGGTTCTACCAAACAAGGGTTGAAGTCTACTCACTCAGAACGGGAGACCACATCTCGACCCTGTATACAACAAAGCCTAGTCCTTGTTTTGAGAATATCCCAGGACTCTCAAATTTTGCGCCCTCGCCAGCCGGAAATTTGAGGCTTTTTACAAGTGGCAGCTACCTCGTCATAGCGTCTGGTATCAGTGGCGAGGTCTATATCTATAGTATGAATCGATATCAGTGCCTTGGGAAAACCTGGACCAGTATTCAGTCGAGGGAAGCAAGACGATATTCAACATCCTCAAGCTCAACGGACCCGGACGGGTCCCGAAATGACTCACCCAATGGAACTGCCAAAGCCGATAACCCGATCATCGCCTTGAAGGGAAGATGGTTAGCAATTGTACCGCCGTCATTTACGTATCGAGCATCGCTGGGTGGAATAATACCAGCGCCTTCGGTGCAGGGGAAGGTCTTTGGGCTGGAGACCCGTAGTCCCCCCTCGCGACCAGCGACTACCTGTGCGACTGATGTTGGTGATGGTGAAAGCCTTTTTGACAAAGTTGCTAGAGGTGTCACGCAGGAGTTTGTGCGAGGAGCCCGTTGGATGAGTGACCAGGGCTTACAAGCCTGGAACAGTTATTGGAACAAGGATCAGCAACAAACATCTCAGCAGCGCCGCTCTCAAGTGATGGATTTTCCCCAAGGATACAGTCTATTTCCTCCAACTCATGCCCAAGAGACCCAGACCGCGTCCCCAGCCGAGCCCGATCTCGTATCTATTCTCGATCTGAGAAAGCTTGACGAAAATGGAGATTCGAAGAGCGCGATTATGTTTAGCCCCGTTGCCACATTTCAAGTACCGAATGGCTGCAGCTTTTTGTCCTTCTCTCCCAGTGGGCTCATGCTCCTTACCGCGAGTAAGAAGGGCGATGTCCAATATGTATGGGACCTCATGCAGGCCAAGTATTGTCGCGCTGGGCTTTTCTTGACCGAGGACTCGGCGGCAGTAACTGCAAGTGTGCGCCAAGTTGCACGGTATTCGCGGTTGACGGAGTCGCATATCGTGGATGTGATATGGTGCCCACCTTCTGGTGACCGTCTTGCCATCATTACTCTCAAAGGCACTGTGCATGTCTTCGATCTCCCACGAACCGCTTTTCAATGGCCTCCTTTCCGCAGGGCTCGGCCTGCGAGAGGAAAACAACCGACGAACGACGTGGCGACAGAAGAGTTAGCTGTGCGGACGACTAATAGCAACCCTCTATCGACAGCCATGAAGCTTGTTGGAGGTAAAACTCAGCCAATCTTTGAAGCTGTCAGGGGCCGTGCACCGTCAGCCGGGGCAGCATTTCCTGCCATGAATGGATTTATGATCCCGACCGCGGCTGGTATGGGCGGCAAAGCTGTCGCTGCTGGTCTTAGCAAGTCAATGGGGGCTGCTGCTAGTGGAACAGTTAATACTCTGCGTCATGTGGGTGAAAACCGGCTCCACATCTCTGGATTCACACGCGAGCCCGCTGCGTCGCGTGTCACCTGGATCATTCACAAGGGCCAGCCATTCTTAGCTCTTATAGCAAACGGCTACTTCCGATTGTATAGGGTCAAGCGGTCCGTGCTGCCCAACAAATCCCGACAACCACAGTCAGTTGTTGGTAGCAAGGAAATCGAATTTCGACTGCCCGCGAATTTGTCTAGCTCTTGTGGTCCCATGGGGATCAGCAGCCTCAATCCAGAGTTGATGGTCCGCGCCACCCTCGCTTTACCATCGTCTACTGTACGGCCGTCCGCGTCATCGAAACTCAAGTGCCAGCCACTTTCGCAGGCGGAACTTGAGACCAATGCACCATATCAACCATTTCATACTGATCAGAGAGTAAGCTTGTTTACTTACTCTGAAACGGGAGTGGCAGGTGGCTCATTGACTTCATCGCCAAAGGGCCAGTGGGTATTTGGCGGTAACTTGCCCATGTCCAAGCTGCATGTTCGTCGAGTTAGTGCCAGCAGCGAGGATGAAGGCGAAGATGCCATGCACGAACTTCAACAGGGTCTAGGTGGAGGAATTGAGAATACGATCAGCATGGGTAACAGTACTAGCAACGTGGAGGAAGTGGTAATTACTACACGACGGAAGAAGAAATATTCGTCACCACTACAGGCTGGCGGCGAGGATGGGTTCTTCGAAGACGACTGTGAGGTTTTGGATTTCGCCGTTGACCGGGTTTAATCTCCACTCACAGTGCATACAATACTCATTGGGCATGCATTGATTCTATGCAAATCTTAGATATTATATCGGTCGGCGTTTGGGTTGCTTTTTGAACTTCCACTCATACTTGCCGTTCCACTCGGCAACTCATACCTACCTAATCCATACTGCAGCGCTGCTCTCATTCAACAATGGCCTGGTAAGCCTCGCATTCCTTTGGTTGTTTTGGTGCGCATCGCATGTTATCTACATACCCAATGAGAATAGACAAGAACTCAATGCATCGACATTAATAATCTAGACTAAGTAGAAGACACATCCTCCATCTCCTCTTCCCACCATTTCCTAAACTCCACCAACCTCTCCGTCCTCACCCTAGCCATCCTCCTCCCCGTAGCCGTCTTCATCATCCCTTCCAACCTCTCCAGCTTCTCCCCGAAATGCCTAATGGAATTCTCCATCTCCCATGCCTCTCCCTCCTTCAACATATCTCTCCCCTTCGCACCTAGAAACGTAAAACACCGCCCAATCCCCACAGCACCCAAAGCATCCAGTCGATCCGCATCTTGCACAATCGCCAGCTCAACGAGTCCGTCCTCATAGATCAACTCCCTCACAGCCTGTGGGTCTTTACACTCCGTCGTATACGACACATGCGAGACAATCGTCTGCACCCGCTGGGCCAGAGCTGGCTCAGCGCCGTGAGTGAGAAGAATATGCTCAACTAGCTTGTGCGGTGGGATTGCATTTGCATCTTGCTTTGCCTCCTTGGGGAGGTATTTTCTGTCACTGATATCGTGTAGGAGGGCTGCGAGGTGAACGGTAAGATAGTCCACTGGCTTGGTCGACTGTTCCTGTTCGGATTTGAGGATTCGCAGTGCGAGGTTCACGACGCGGTTGATGTGTGCGGGGTTATGGCTGGGGTCATAGTCCTTCATGCATTCTGTTACGAAGGCGGAGATTGGAGCGATGAGGGGGTGTTCGTGGTTGATGGGTGTAGGAGCGGATTGGGACATGATTCTGATTCTGCAAGATCAGTTCACCTGCCCGTGGAGTAGGGAGCGTTTGACACGTACCGTGACGCGATTGTATGCGTGTATATATTTACTTTGGTGATATGTGCACGTAAGATCCTAGGGAGACGCGTTGGGCTTCATTTTGACGCGTCGGGGACTGACTCACTGAGGGTCTGGCTCACGGGCCACGGGCACTCCACAGCTGTAACAGCAGCGGGTGGTTCCGCTGCTGAAGTGGTTGAGCCTTTGAGGACGCCTGGATCCATCACCTCGCAAAAAGCTGGAATGTTTTGGAGAACAAACTCAATTGGTATAATGCCCTATGATAATCATACATGCTAAACAATGGATTACTGGATGACGATGAGCTTGGACTTGGAGATCGAAGAATGGATGTTCATCAGTCTCCACACTCCACAGATCTCATAGCCGGGGCCCGAGGGATTAAATTGCGATGATATTTATGGGTCTGCTGGTCCACAAAAGTTGCTGAAGAACAGTGATCGGCATGTTGATTTACTCTGAGCATGGACCTGCGCGTGGTAAGAGTTGGCAATCAATTCGAAGGCACAGGGTGTGAGAAAGTAACTCGAATTATTATGGTATCGATCACTGATTATTAGAACAGAGAATGCAAGTAAGGACTATGTAGACAACCATTAGACAACGCTCCAATCCATCCATTCCATCAATGCCTTGCTCGGCCCATGACTCGTGTAATTAGCCCGTGTTTCACACCAGGAGCAACTCAGTTGGTTAGGCGAGCCCCTTACAGAGCCCAAGCGGCGACGAGGAGGCCAGCCAGGCCAGCAGCAGAGACACCGAGCCTAGCGGCCGCGTTAGTGTCAGAAGGGTCGTCGCCAGAGCCCGTCTCAGTGGCAGAGTCGCCGCTGGTGCTAGTGGCGTTGGAGCCTACAGCATCTGTTAGCGCATGTGACGGCATTAGCGACGGCGCCAAAAAAGAGTGCTTACTATCCGAGTTGGAGTCATTGGAGTTGGAGTCGTCAGTGCTGGACGCATCATCACCGGAGCTAGTAGTGGTAGCGGTGTTGGAACCAGTCGCGCTGCTGGTTGAGTCGTCGGTGAGGGTCGCAGTGCCCGGGAAGTAAGTAGTGGTAATGCAGCGAGCCTGGCACTGGGCGTAAGATTGGATGTCCGCCTCAGTGCCGTCACCCTGGTCACACTGCGAAACACAGGTGTTGGTGTCGTTGGCCTGCTGGTCGCTAGGGCAGGGAACGCTGTAGCATGCGGCCTTACAGCAGATGTCATCGTCATCGCCTGAAATTGATCAGTATCGGAGCAAAGGTATAACAGGACTATGGCTCGTACAGTTGTTAGCGCATCGCTCCTGCGCAGTCAAGCTGGCGGTGGTGGCTGGCGCGGTCGAAGTCTCCGTAGAGGTCGAGGACGAGTCCTGGGCAGCAGCCAGGGCAAGTACCGAGGTGAGGGCAACAAGAGAGAGCTTCATTTTGACAAGTCAGAAACGACAGGCGTGGGTTTCAAATAGAAAGACTTCAAGGAAATACTGAAGCGAAGCTGGCAGAGAAACCAAACGAAGGGCGCGATGGGAAGAGGAAAAGGAGGAAGAGAAGGAGGAAGCGAAAGAAAAAGGACGGCTGGGGGCAAAAAAGCAAAGGCAGGCAAAGCGCACTACTGCAGCATCAAGCATAGGCATAGCAGCTCGTGCAACGCGAGACAATTCGGGCGTGGGCGCCAGTAAATTGAAACCTTCGGCGGGCTTGTCGTCTCCTGGCGCGTCCCATTAGTCGAGTTTCACAGCGATCAACGGTGCTTCCCTGGTTCGGGCGAATCGAGATCACCTGAAGGGTACGAAATTAGATTAATGTTTATCGACTCCTAGCGAAGTCTTGGTAGTGAGCTGTCAGACTGGCCATCCATTGGTGGAGGCTTGGAGACGCCGTGTGAACTGTTTACCAATTTTGGGCGACAACATGAGCAGAACGAGCCGGTCTTCAGCCGGTTGCAAATCCGGGGCGCTCTAAAAGTTGGACTTGGACCCATAACCAAGTCATACTACACAGACCGATAAGCAGACCCTCGATGATGATCGGACCATGTCCTAGTACAGTAGTAGGCCTACGGAGTATGTGCTTCAACAGTTGAAACCCCGCCGATTGGCCGAAATTATACGGCCCCATACTACTTTCTGATTTCGACCGCCTAAGGCAAGTATGATGCGTGTCACATGATCTCGCGATGCTCCGCGTCGCGTTCTCCGCTCACCATCAGGCATTCCGTGATCTCATTCGAAAACAAACCCGACCATGTCCGACCTCGATGGAGGCTCGTTAGATTACTCGGACGATAATTTGGGCAATTTCGTGGTCAACGACGATGACCACCCCAGGTCAGCAAAACGGCGTCGATTGAGTGCCCGAGAGCCCGGGGAGGCTCGCCAGCGGCCGCGCCCGCAGACCATCAATGGAAATAGTAACAGCGAGGGTTCTGATTTTAGCTCAGACTCTTACGGTGATGACGACGAGCGTCGACCAACAACACCCGATGAATTCTACTCCCGAGATGAGCCCGGAGAGCAGCCCTCCAGATACAAGACGTTCATCCCGAAAAATATGCGCAATAATATTCGAGAGAATATATTCGTCACTCAACTTACACAACCTCCATCACCACCTGAAATGATTCGGGGGCCTAGATGGAAAAAGCCCGATCCTGTCCCTCCCCCACCTGCGATCATGGACACGGTCGTTGCCGAGCCTGAGGCCCAGGATACCCGACAAGAGCAGGATTATGGGGACGACGAAGATATCAAGGCTGCGATTGAAGCGTCACTACATTCATTCGAAGAGGAGAAGACACGGGAGACTAGCCCGACTAGCCCAAAAGGTCTCGAACTTGCCTCAGCCCCTGCGCCTTTAGACTCTATGGATCTCTTTGATGACATTCCGGACGATGCATTTGACTCGGACTTATCTCTATCGCCACCAACAACGCAAGCACCGAAGATACCTTGGACTACTTCGCAGGCTCGAAATCGTCCATTAGGTGTCCATCAAACGACGTTATTTGACATGGCTGCTCGAAATCCAGCAACACAGCCCCCGCGCGGCGAGCAGATGATGGCTCCGCCGGACAAGGTCGAGCCTCCGACACAACACAAACTCAATGAAGACTCCCTGGGCACTTGGGTATACCCTACCAACCTGGGCAAGACCCGTGACTACCAGTTCAATATTGCCCAAAAAGGGCTGTTTCATAACTTGCTGGTAGCCCTGCCTACAGGTTTGGGAAAGACATTCATCGCCGCCACCATCATGCTCAATTGGCTTCGCTGGACTAAAGACGCCCAGGTCATATTTGTTGCTCCAACAAAGCCGCTGGTATCTCAGCAGATATCCGCGTGTCTTCAAATTGCAGGTATTCCACGGTCTCAAACGACCATGCTGACAGGCGAAGCTCCGCCCGGGATTCGCGCAGAAGAATGGAAGACCAAACGCGTCTTCTTTATGACCCCGCAGACTTTAACAAACGATCTCAAGTCGGGAATAGCCGACCCCAAAAGGATTGTATTACTCGTTGTAGACGAGGCCCATCGTGCCACTGGCGGCTATGCTTATGTAGAAGTTGTCAAATTCCTGCGGCGGTTCAACCAGAGCTTCCGGATATTAGCTCTAACCGCAACACCGGGGTCCAATGTTGAGTCAGTGCAGGCCGTGGTTGATGGCCTTGATATTTCGAGGGTTGAAATTCGTACTGAGCAGTCTCTTGATATCCGAGAGTACGTCCACTCCAAAAACACAGATATTCAAACATTCCAGAACTCGGACGAAATGATCCTATGCATGGACCTCTTGTCTAGCACACTTCAACCGCTTGTCGACCAGCTTCGTTCACTGAACGCATTCTGGGGAAGGGATCCAATGTCTCTGACCCCATACGGACTCACGAAAGCGAGGCAGCAGTGGATGATGTCTGACGCTGGCCGAAATGCACATTTTGGCCTGAAGAATAAGGTCAACGCTATCTTTACAGTCCTCGCGAGCATGGCACACGGGATCGACTTGCTCAAGTATCATGGAATTACTCCACTGTATCGTCATCTGTCGCACTTTCAGTCTAATACTGACGGAAAGAAAGGAGGGAAATATCAGCGTGAGATCGTGCAAAATGAGCACTTCAAGAAGCTGATGAATTACCTCACTCCATGGACCAAGAACCCTGAGTTTATCGGACATCCAAAGCTGGAGTACTTGAAGCAGGTTGTTCTGAACCATTTTATGGACGCTGGTGAGGGCGCTCATGGGGCTGTTGGTGAAAACCAGACGACCACCAGAGTGATGATATTCGTACATTTTCGAGACAGCGCCGAAGAAGTGACGAGGGTGTTGAAAAGATACGAGCCAATGATTCGACCCCATGTTTTCGTTGGGCAAAGCAGCGCAAAAGGCTCAGAAGGAATGGGCCAAAAGACTCAACTTGATATTGTTCAGAAATTCAAGAAAGGAACCTATAACACGATCGTGGCAACTTCAATTGGCGAGGAAGGGTTAGACATCGGAGAAGTTGATCTCATTGTGTGTTACGATTCCTCGGCTTCTCCCATACGCATGCTGCAACGCATGGGAAGAACAGGTCGAAAGAGAGCCGGTAACATTGTTTTGCTCCTTATGCAAGGCAAAGAAGAAGAGAGCTTTCTCAAGGCGAAGGACAATTACGAGAAGATGCAACAGCTTATAGCCAGCGGAACCCACTTCACGTTCCATGACGATAGATCTCCACGCATCATACCAAAGGGAATAAAACCCGTTCCGGACAAGCGACATATTGATATTCCGGAAGAGAATGAAGGTAGCGGCCTCCCAGAGCCGAAGAAGCGCAAAGGACGTGTCCCAAAGAAACCACCGAAGCAATTCCATATGCCCGACAATGTTGAAACCGGTTTTATGACGGCATCCAGCTTGACAGGAACATCAAAACAGACAACCAAGTCAAAAACAAAGCAAAAAGAGAAACGAAAAGTTCGAATACCTACGCCAGAGCCAGCGCAGGTTCCAGACCTTGAGGATGTCCTGCTGACTCCGACTCAGCAAAAGGAACTCGAGAGGCATTACCAGGATGTAGGAGGCACAAGCCCGCAGATCATCCGCTATCCTCGAAATGACGCGTTCCCTCGACTACAGTCAGTCCAACGGCCAACCAAACTTGTGAGACATAGCTCTCTTACAAAGCGTGTCATTGACGCATTGCAACGAATGAACCAGGTTGGCGCAGAGTGCGAACAGCGCTTCAAGGAGGTAATATCGCGTGAGTCGAAGCTGCCATCTAAAGAATCTCTTCTTTCTAGGAAGTCCTCGTCTGGTAAACGCCGTCAGAGCTTGGCCAAACCAAAGGCAAAATCTGCCGAACTCCAGTATCCGGCAGAGGAGCCGGCAGAGGAGCCCGAAGAGGACGAAACTGATATGGATTTCCTATCTCCCACCAAGCTATTTGCAGATTTTGGAGGCCATCAGCAGCCGGAACCACTTCTGCCTGCCCGCGGAGCCAGTCAAGTCGAAGATGACTTTGATTTGCTAGACCCCGTCGCTCTCTTTACGCCGGATGCCGAGCGTAGAGCTTCGCAGAAACGGAGAAGGATTGTGCTCGATGATGACAGTGATGAATAATGCCAAACCGACACGAGTAAAAGCTTACTGGGCTCTTTGATTGTATAATCATTTAGGACAATGTCTAGGTGAATCAAACTAGTCTTTCAATACGCCCGAATTATGTACTCCGTAGAATGGTGGAGCTCCTAAAGCCACATTGCGGGTTGCTGCGCCCACGCACCTCCCGTCCGGCGTCGGCATTCAGGGACACCTTAACATCAAGCAGTAAACAACATTCAAAACCAACCTAATCACAATCAGAAACGCATCGCAATGGCAGACGCCCAATTCGATAGTGCGCTGTAAGTCTTCCATTTATAAGAACTGCCCATCTTCGCAACCCGTCGATTTCCAGAGCATGACTTCTACCCTAACCCAACCCCGCCTGCACCCTGCACTCCGCTGACAAGAGCGCCATGCCTGTACCAGGGACCTCCTCCGGCGTCTGAACCCCCGCGATACAAAGCAGAACCTTCAAGCCATCACCTCCATTGTCCCCGACCTCACCGAAGACCTCCTGTCCTCCGTCGACCAGCCGCTCGAGATCCGCCGATGCTCCAAGACAAAGCGCGACTACCTACTCTGCGACTACAACCGTGACGGCGACAGTTACAGGTCCCCCTGGAGCAATGAGTTCGATCCCCCTCTTGATGACGGCACAGTACCAAGCGAGCGAGTGAGGAGACTGGAGGTTGCCGCGAACGAGGCGTTCGACGTCTACCGGGAGCTGTATTACGAGGGCGGTGTTGGGAGTGTGTACTTCTGGGATCTGGACGATGGGTTTGCGGGTGTCATTCTTCTGAAAAAGGGTATGCTTCTGCATGCGGACTCATACTGCATTGATCAAGTTTGAGCTAATGCATCTGTTGAACAGGCGTGTCTCCCGGCGGAAAGCACTCTGGCGAATGGGACAGCATCCACGTCTTCGAAGCGACTGACCGGGGGCGAGCGGCCCACTATAAGCTCACCAGCACGGTGATCCTTCATCTCTCCAACGAAAACGAAGCCCTCGGTGAGATGGACCTGAGCGGGAACATGACCCGGCAGATCGAGGTGGATATGCCCGTCGATTCGGATGCAAGCCATGTTGCCAATGTCGGTAAAATGGTCGAGGACATGGAGTTGAAGATGAGGAACTTGCTGCGTATGTTTCACGGATTTTCTTTGGCTTGACTAGCTAGTCGAGATGTTCACTAACCGCACGGTTCTTGCAGAGGAGGTCTACTTCGGTAAAGCTAAAGACGTTGTCGGCGAGCTGAGAAGTGAGTGCTTCATCTTCTAATGTTGAGAACGAGAAGCTAATCCTTCAGGCATTGGATCTCTTTCCGAAACCAATCGAGACAGAGCTACCCAGCAGGAAATGATTCGGGGACTGCAGCGATAAGCAGTGTTCAGTTCCGTTATTGCGATTGTATCGAATACCCATAGGTATCTTTGCGTTTCTTACAGAAGCTGCTGACTTCCTTGTATTTACTTCTACTTATCTGAAGTGCAATAACACTGATCTATGACACGGCCGGAAGTGCCACGGCGGCTGCACAAGAATCGCTTCGGCATATCGCAAAGCAATGCAATGCATTCGAATTCGGGTATCATAAGGTCATATCCAGTCATGCAGCCATCGAACAGATTGGCGGATGCTAACTAAAGAAATCGCTCCTGTGAAATCATGCGAAAATTGTACCATCCCCAAAGATATTCAAGATATTCCCCATCGTGCCACCCAGCACCGAATCAGTCCACCTGCATGCTCTCCTGACCACCTTCCGTCTTCACTTTAGCCTCGTCGCCAGGAGACGCCTGGTTGATCCGCTGAACAAACTGTCTCGCAGCCGCCCATAGCTCCGCCTCCTTCTCCTTGCCCACGGTATCCTTCCTGCTGTTCAGCCAGCTAACATCTAACGGGTTCGAGGTGCCCGCAGCCGCCCCCGAACCAGTATCACCAGCTCTAGAAGACAAGTCTGGTGCAAGTATCGAAGCCTCCTCCAAAGCGTAGACCTGACGACGTAGCCGGACATCGATTGACGAGAGAAGCGCGAAGTACTGTGACGTAGCTTCCTTGAATCGAGCTTTATGTGAGTCGAGCGAGTTGTCGGTGGATGGTGAGGAGGGATCGTTGGTTCTGGCGTTCGTAAGCGCTTGTATTGCGAGTCCGGCCGAGTGGATTAGTTTGGCGACATCCTAGGACAGTAAAACGTGGTTAGTACAGATATGTTGAATATGCATCAGAGCTCTCATGTCGTACTTGGTCGATTTCGTTCAATTGGCGGATGCGATCGGCAGATGTAAAGACCTTGGCGGGTTGCTCAAGGTTATTGGTTTCGGCCATGTTATCCTCACTCCACTGGAGTTTTGTATAAAAGCTTCGGGACTTTTAAGAACGAGGAATGTTCAATGCATTGAGTCCCGACCAAATGACAGCCCGCTTGTCACGTGCGCATTCCGGGGACCCTGCTGACATAATCCCAGCGCGACAGTCGCGGACTTCTATCAAAAAGATGCATGAATGGACAACAGATTTGCTCACTTTTCCATCCTGCAAGTCAGCGACCCAATCACAAAACTGCCCAGACTTTATCCTCTTGCCCCTTGCCAAACCAGACAGGCTGAGAGAGTTTCAGGGGTGAAAGATCATGTCTGCGCCTGGCGGGGCCCCGAGCCCTGCTCCCCGAAGTGGGAGTATGGGCCCCGGTGCTGGTGTATCAATGCCTCCTCATCAACAACCCATGGCTACGACACCTGTTGGAGCGCCTACCCCAGGACCCCCTCCCCCTCAGCCTGCTAGTGGTGCAATGTCGCAGCAGAACTTGAACCAGATTGTCAGTGAGCGCTTTTCTTGCTCTTACCTTAATCCCTGTTCAGATTGGTGCCTAGATGTGTTTGCTTAGATTGCATCAGGTTCTACATGATGACCTTGGGAGACTGTTAGTTTTTGCCTTGTTAACTTTTGTATTAGGTCATTGACTACTTGGCCAAAAAGGGCTATAGTCGTACGGAAGCCATGCTACGTATGGAGTCTGCGAATCAAGAGATAGATGGCCGGCCTTTGCCCCAACTGGGAGAAGAGGCGCGGCCAAAGTACAGGATCGGCTTTGGTGCGATTCGCTGACAGCCCCAGCTGTTCAGATATGCTGGGTTGAAGCTAACTTGGCTGCTAGATTTACTCAAGGTCTGGGTAGAGGACAACCTGGACTTGTACAAGGTGCGACTCTTTTGTGCCTAGTGTTAACATTGGCTGATGGCTAATATATCTGAAGCCGGAACTCCGCCGTGTGTTATGGCCGCTCTTCGTCTATTCTTTCTTAAATATGGTGACCTCTCTATATACACCAGAAGCCAGGCAATTCTTCGATAACAACAAGAACCTTTTCCTACCAGAACACACGGAAGATGTACGGGCACTTGAGCCTATTAGCTTGCCTGAGCACGTTCAGGATAACTCAATTGCTAAACTATACCGTGGCAACAAATACCGCCTGGTTCTCAGCAACCCTGCTTTTGGCAGTTTGATGCAGTTCCTCGAGAGCAAGCAAAAAGAGGGTGGCTCCGTCATGTCAGCAATTCTGAGCAGCTTTTGCACCATCATCACTAAAGAGCGGGCAGCCGATGACAGGTTCAGCTTTGCGGCATTGCTCTCCCAAGCTGGCATGGGCCAGAGCTTCCCTACAGAAGATGAAGGCATTCCAGGTCACCATCCTGGCTCTGCATACACAGGCGATAACCCAGCGATGGCCGGTACTCTACCGCGACTCAGGCTAGCGAAGCTTTCTATGGAGCAGGCTCTTGAAGGTGATGTACGTGCTGAGCTCGCGGATGAAGACGCAAAGGTCCCACCGGGCCCTGGTCAGAACAGCTTGACGCAGGAGTTTGACCAAATGATCAAAAAGGAGGAGGACGATGAAGCTCCGACTCGTGCCGACATTCCCTATCCCCCATCAACTGCGCGCGACGTGGCGATTGAGGTGCAAAAAGTTAAGGAAAATCGTGATAGGTTCCGGATCGAATCTAGGACAGGAGGTGTTGGTCCTGCCGTTAGTGTTTGCATGTTTACATTTCACAACACCTATGACGGGTTAGTTGAAAGTCAGATGTATCTTCAAGGGTTCCTTGCTAACTCAATCCAGGGTTAACTGCTTAGACTTTTCGGATGATAATCTACTCGTTGCAGCTGGTATGCAAGAGTCATATATCCGCGTCTGGAGCTTGGATGGGAAGAAGATTGCTTCAGCAGATAACAGCGCGGACGATCACCCAACAAATTCTCGTCGTTTGATCGGGCACTCAGGGCCAGTGTACGCAGTTGCATTCGCCCCATCAGCCACCCCGGTCGACAATGCCATCGCACCAACAAATGCCCGATGGCTCCTCTCATCCTCCGCAGATAGAACCATTCGCCTCTGGTCCCTCGATCTCTGGCAGTGCATGGTCGTCTACAAGGGCCACGATCAGCCAGTCTGGGATCTCCAATGGGGTCCCTTCGGTCACTACTTCGTCTCCGGCGGTCACGACAAGACCGCTCGGCTCTGGGTAACAGACCACATCCGCCAACAGCGCATCTTCGTTGGCCACGAGCAAGACGTCGATTGCGTCTGTTTCCATCCTAACTCCGCTTACGTCTTCACGGGAAGCTCCGATCACACCGTGCGCATGTGGGCCGTCACCACAGGTAACGCAGTCCGCATGTTCACCGGCCACACAGGAAACATTACAGCCCTCGCCTGCAGCCGCGACGGCAAAACCCTCGCCTCCGCAGACGACCACGGCTCCATCCTGCTTTGGGACCTCGGCCCCGGCCGTCTTCTCAAGCGTATGCGCGGCCACGGGAAAGGAGGCATCTGGTCGCTCAGCTGGAGCGTCGAATCCAACGTCCTTGTCTCCGGCGGCGCAGACGGCACAGTTCGCATATGGGACGTTACGGGTCCAGCGCACGACCCATCGCAGGGCCGCGTTGTCGGGGAAGGCGGTGCTGGCACGAAGATTGATGGGACATCGTCCACTGCCGCGAATGCAACACAGCCATCGAGCGCCGTCGGACCGGGGATGGGCGGTGGCAAGAAAAAGGGTAAGGATGTTGTCGTCACGCCGGACCAGATCAGCGCGTTCCCCACCAAGAAGAGTCCCGTGTACAAGGTGAAGTTCACCAACATGAACTTGATTATTGCTGGTGGCGCTTATCTTCCCTGATTGTGATATGACTGTTGTGCTCGACTGGTCTCGATACCCTTCCTCTATCTAATCTGCTTCATACAATATTCGCGGTTTTTGCGAGGGCATTGATCTATTTTGCATGGACTTTTCAGGGCAACCTGACGGCGTGCGGGCTGGGTTGAATGGCATTGGTGTTTCGGCGGTTGGATATGTATAAGTACCATAACTTGCTGGCTAATTAAAACAAGGAATTAAAAAAATAAAAAAGACATTACAAATATGGGTTGAAATTATACAATGCCTCACGTTACTTCGTCTATCGTACCGTAGACAAGCTTCTTGGAACGCGCGTGAGTTCCAGCCTTTTAAGGCCTCTTTAGGGAGCCTGTACTCCCGCCTTCCGGTTTCCCAAGTGGCGCACTGGTGCCTGCTCCCTTTCTCATCGCCGCCGAAGCCTGCATATCAGCTACCTTTGGTGGCAGAACAAGCGCACTCCGATCATTTCGTCTATAAAAGTCGACCAGGATCTGCGCTGTCCTGGTGGGCTGATCTTCTTGTATAAAATGTCCCGCGTCGGGGAAGACCTGGAGTTGATATTTACCTACATATCGATCAGAATGAGCATGCCCCAAACATGAGAGGGGAATTAAAAAGAAAATCGCACCTTGCATCTGGCCAATCATCAACTCTTTATCCAGCCTATCGGTCCCAGCAAGAAGGAGTAGCTTCCCCCCTCGCGCTTCAAGAAACTTGCGGCTCAGCCCAATGAACCAATCTTCCCAGAATGGCTTTGTTTCGGCGAGGTTGGTTCGCCAGACCCACGGTTTTGATGGGTCCTGGGGAACCTCTTCGTGGTACAGGAGGGATGGGACGGAGACGCGGGCTGAGGTTCTGTTGCGGATTGTTCGCGAGCGTGTGCTATAGACATAGTTATTAGAAATAGCGCTCATGGTGCCGTAGGGCAAACATACTGCCATTCTATCCCCGAGGGCAGGGAGGGAAAGCGGGATGGCCGAGTCGAGAGGTACGTCTCCATGCTCTGGAGAGCATCCATTGCGGAGCCTTCGACAACGTCCAAAACAGCGTATGCCAATAACTTTGCGCCCAACTCGCCTTTCTTCGCGACATCGGTGATTACTGCGCCTCCCAGACTATGTCCGACAAGGACTATGTCCGGCAGAGTCTCCCATCCCATTTTAACCTGCGTTTCACGAATGACGAAGAGAAGATCCTGGCTTAGCGTGTCCAAGCTCAGATCAAGTTGTGCCTTTGCCGGATCTGCGTCCCCATCCTCACTCGCTCTTGTCACGGATGTACTTCCGTGATCGCGGGTATCTGCAGAGAGTATTCCAGCATCAGGGAGGATCTTGCGGATCTCCACAGCGCAAGCCGCAAATGAGAGACCAGAAGAGCCCGCGCCATGGTGCATTACAAAAAGAGGACCGGATTTTGTCGGTGGGGTAAGGTATACATGATGCACTATGTCCAAATCGTTGATTTGTCGCGGGAGGTAGAGCTCTTGGTCGAAGAAGCTGGTCCACTCTAGGGAGTTTTGCGGCCTATCTTGCGAGTATCTCTCCGCGTTAGTTTCACGAAGTACGTCATTTCGGCAGGGGCAGAAAGGGAAAAGAGAACAGAGGAAGTATAGGTACGCACCCTCGGGTTCCTCCCGGCCGAGCGAATAACTGTTTGGTTGGTGATGGGGTCACCGTCTCCGTTGAAGAAGCTGAGTCGCCTTCCTCGTCCTCGGGAATGGGACGGGGCTCTGGCGGGAGTTTGGATAGTTTCGATTTGGCGAAGGACTTTTGCAGATCGCTCATGTTTTGAGCCTTCTATATAGTGGAACGGTGGGTTGTTGTGGGAGACATGGAGCAGACGAAGATGGAGTTGAAGCGGAAGCCGTTTGCGGGGTGGGAAGCTCGTCAACCCCACCTGTTCTTACAAAAGTCAAGTCTTTAGATTAAACACCCACAATGGACCCAAAAGTCAAGACAATCGGGAAATTACTCTATATCGGGCACTAGAATCATCACCAATGGGTCCCGAAAAAGACAGGCCTGTCCAACAGCAACTAGCCCAGCCACAAGCATAACAATCCTTCAACAAAAGAACGGCCCTGGTCTCGATCTCAAGCCATGTTGCTACCATGACGTCAGCACCGTCATCTTGATATCTTGATCTCGGCCAGTTTATAAACTGCACTTCCCAGAGCTCTGCTCTTTTTTGCACTCCGAGTAAACCATCGGTATTCATCAAGAGCCATGGTCAATTTCACCAACAGAAAACACGGCAGCCGAGAGGGGGACCGTCATGATAGAGAAGACGGGGAACAGCATCGGCCTCCCGATGAGAGGACTCGGCTCCTGCCACGCGAGCGCGAGCCTTATCTGAGTCCCGATGATCCTGCTGTGCGTTTAATCTTTCCGAGTTTGGTGTGTATAGCTATTGCGTCTAACGGTTGCAATAGGTCTCTCCCTACAATCTCTGGAGCGTCCGGGCTCTCAGAGGTCTTTCCATCGCATTCCTAGCCATCAGCTTCATCTGGTGGACATTCCTGCTCGTCTCCCTATTTGTCAGTGCACCAGCCGTACACACGCGCGGTTCCGGTTTCTTCGCATTTGCCTACACCACGTTAACCGTTGGATACCTCCTGTTCGGGCTCATCTTCTTCTCCGTCCCTTCGAAGCCGATGACGATATGGGGTTTCATACTTGCACTGTTCTTATTCACCGACATGTGTATAACAGTCGCAGTGCCAAAGATTCGGGTCGAGGAAGGCTGGGTTGGAATCGCCAGCGTTGTATGGGCGGTTATCATTTCAGTTTGGAATATCATCCAGAACCGCTACGTCGCCTGGGGTAAACGCGAAGAAGAGGAACGCCTCACCGGCCGCGAGGAGACCCGTTGGACTCTGGGAGAATGGCTGGCGGTTCTTTGTGAGACACTGTTCAGTGCGGTCATCGCGATCATATCCATTCTCTTTATGATCACCCTAGCCCTCCGCGCCCGGGACGCTACCCTCCACGCCCCAGGCCAGAAATACTGGGTCAGCGCCAATAACTACCAAGTCCACCTCAATTGTGTGGGCAACACGTCCAGTGACAATTCGACAACCGTCCTCATCGAAGGCGGAGAAGGCCCCGTTGAGCACACCCTGCAACCGTTCATTGACGAGCTTTACCAAAGGGGCGCCATTCCGCGCTACTGCTACTGGGATAGACCGGGTATCGCTTGGTCTGACAATGCTCCCTCTCCATTCTCCGCGGGTATGGCTTCCGACGCACTCTCCGAAGCTCTAGCCCTAGCAGACGAAGAGGGTCCCTTCGTCCTGGTATCCGCAGGCGTCGGAAGCATATACAGCCGCATCTTTGCGAGCCGCCATCTCCTTGAGACAAGGGGCATTTTCCTCATTGATCCCCTCCACGAAGACTACCTATCCGACATTGCAAACCCAGGCCGCGGCTTTGGGCTTTGGGTCCGTGGTATCTTGTCACCGTTAGGTCTTGACCGAATATTAGGCGCTATTTTTAAGCACAGGACGCGTGAAGATAGAGTCTTCGGCCGGAGCGCCTATCAGACGGGGAAGTTTATTCGCGCGAAGCTGCAGGAGAATCTCGTTGCAGGGTCTATGACATATTCAGAGATTCAGGCGGCGAGACATGTCCAAATGGCGGATACGCCGCTAGTCGTTGTGAGCTCTGGGGATGAAGTTGACAACAACAGGAAGTGGGCGCAAAAGCAGGAGGATCTGACTGCCATTACGAAGAATCTCAAGAACTGGGATGTTGTTCAAGATGCGCCGCATGAGGTGTGGAGGACGACAAAGGGTAGGCAAACGCTCGAGGAAAGGCTGAGAGCGATGGTATAGGTAGCATGAAGTTCCTTCTCTTCTTGGTCTTATGTTATTAGTCTCAACGTTCTTCCCCCTTTCTTTTCTAAATTGTATATGCTTGGGATCTACCTATATTTTATCTTGTCATGGACTTACGTGATTTTCAAATCGAGGTGGAATTGGGATATTCATTTTTTAAGCCGTCTATGTACAGCCTAGTGCACTAACCCAAATTGTAAACCGCCTCATAGCCTTGAGGGACTATCCAAAGCCTTGATAGAATACCCCAGGATCCGACAGGGAGCGACAAGGGGCATGTATCCGGTCTATGGGGAGCCCAAGGGTAATCTAGGGACGGATTTAATTGTTAAACAGTGGCAGGCCGCGTCAATCGGTTATCGGCACAAATACGGGGATGGCGTGGCGAATGGGCAGACTGGGTGCTCAAGGAATATCGACGGGTCACCTTAGACTAGCTCCCTTGAACCTCTTAGCAAGCTGCTCACTCTCTGATCTAGGAGACTCGGGTCTTGAGGAGGAGGAAGGGTAACGTCTTCCGGATTGGGGCACAGGGTGTAGAGGGTCCAGCCAGGGACGCTTGGGGGGCCGCTCACCGCTGTCCTGAAGAATAGTGACTAACGTTGCCCATCCGGGGGTATTGATAAGTTGCAGTCCGTCTGTGGGGTTCTGGGTCGTGGCTACACGGCAAAGTAGTGCTTCCTCTTCCTAGATGTTGGTGGAGTGTGGTTAGTAGAGGTTCTCGCTCTGCGGCCCGAGCAATTCCGCAGTAGTTTGTTAAACTCACCTTGCTGAAGGTGGAAAATGTGCGAAGGAAGCACAAAAGATGGAAGTCAGATACCGCTCGGATTGCTTTGTCAGGATCGCCGTGGGAAACGAGCTTCCGAGCAAGCGGACGAAATTCCTGTCCTTCACCAATGACCTCGCGATTCTCAATAGGGTATGTGCTGTCAATGAAAAGCGGCTTGGATTCGGTAGGGAAACCGTGGGTCAGAGTAACCAGAAGGTACTCTACTGGGAAGGCTGGTTTTGCGTTTACCTGGGCAGATACCCCATACTCATTGATCTTCCGATAGAACACCTCAGGTATATACCGCGATTTATTGCCGTCATCGTCTTCTGATTGAACCAGCATTACAGACGGCTCTGCGGAGGGCTCGATAATGTCGGCCCTAATCATCTCCACTGCGGCAACTGAAGCCTGGTAGGAGCTGATAGTAATGGCACCCTCTTCGTCACCGCTTAGAACACAGGTCACAAAGTTAGAGCCGAATTGGCCGGATCGACTCCACCTCGTTGACTTGGGGTGCTGCATCTGCAAACGTGACGCAAACGCAATCTCGAGAGAGGATAGATAATACGAGTCAATATGCCGTTTGCAGAGCACGGTACCGTCTCCCCGCCCAGCATCGAGTAAATCGGTGAAAATAACCCCGACCTTTTCGAGACCGCAAAGATGAGCAACTTCATCTACGTCTTTCTCGTTCTCCCAATCATGGAGAGTGACTCCGTCAACTTCATCCACCTGTGGAGGTTCATAGATTGCTTGCACAACAGCCTTGATTCCAAGAGGAACCTCTGAGTACTCCTCGTATGTGCCGTAAAGATAGCCCAGACGCTGCGTGCCTGACTTTCGCCAGAAATCAAGTAACGAGTTGATTAGATCAGGCGTAGAGAATTCTACATGGTCGACCATGCGATATTCCTGGGGCTGCAAGCTGATCGCACTAGGCTGGCACTTGGTACAGATTCCTTCGGGCCAGGGTGGGTGGCCGGACGGGCAATCTGGCCTTACCCGATAGTATGGCTCGTTGAGAGGTGGCATGAAGGAGCTCTTAAGTTCGGGTTTATTTGTTGCAGCGTTGTTCTTGCGCAGGTACGAGTGGAACGACAGATGCTTGATCTTCTTCTCTGCGAGGTACTTCGGGTCGTAAGGCTCGAGAGGCATGCAGTAATCGCACATGCCCTTCGCACTGTGTTTGCACATCTTATTATCACGAGGCCGATGAATCTTTCCATCCTTCTTCTCCAGGCGGTCATCAAGAGCCGACTGCCTAACAGCTTCCCATGGATTCTTGACCGTAACTGAGGCGATGTTACTAGGGTGTGATCGAGAAGCGGGTGTACTCTCTTCAGGTATTGGGGCTCCGTTCAGACGTCTCGCAGATGTTCCAGCCGCTACTCCATTACTAAAGCCATCTTGGAGATCCTGCTTGGACTGATATCCAATGTAAAGCTTGTCACCATGCCTAGATTGTCAATGTCAGCAACTGCCCGCCCTACGGTTATTGGTATTCCTAACCTAAGCCCGACCTGCTCAAACGAGACCCCTTCCAATGTGTTCAAAGGCCGCTCGTCGCCGGCGGCGCCAATGGGTTTGTTGGAGAGTTTGATCGAAGATGGTTCAATGTCTGAAGGAAGGTGCTCCAGAATCTAATGCTCATGGGTTGGTACCGTTTCATACACGATCGTCTGTGGACAGCTATAGAATTCAATATTGCATACCTTTGTCTCTAGCGAGGGAAACACGTCTTGTGGGCTAACATTCAGGCGAAATTGTCCGTTTCGGCTCTCGAATCTCAGAATGATCGTGCGGGACGCCATGGCGGCAACTGGATGGGTGTAAGCCAAAAGTGTAGAGGTGTCTAGAAGGCAAGGAAAATATTCGTAGCTCGTGATTTCATTCCGATGAGAAAGATGGGTTCCGAGAGAGAGAAGAGGGATACGCCGTCGAGGCAAGAGAAGATGTTAGAAGGACTAGTCAAGTAAGCACCGTTCATGTCGTAATGGCCGCTGTATTCTGCCGCCTATATCAAACCGCCTAGAGAACCGCCCTTCCGGTAGGCTCACTTGTGCCACCGCTTTCCATATTTGTCAGCATTCCTGAAGCTCTCCAGCTTTCAATAATCCTCCGCAGCTATTATTCACTCTGTGTCGTTTCAACAGCTTTGGCCATTGCCAAACAAAGCTTTTATCGATACAAATACTCAGATACGTTTATTCTCCAGAATCATGGCTGCCGACGTCAGTTACGTTGCATCTCAAATTGTGTCAACAGATCGCAGCCGTGATCCGGATTTCGATAGATTCTCCTTCGTTCCCTTCCTACGAAAGAGCTATGGCTTTGGCCTCGCCACCGACGTCCCTGTATGCAAAGCGTACAGTGAAGGTCACTGTCCCTTGGGTCCTGCGTGTCCTGACCGGCATCCGACACCATCGCGAGTAACCACATCTACGACCACGGCCTCCGGATTAGCCCCGTCAACCACACATGGGTCACTTGTCTGCAAGCACTTTCTCAAGGGTCTCTGTAAGAAGGGCATGAAGTGCGAATACCTCCATGAATACAATCTCCGCCGCATGCCAGAATGCCAGTCGTTCTCCCGGTCTGGATATTGTCCTAATGGAGATGACTGCCTGTATCAGCATGTTCGGGAGCAGGCCCGCCTCCCTCCATGCGAGCACTACGACCAGGGATTCTGTCCTCTAGGTCCCCTATGCGCGAAACGGCACGTCCGTCGTCGACTCTGTCAATACTATCTTGCTGGATTTTGCCCCGAAGGGCCAAATTGCGCCGATGCCCATCCCCGATGGTCAGAGAATCTGCCCAAGCCAACAATGCGCGTGGAGAAGACAGAAGAGGAACTGGAGCATGAAAGGAATCTGATTCGTGAAGAGCAGGAGAGGGAGCGTGAAAGGGAACGTGAATGGAGAAATGAACGTGGTCGCGGAGGATTCGGAATGCGTGGCCGGTACCGTGGCAGAGGGCGAGGTTAAATTTACTGCCTAGGATGATGGGAATCTACACCAACAATCTCCACCGATACCCTCGGTCTACTTGACCTGGGCACTTTCATCGGGACATTCGAATTTCACTCCGGTTCGACTGACCAGCCAGTTTATTCCGAGAGAAGCACGTCCTATCGCCTTCTTGATCTGAGCTCCCGGTGCTCTGGGTCCGGATGTCTCAAACCCCCCGACCAGTCGGCAATGGACGCCAGGCTTGTCAATCACCCAAGCATCCTGGAACTATCCAGGACGGAAAAAGCACCTCAAGCGAAGCGGCGAGCCTTCACCTCAGCAGTGTGATATTCGCACTTTGAAAACCAAGTCCTAATACTGGAACATGACAACTGCTGCTACATGTATGCACGAAAGGCCTGCTTCTTGATATATAGTTGTGTCAACACGTATCGTAATAGGAGCTCGGCCATATTTATCCTGTGATATAGGTAAAAGTCAAATATCCTTCGAATGGGGTTTCTTTCTCGTCTGCCGTTTGGCTGGTACATAACTTGAAAGGAATCCTTGTTATATCCCAAATATTGTCAGCACTATCTTGGTATAACCACCGGTCGCCTGATATGCTCTGAATGGGGTGAGAACTAGGTATACCTATACCAGCTGCTATAGAACAGTTTGCGGCAGAGAATGGACTCCTTCGGATATCAGGCAATCGGGTAGGAGATACGGAGTATGACAGTGAAAAGTCATCGTGCCCACGGCTTCTTACGTGTATATACTTCCACACCCATGGAGAATGATCGAAACTTGCGTTGAAAGGAACGATTTATACAGGATCACTCTGTATAATTATTGGTCCACGTCCAGGCAAGCTGCAGAGATTCTATGGTTTTCCACTAAACAGCGAAAACTCCACGCTGATGTCGTACAGCTTCGTGGCAAATCAAAGAGCTTGTAGAGCACGATATCTCGCGCTTCAGCTGCCATTGCAGCACGGTGCTTCCTCCGTATATCCGAGCAACTTCCCCCAACAATTGACGCGACCCGGAGAGCACCAACAACCCCTCGATTCTGAAACGTAGAGTTAGATACCAGGCTGCCCGTGCATTTGTCAAGTCTCCGTAAGACTGCACTAAGAACGATCAAGATGGGGAAGACCCACGGATTGCTTGCATCCATCCAATCAGCAGCAGCCAACCGCATCTGTAATCGATGACAAAAGCCTAGAGCTTTTAACTAATCCCTCTCCTCCGCTTCCTATAAAGGGTTGTCTGCCCCTCAATTCCAGTGTCCCTTCAGACTCAGATCATATCAAACATCCTCACTTCAGTTCTATACTTCAATTGAAGACCCTACTGTCACAATGGCCCCCAAGATCGCTATCGTCTTTGTATGTTACCCCTCCCCATTTCATTGCTTTACCCGCAAGCTGTGAAGCATATCCTAACGTGGTTGCTTTAGTACTCCATGTACGGCCACGTTGAGAAGCTGGCCCAGGCCGAGCTCAAGGGCATCCAGGCCGCCGGCGGCAGCGCCGACCTCTTCCAGATCCAGGAGACCCTCCCCCAGGAGGTCCTCGCCAAGATGCACGCTCCCCAGAAGTCCTCCGTCCCCACCCTTGAGAAGCCCGAGCAGCTTCTCGAGTACGACGCTGTCCTCTTCGGTATCCCCACCCGCTACGGTAACTTCCCTGCCCAGTGGAAGGCTTTCTGGGACCGCACCGGCGGTATCTGGGCCACTGGTGGGTTCTTCGGCAAGTAAGTTGAACTATTTAACGATGAGCATAACGACGGCCATTGACATTTCTACACAGGTACGCTGGTCTGTTCGTCTCCACTGGTACCCTCGGTGGTGGCCAGGAGTCCACTGCTATTGCTGCCATGAGCACCCTCACCCACCACGGTTTCCTCTACGTTCCTCTCGGCTACAAGACTGCCTTCCCTCTCCTCTCCAACCTCGAGGAGATCCACGGTGGTAGCGCCTGGGGTGCTGGTACCTTCGCTGTACGTTCTCTGTCTCTACGAACCTACTGGGCCAAGGCTAACTGCGTTTCTAGGGTGCCGACGGCTCTCGCCAGCCCACCGAGCTCGAGCTCCAGATCGCTGAGACCCAGGGCAAGTCTTTCTACGAGCACGTCGCCCGTGTCAACTTCGCGTGACTGCATGGCAGCACCGAACCCAAGTCCGAGGCCCAGCCTGCTCAGCAACAACCAGCAGCAACGAAGACACCGAAGACGGAGAAGCAGCAGAACGGCTCCGAAGCGAACAAGTCAGAGAAGGACAATGAGGGGGGCCCTTGCGGTCTTCCCAAGAAGTGTAACATTCTCTGATTATTTTGCTTGATACCCCTGCTTGACATTCTCTGTTAATGGTGCTGTCCATGTTCTTCTGTTGTGAGGACTTGATGATTAATGAATTAACTTATAAATAATAAATTAGATATAATTCATTTCATATATTCTTCTTTACTGCACTGTGTCATGACAGCTACTATACAATCAGTCCCACGTCATATAGCCTTGATATCTACAAAAACTTCCCCTTCGAAAACCTCGAGCCAAAATCCGCTGCTTTACTCATCATTTCTCTCCGTTGAGCATTCGTAAGGCTCGACGAAAGCGCCATATCCTTCTCTTTATCAAAAGCCCGTTTGCTCGGATCATCCTCTTCCTCCTTATTCCCCTTCTGCTTGTCCTTTCTCTTCTTGTCTTCAACCAGCGACAACGCCTCCTCCCCCCTCACGCGCTCGTTATACCGCTGAACCTTGTCCCTCATCGCCTGCGCCTTCTTATCATCCGCCCCTGTTCCCACTCCCGCACCATTTGGCCCCGAAGACGACGATATCCCCATCGCCTCATCCTGTAAGCGCCTCATTTTCTCCTCTGGGGTTTCAGTCCACGAGCTATCCACCCCTCCCCCTCCGCTCGGGGCATTCCCAACCCGTGGCCCACTCTGGAACTTGCGATTCCGTAGCTTCGTAGGGTCGACGCGCGAGCGGTCCGAACCGGTGGTAGGGGGCGCAAGCATCCAGGCGTCGCGTTTGGGTGCCGGTGCTGACTCGGGTTCTTGTGATGTATTTAGTTGTGAGGATGTTTGCGCACTTGGTTGCGCTTGTTCTGGTCTTGAGCCCGCCGGTGGGGGAAGGCTAGGGCCGAAGTCATCGTCATCGGAGTCTGAGTCTGAATTTGTGTCTGAGTTGTCGCTGTTGTTATCGGTGTTAGAGGCGGGCGGGGGAAGAGCTGGCCCGATTACTTTGCGGCGCTTGTCGGGGGCCTTGTCTGTGTCTTGGGTTACGGCTTCGGGGCCTGCGGAGGAGGCGAGTTTCCGTTTAGAGAGGTTGTCCATGATGTATTTTGAGATATGATTGCTGTCCTAGAAAGTATTGAGAATTGAGTATGAGGCTGGATAACGCGGCTTGCTTTTGGTGCAAACCAAGCAAACAGCCTCAACCAGGTGCGGGTACTCTCACTGGTCAGTCTCAACTCTCACCTATCCGCTTCTCTCTACTCTGAAAATGTTCTACTCCATAGCCTTCAGCGGCAAGGCAACTATCTCAAGTCATACTGCTGAACTCGATGTCTTCATCAACAAACTGAACTTGGATTTTTTTACTTGGATGCCGTACCCCTGGATCACTGCCCCTGCATACCAGGAATCTAGCAGGATTTTAGCGTTGAGGTGATCAAATACTAATAGGTCAGGGTCATGGAAGCGCGCGTGTTGCGCTCTCCTGATGTCCAAAATCCAGCTCGCGATTCGCGAACCGCGATGCGGGGAAGAGAACTGCTAGCTGCCGCTGCTCCACACAACGAAGATGAACGGACGCGTCAGTCAGGATTACTGAGAACTGTTAGCTTGTCACTTTGCCGAAGCAGCAAGCGCATGGTGACCATGACCTAAAATTCAAAGAACAAGGGGGTAGACTAAAGGTAAAGCATAAGTCTGAGGAGGAAGCCTTTTGCTCAGTGGGCCAGTGACAAGCAAACACGCACAGGGGCCAAGTTGACAAGGGAGGGCGATCCCCCAGCTTCCTCCGGAGATGTCAATCTTGTCTGAACTCTGAACCAATCGACCAAGGCGAGGCTCAAGTTTTTCGCAATCCATCGGATCTACTGATTTCCATGCTGTGTGTTCCCCTTCGCTGCTTCACATATTTTTGGCCCCAATCTTCTAGGCCCTAGGGTGACCTGGAAACTTTGACAAGGTGATAAATCTCCTTTGCGATCCACCTGGCGTCTTGGATTGGGGCTAGCTGCTCTTCCTGACTGTATATCATCGCCACAGCGCTCATTCTGCTCGAATGCTCACCGGCAGACTAGAAAGGTGCTTTCGAGCGGCGCATCGCGCATTGCGCGCTGCCAGTTCAACGGACACTCGAAATGCGAAGCTTCCAAGATGAAGTAGATTAAATACAACATTTTGCAGCAAAAATAGAAGCCGGGCGAGTCGGGGGCGGGGTGCAGCTGAGTTTAGGCCTTCAGTAACGCTCGTGCGCATACGCCGCATATCCATCAGGAGTCGGGGACAGATGACCATGTTCCATCTCACTGTCTCTTCGAATGCACTGTTGCACTGATGCGGAGTCTTCAAGATTTGCATACCGACCGGACTGGAACGATGCAATGGATCCTATGGCGCTTGGTGATTCCGTAATAGCGCTTGCAGAGGCGGGGAAGTCGTATACAACATGGAGGAGGCGCAGAGTAAAAATCTGCAGGTGCAGCGCCCCGAGAATGTCATAGTCTTCTCAGCCGGGGTGCAGAGAGAAAAGTGATCTGCCCGGTTGCCTTTCCCAATAGAGGCTCTATTATTACATAGTTTCTCGTGGTTTCCCAAAGCAAAAGCACCACTTTCCATCCCCAAACTCTACCACACGTGACGCTCTTCTGGATCAAGCAACTGCTCTTTTGCCTCATCCTCAGTCGTTTTTCTTTTTCCTCTCTCTTGTTTCGTTAGCATCTGGCCTTAGCATATTCTTCTTATTCTTCCTGATTACCATCAGCCCCAAACATCCCTGGCCCGCCACAGTAACCATGTTTTCCGGCTCGATCTTTCCCCACTGGCGCCGCAAAGCCGCAGAGCGCTTCAGTGGCACCTCATCAGAAATCCCCTTCTACCTAAACGCAGCATATTATCCGAACTGGCGCATATACCGGAAGCAGCCTCCCTCGGCGCTCAGATTGGGATTCGTGTCTCACATCTTCTACGCGTTTGCCTGGTACATACTAGCCATGCATCACCTGCGGATGCCGAACCCGCAGTAGAATCAGAGTGTTAACCAACCTTGTTTGTTTCATTTAGGGTCAAAGAGGACGGCACGGTTTATGTATCTCTCCCTCTTTAGTTTGATCACGTGGTCGAAACAATGTATGCTGACTAGGGTCGGAACCAGTTGAGTGATGAGTGGGCAGACACGCAGATGCCGGTTGACGGAACAACCGGTTGTCTTCGGGCATTCGCACAGCTCAAACCGCAGTATTCTAAGCTAAAGCTTGTCCTCTCGATTGGAGGGGGCGGCAAAGGAAGCGAGAACTTTGCCGCAGTCGCTCGAAGCAAGTCCTGTACAGAAACGTTCGCACAGTCCGCAAGACGACTAGTAGACGAGTTCGGCCTTGATGGAATCGACGGTGCGCTACTTCCCGTTGATTGTGAGCTGTGCTGATTTCTTCTGGTTGAAGTGGACTGGGAGCACCCAGCGGACTCGCAGCAAGGACAGGACTACATCCGTCTCCTCGCCAGGTTGCGGGACTATTTCCCGCCGCCATATGTATTGGCCACTTGTCTCCCCGCAGGCCAGTGGGCATTGCAGCACATTGACCTTCAAAAGGCGGCCAAGTATGTCGACATGATCAACATCATGGGATACGACTTTGCCGGGCCGTGGGGCGCCGAGAGCGGACACCACGCCCAGTTATATTGTCCTTCATACGGCTCGGGGGTGTCATGCCAGTCCGCCGTAGAGTACGTGCTCGGGCAGGGTGTCCATCCGAAGAAACTCCTACTAGGTATCCCAGCGTACGGCCGGTCATTCCTCGGCAGCGATAATATAGGACAACGGTATGCAGGCTGCGGCGGCGAAGACGGGGTATTTGATTATAGCGAGCTCCCGCGCCCGGGTGCAACAGAGTACCATGACGAACAGGTCGCAGCAGCGTACTGCGTCGGCGGGGACGGCGGTTTCGTGACGTACGACACGCCGCAGACGGTGCAGCAAAAAGCGAAGTTTGTAACGCGAGAGCAATTAGGAGGATTGTTCTATTGGCATATTGGAGGCGACGCTCGGGGTCCGCGAAGTCTCATCGAGATGGGTTATAACACGCTGCACGAGATGTAGGTGAAACGAGTCAGAAAGCTGCTGCAGATGTGAGAAGTCAGGACAGAGAAAAAGAGTGACAAAAAAGCGCGGCTCATCTGTTTTTCTTTGTTAGTTTTCAGCTTCATTTTGGTCAGTGCAAGAGTCATATGTACTATTAGTACGGTCTGAACATGAGTCAACGGGGAATGCCATCCTTAAATGTCTGAAGGAATGAGAAACGAGTGGAAATGATAAGCTTGCATGTGGCACACCACTCAGATAAGAGACATCCAGCCTCCTTATAGGCATTCAGAGACTCCCTTCCCTGCAAGGTACTTATCTAGGCCAATAATAGAGGGGAATAAAGACGAATTCAGGTCTGTGCGTTTGCCAAATGACTGATAAAATAATACCTCTTACTCTGCATTAGAGGAGACTTGCTTCTTTGCCTTGATATGAATTGACCGTGGTCGTACTAATGGATCACCTCATACCCTGCAGCAGTGTCGTTATCATCAGTCAGTACGGAGTAGATATCGATCAAGGCACTCCAGCAACTGCACTCACTGAAAATACTTAATTCCCAAGTACTTGACAACCGATATGTTGTTCCGCCTTCGTGTCCTGTCCTCTATCATGTGGACTGTCTTTAAAGTCTCTCCGATCTGAGCCATATGCGGTAACATCGCGAAGTACTCATTAGCGTCCATATCCAAATCTATTATATACATTCCGAATTACATATTCTCTCATTTCCGATCATACCACGTTGTACACAACCGCAAATGGTCTAAACAGCAACTTTCCCAAACACGGCCCGAATCTCCTCAACGCCCTTTTTCCCCTCCGCAAGCAGCAAGCCAAGCAAGATACGCGACTTGGCCGGGTTCAAGAACCCGCTCGAGATGCCGCCCTCAGCGGAGTATGGCACCTCGCCGTTGCCCGTCCTCGTGCTCTGCACGATCGGAATCCCCTGGTTGCTGATGATCTCGTCGACAGCGGTCGAGAAGACAGTGTCGACTGAACCAGCCCCAGATCCAGCCACAACGACGCCCTTGGCGCCGTTCTCGACGCTCGAGTATAGAGTGTCGTTGGTCATGTCCTGGAAGGAGTAGAGGATGTCGACGCGGGGGATGGAGGTGACGGTTGTTACGTCCACGCTTGTCTTGCCGGTGGGTTGCACGGCGGGGTAGTAGAAGAAGGGGGAGTTTGAGATGATGGCGCCCAGGTAGCCCATTTCCACGGCTTTGAAGGTATCCATTGTGTTGGCGTTCGTCTTGGAGACATAGTACGCTGACGCGATGCGGTCGTTCATGACCACCATCGCGCCCCGGTTCTTTGCCTCCTTGGTGCTTGCTACAGTGACGGCCTGCAGGAGGTTGTAGGGTCCATCGGCGGAGATGGCGGTTGCGGGGCGCATGGCGCCGACGATGACGATGGGCTTTCCGCAGTTGACCGTGGCGTCGAGGAAGAAGGCTGTTTCTTCGAGGGTGTCTGTGCCATGTGTCACGACTGCACCGGCCATGAGGGGGTCCTCACAGACGACCTTGTTCAGGCGGTGCGCCATCTCCAGCAGGATGGAGGATGTGATGTCTTGGCTGCCGACGTTGGAGATCTGGACACCGGCGACGTTGGCGACGGAGAGCATCTCGGGCACTGCATCGATGAGAGTTTGGATTCCCAGTGCGCCGGCTTGGTAGCCCGTCGTTGCTGTATTGGAGGACGCAGAGCCTGCGATTGTGCCGCCTTGGAGCTGTTAGTTCGGCTCAGTTGCTGGGGACGGGCGAGACCGTACCTGTTGCGAAGATGGTTACATTGGGGAGGGTGGTGTTCATCTGGGTAAAGTTCAGCCCGTTGGTGTTGGTGAAAGCATAGGTGATGTTTGAGCTTGTGACATCGCGAGGATAAAGGACTGGTGAAGCCTGGCTGAGGGTAGCCAGAGCAGCCACTGCAAGAGCTTTAACGCGGAAACCCATGACGTATAGCAACGACGGAAGCTATTGGGAGAAGAAGGCTGGTTCTGTACAGAAGCAGATCCATCTTGACGCCTGCGACCATGGTCCTTATATACGTACGGCTTGACCTGGATCTCGGAGCTCAATCGGACGGTTGTTGACTGTTGACTGTTGCGCTTGGAGTAAATCAGCCCGACTGATACCGTCTCCGCGACGACAAAAGAGGAAGCTATCGGGAGTCTGATAGAAGCGATAAGAGCCAAGCAAGACGGTGAGTACCTCCAGAGCAGGTCGTCTCCAAGTTCTCGGGAAGTGAGGAAGAACCAAGTGGACCGCCAAGCAGGAGTATGGGGTTCTTATCAGAGACAGCCAAGATAAGCGCGCAGGGAATCGGAGATAGACGGGGCACTGGGCAATGTATTATTCTCCTTCAGTAGTCACAGCAACAGTGGAGATGGAAAAGTTATGGTCATGGAATTGAATAAGAGCCGGCTTGCCCGGGAATCGCAATCGCAATCGCAATCGTACATAGTATAGTGGTACCACCCATTATTCAATCCGGTCATACATATCAGAACATTATTACAGCAAACAACGACAAAGAAAAGCGGATATCATGAAAGCCACCTGCCAGGAATTATCCGTACATGGTACATGCCGAGTCAGTCGCTTGATTAGATCACCGTATCCAGCTATCATGCGAGGACTTCGGTGAGGTTCAGGGTTGTGTTGAGCACGTTGGCCGCCAGGGCTTGAGTGAAGTATGGAATCTCTTGCCCATTGTATACACTGGAGTTGCCGGTGATGCGCAGAGGAATTTCCCTCTCCCCTGCTAGGACCATGGCGAAAAACGCTTGCATGTCCATGTTGGCGAGCATTGGCACGGTGTTGTTGCCGGGTTTGAGCACCAAGTCGTTGAGGAACGATTGACCAAGGACGGTTCCATTTTGGAGCGAGACGTCCAGGGTCAGGTTGCCCTAATGATTGTTTAGTTGTCAGGCAAGAGAGAACCAAATGCAAGAGATTCATACCATGTCTAATTGCAACACGGACGGGTTGGGGATGTAGACAGTGCCCTCGGCGGTGTTGCCATCGGTACGGTCATCGACCGGGGTCAGCGACACGATCTTGAAGCCGTCAAGTTTGTTGAGACCTGTCCGCGGTCAGTACGTGTATACCAAAAAGCCCATTGTAACTTGAACTCACCCTTCATAGTGACGGTCTTGTTGTAGTCGACATGAATCGTCGGCAGACTTCCCTGTTTCAACCGTGGCTCACCGTAGATGTTCATCTCAAACTCCTCATTCAGCATCACCGCGGTTGCAAAGTCCCCGAATGCGCCGGCATCAGTCAAGTTGAGCCACTGGTCAACGATCACCACGGCGCCATCATCGGCCTTGACTTCGGGAACATCGGCCGTCGCAAACACAGGGCCGCCCAGGAGGCTAACTTCGGCGTCGAACTCGAAGATCTTGGGGTGGAACATGCTATCGCTTCCGATAACCTGTCTCTGGTGAAGATGGAACCCATCGGGGGCAGGGTCGCTGATTTCCATGGACTCGACGTCGAGAGTCGAGTCGTTGATGTCGCCCTGGGCGATGTTGGGGTACCCGACATAGACACTGCGAAAGGTGGTTAATCGCGTCGGGTCATTTTGTCCAACGTCTAGGGCAAACTTACACTGGAAGCACAACGACCAGGACAACCACGATCAGACCGATGAGGTGCGCCCACCACCATTTCTTATAGTGCGCCTTCACTCGAGTCCAGAAGCTGGGCTTTGCGGTCGTCCCGAGGGGGACTTCCTCGACGACAGCTTTGTCGCTCGAGGCCATGGTGTTTCGTACTTGTACAGCAGGTACACTGATTCCGGACAGTCCCAATCAAGTCACTCTGCGGCTCAGCGGCGAGAGTGTTGCTCGTGGGACATACAGGAGGTGGATGTGTGACTAGCGAGTCATGAAGATCGTCAGTTGCTGCACTCAGTTTCATGAAGGGGGAGTGTTGCATGTATAGGGCTGAGCGCCATACCTAAGTACCTCACCACTCAACTCTGCAAGCTTCTGGAATGCGCGCGACAAAGTCTTAAATAAAGCAAGTGAAACGAAAAGAATAAACGAAAGACTCAGGTGAAAAGCTCGGTGTTGCCGCAGTCACGGAGGCCAGCGAGGAGTCGACGACTATTTTAGAAGGCCGGGTGGAAAAGACAAAAAATTGGCTAAACGACGCCGGATGGATTCCCAAGCATTTTATCTACTCGGACTCGCAGGAAACAGAGGGGCTCGAGGCTATCACATGTGGACTGTGGCCACTGACAGGTAGTTTCACTCTCATCAAGCACCGCGGGTCGTTGCTGGTGGAGCGAGCAAGGGTTCATCTTCTTGACTTTCCAGACTCCTTAGTGGTATGCGCAACAATGGATCCATCATCCTACTCGCATCAGGAAAGGGGCAAATGTCACGGGCGACGGCAAACCCGGGCCATCTGTCTGGCTGATCGTCGACTCTAGGTTGAAGCAGGCCCGGCATATAAAAGCCTCGGTGAGCCCGCTGCTGAAACAATCAGTCGGAGGATCTACTCGACCTGCGGCCATCCATGCTCGCATGCTGCGACAAGCATCTTTTTCCTGGCTGAAACTGGGACCGGACGAACCGAGGCGCGTCATTAAAAAAGAAATACACCCGCAGCCATGGCTTCGCCCTCGCCCAAATAATGAATCCTGGTTGCGTCCGAAGCAGCCTGCCTTTGAGCGCAGGCCGCAGGGGACCGCCACCGAGCGCGAGGGCGCAACTAACAGCCCAGGATGCGGTTCCCCAAATTACCCCATGTTGATCCAGGCTTGGCACGATTTAGCGGGCTGTAATTGGAATGGACAGTGTCGGAGCGAGACTGGCTAGTCAGGTGCTAACCAAAGGCCCATACGAGACTGGACCAGGGTTGTTCTGCCGCTATCCAGTCAAGGCCGTGGTCGAGGTCGCCGTCGTGCAACTAAACAGTGCGACCCTGTCAGTGCGGGCGCTCCTTGGCTGTTTCTGGCCTCTCCTCCGTCGCTAGCCCTGAACGAGGGAACCACTGCGACCCCACGGCCAAATCCTATTTTCCTGGAGTACTCCGTAATCAGTGCGTTCACGCACCAGCTCAGGAACGATCGAGTTTGCCTCAAGACGCAGTAAGATGGCGTACAGGGTGACATCCCGGCAAAACCTTGGAAGAAGTTAAGAAGTGGCCTTGTGACCACGGACTCGAAGCGGGAGGATCCGACTATTAAGGTTGACTGGCTAAACAAAGACAAAGTCCGATGACAACCCCAGATTCCACTCAAGCAAACGGAAATTGAACTGGAACAATGCCTGCTGGACTGGCACTGGCAGGTCTGGCATCTGGGCATGGTCTCCACTCCTAGTGACTCCGTCTGGACTCTGTAGTCTACTCCATCTCGCAGGCCTCATGCCACCCTGGAGGCGATAGTCCCCTGTAGTCCAACGCCACAATTTAAAAAGGCACCTCCTAGATAAGGCCGTTCAAGTAACAAAATATAGTCAAAAATAGTCAATCTCGTCAGTATCATTGAGTAGCTAAGGAAGGCAACGAACGCCACAGGGAACATGCAAAAGGAGAACAAGGAAAGGTAAAAGAAGGGCCAGGGTCATCCAGCAGAGAAAAGAATACTAGAAGGGAAATAAATCATCACACAGTGGTTAGATGAATGAAGGGTATCCAAGAAGCGAAATTGATGCCCGCAAACAATAAAGCAAAATCGAAGCAGTAAACTCTGCTCAATGGTGAAAAGTCCTGCGATCAGAAGGAGGAATCGAACAAATAAAACGACCGCCAAGGCAAAAGGTATGAAGCTAGCTCGAGTCGCTCATAGAACGTCCAAGAGAAAGGAGAAATGAAGAAATAAAAGATAAGAAAAGTGAAGGGACAAGAGGGAGGAGAGCACGGTAAAAAGAAAAGAAAAATAAGAGAGAAACGAAGCAAATAATAAATGAGTGCAAGGGTGAAGGCGACACAAAAGTATAAAGATGCAAGACGCTACGACAACCTCAACGTTTCTGCTTGATATCGTCGAATATCGCCTGTTCCCAATGCAACATGCAAACAAGGCAAAGCACCATCTATGCTTCAGTAGCATTGGACTTTTTGCGATGAAAAAGACTGCGAGTTCGTGATTTGCTGCGCCCCTTTTTCTCGGGCGTATGCGCATGGCGACCCCGGCCACGAGACCGCGTATCTGGCCCGTCATCTGACATGTACTTTTCCTTGTAGATCCTGCACTTATCAGCATCGGATTACGGGTGCAGTGGACTCGTCGTCATTAACTTACCAGCTGTTGCCAACCATGCTCATGCCCTTGGCTTCGGCCTCGCGGTAGAACTTCGCCGCCTTCTTCATGTCTTTTTTGGTGCCAACCCCCTCGGCGTAACAATAACCGGCTTCGGCAAGCGCATCTACGTCGCCCCAGCGGCCTGCAGTTTCAAAGCAACGTAAGGCGAGAGCTTTATCTTGTTCGACCCCCCATCCGTTCAGGTGGCTTACACCAAGCTCATAGACGCTCAAAGCAAACTGGGCCCGATATTGCTTCTGCAGTTCCTTTGACTTAGCTGACACTGTTGGGTCAGAGTCGCCAGACAGCTCTAGGCCGACGGAATCCATAGCCTTGCGCAGCCATCGCACGCCCTCCTGTTGATTCGGCCGCATGCCCCAGCCATGTCGACAAGCCAGAGCGTACAGCAACATTGCGACGGGGTGATCTTGTTTTGCCGCAACTCGTAGGTGATAAGTAGACTCGTTCAAGGACCCCTTCTCGTGAAGTTGAATGCCTTTTGCAACGTGTTCTTCAGCGGTTATTGTGGCAGAGGGCACGGCTGTCTTCGCGGTCTGTGGGCGTAGTGTGGAAGCAGAGTCTGCAGAAGAGACTGTCTCCGACACGTCGTCATTTCTAGACGTTTCTGAACTCTGTGCCCGAGGCGAGACATTCTCAGGTTCAGGCTTATCGGGTATTGGCGAAGTCTTGGCAGATGATCTGGATACCACCGGTGTCAGGAGCTTCTCGTCCACCGCCGGAGCCTCATATACCGAACTCGCGTTCTGTGGGGCAGGCGACTCTTGACGGGACGGTGAGGGAGAAGGTACTCTCGCAGACGCCTGGGGTTCGGCGGTCTTTGGTCGCTGCTGCTCCGGACTTTCGAATAGAGGTTCCTGCCATTCGAAATGCGGTGTCTGCAGGCCAGAGAAAACAACGGAATCCCTAGGCACTCCACGTCCGCGTGGGAGCGCATACTTAGCGTATATGTATGAAGACACTGCTGACAAAGGCTCGTCACCTGGCATAGCGGGCATGTCCGAAGGCCCCGGGACAACAATAGGGCCAGGCTTATTGCTGCGATTCATCATGCCCTGCTGGTCCGAGACTCCAAGTCCAATTGGTGCAGAAAGACTAGTGCTGGATCTGCTTAGAGGGCGTGAGAAATTGAACGAGGGCCGAGGAAGATGGCTGGAATTTGAAGCCTCGGAGCTTATGGATGGTGATCGAGCAAGAGAACGAGCCATTGAAGGCATGGGCGAATGCGGCATAGACATAGCGCTAGCGGAAGACAACTTGCGCGTAGTCGAAAAAGTTGAACCAGCGTTAGAGCTGCTGTAGTCATCGTCGGAACTTTCCTGTTGCTGGAGGCGAGGACTGCTCGACGGCCGAAGCATAGGCGAAGCAGGAGGCGCTAGACCACGGCCGCGATTAACATTCAGTCGAGAAGAGATCGAGTCAGTTGAAGAGGCCTTGGTCGGGCCAGGGCCCGCGAATCCCGTAGGGGACGCGGCATAGAACCGGCGCGGGGTTTCCGATGAGGCACGTATCCCAGTATCCTCCTCTGGGGACTCGGCGCGCACTGCATCAAACCGGAACCCTTCATTGTCGACAACAGGGGATCGGACTTCGTCCTTTGGCGTCTCATCATCCTCGTCACCTGAGTAGCTTTGCTCACTTGCGAGATGGGATATGCCGCTTAGACGCGGGTGCTCTGATTGAGGGCGGAACCGAGGTTCTTCTGGCTCCGGGCGAGCTTTCTGGGTTGGTTGTCTCGCCAGCCCTCCTTCAGGCTTCTGCGCAACGTCGTTGGACGACTGGGATCGAAAATAGCCGGGTCGAGGCCGGGACAACGATCGTGCAACGCTGGCCGGGGGCAAGCGACTCATGCGTCTATCTCTTCGCGCCGAGTCCTCCAGCTGGCGGGCCAAAAGCCGCCCTTGAAATGCGAACGCATCGAGCGGGGATAGTGCGGGTGGAATTTCTCCATCGAAATGTTCGACGCGCGGCGAGGCGGCACCGCTCCGAAAGGTATCATGAGAAGGCGAGCGGGTACTAAACTGCGGTCGCAGGCTCATTGTGATACTGGGCCACGTCTGGTTTGCACAGGTAGCGGACGATTCTCGTAGGCTCTTGATGCGGAAAAATTATCCAGGCGTAGTAGCCAAAGCTTTCATTCGGCCGTGTTCGGATCGTGCTGGAAAGTCAACTGGTGCGCATCGAGAACGAGAGTAAACAGTCGCAATGGTCCGTATCTTGGAAAGTCTGGAGGATGGTGAGTGGTACGCGACGGTGGTTTCGGACTGGAAAGGGGGGTAGGAGGAACGAGGCGAAGCAGCAACAAAAGATCACAAAGGAGGGCGGAATTACTGAAAGGAGTGACAGCCCCAGAAGGAGAAGGGGAGAAGGCAGAGTTGGTCAACAACGTCGGACAGCAAGTTAAGACTCAAAGGAGTTATAGTAAGGAGTGACAAAGGCTGCTGTGTTGTTGTGCACAGTAGTGTTGCTGGGGGACGATGGGCGCGCTTAGATAGGAGATGGGTTTTGGGCCAGAGCCAGCATTTCGCACTGCCGGTGGAGAGAGAACAACTGCAAGCGGGAGGGAAGGAGGAGCATCCAGAGCAGAAGCCGTTCAAATGACAGACGGCAGAAGGCCTATGGAACCAGAATACACGCAGTCCACGGCCTCTGCTGGACGATCGGACGGGGCGGGGATATTGGGAGTATCGCGATGTAATCCTTGCCAAGAATATAGTTAATACGCCCTGTGGACACTGATTATTCTTGCAAACATGTACTTTATGAGCGTAAAACAGATACATTAATTACCCTTCGCCTAGCCGAGGATCCTCTGTTGCAGAAGAGTCTGTCTCGCCGTCTCGGTCAGGGGCTCGTTAATATAAAGGCAAATAGTGGTGAATTCATGACGTACTATTGGACTTTCAAACGGCCAGGGTCCATGGCTTCGATTTCCCCTATCTTCGCTCCATTCTTCGGTGTCAAATGTTAATGAACTCTAGTTACGCTGTATCTATCAACAATTCGGCCGTACAGAGTACAGAGTAGCTCGAATCATTCAACAATCTAGACTTAATGATTGACATTCGCCCATAGTCAACTGCCACTCAGATCGCCAGAACACGAAGACCTCCTGGAAATGAAACTGTCAAACCGCGGGTCCTAAGCTCTTGGTGGGGACGGGGAACGACTATTTTTACTCGATTTTGAAGTCATTATTTTCTGCCGGCCCAATTGTAGTCACAGCTGACACATGAGGCCTGAGACAACCTAGTTGACATTTAGAGTACAGCAGCGAGACACAGGAAAGTGCTGTATGTGCGCTGTGTTACCTCATCCTCCTGAGAGGCGAGTATCATGTTGATGAACGGCTTGAACCGCCTATTATCATATTGCTTTCTTCATGACGTGACAGTGGAGGATCTCTTCGTTATTGTGATAATCTCCTGCCTACCCAAACAGTCTTAGAGGCCGGACGCCCAGACAGAACTCCACCAATCTGGTGGAACATTGTCTCAGTTAGGGCATCGACAACTTACGTTTTCTCGCTGACGACCACTGCAGTACTAAGTGCAGGTTCCAAGTTCATCGAAGTCTGCGCTCGTAGACTAGACAAATGCTCCGTAACTTTCCGTAGTAGAGCTTAGACATTTATGATGCCGATTGGATCACGACCACAGTCATTAAATCGGCGTCAATGTCTTAGAGTTAGAGTATTGGTCATACTTCGTAAGGGCTAGCAGATGGCTGGCAGATCATTCTTGGGTCTTCTTGGAAGCCTTAGAAGGGCCGTGGAATTTCAGCCGTAGATCATCCAAGGCCGACCATTCCTTTTCCAGAGAGCAGAGATGCTTAAATTCACACATTAAATGTACTGAGACCATTTGGTTGATGACTGCAACCAGCACAGAACCTCTACCGGTCAATTTTTTCCCATCCAGTCTCGCTGCCACTCCCGCTGGCGCTCTCGACAGGGGTGGCATAGCCTGTTCGCAGACCTAACATCCATCCAACCAAGCCCGGGGGCGTCCACTGGCCAATTAAGTGGTATGTCCGTGCGCCTCTTCCAGCGTACCTGACAGGTTTCCTTGCTGCTCGTTTTCCAAAAATGTTTTTAGATGTAGGTTCCAATGCATCGAGCAATGCGTTGTGGAGGGCCCTGGCCGGCGATCCTCGTACAAAGCCGGGCCCAGCAGAGGCTACCGGTCGTTGCTCAATGCTGTTGAGGTACTGGGGTCCATACAGCGCCCGCTGTTGAACGCTCCAGGTGAGGACTTCGGTTCCTGCAATATGACTATTTGGTGCCCGGTATTGTGGTCCGAGGTCGATATTTCCAAGTTTCAATTCCACCAAATCGACATTGTTATGGTGCAAAAGGCTCAATTCCCTTCTGAGTGATGTCGCAAAGCCTACTAATGCGCGCGCTGTAGTCACTTCAGGTCCAGCAAACGGCGCTGAGAGAGACGACGATATCGATGGGTAGACAAGAATTATGGTGCTATTAGTGTTGCGAAGCGTAAGAAGAGGTAAAAAGAGCTGGGTAGTTAGGATAGGTGAGAGGAGGCGCGTGTTAATAGTGTCAACCCATGATGACGGCGGAATTGTAGCAACGGGCCCTGCTGCAAACTTTGGCGAGGGGACTAGTATAAGCCCGCTCAGCTGACAGACATGGGGCGGGACGCCAGGCATTGGAGCATGCGGTTGTGTGATGAGCGTGTGGATTTCGTTCAAAGAAGAGTGTATTTCCGACGGTGACGAAGGAAGCTATAGACGTGAGTATTCTATCTTGAATAAATAAATTAAAGCATGCGACTTACTGTCGCCAGGTCCAGCCACAGTGGCCGTATGTCTGGTCGATTCTCTGCGCGGACGAGTTGTTCTTCTTCTGCGGAGGATACGGTGATATAAACGATATACCCACGGCGATCCAAGTCCGCCGCTATCGACCTAGTCATCGGCTCATGGGGCGACCCAGCAACAACTAGAGCAGTGATTAGTTAGAACTCGAGCGCAACGCAGCAGGTGCTTCCAGAGTGGAAATCCGCGACCGACCTATTATCTCCTTCCGAGCACCGTTTGCAGACCTCTTCGCCTTCCGTCGCTTGGCCCTCAGCTTCTTACTCCCAAAGTAGAGGACGCCGGTCGTCCCCACGAAAGCTAGTATAGCGGCGCTCCATGCTCGGTTTCGGATAGCCCAGTCGTGCACGCGATCATATAGCGACTGTGGCCGAGGAGAGAAAGGACGGAATGCTGGTGATGGCCTGACACTCGACGGCAGCCACGATTGATGAGAAAGTGTGTTCCGGACCGCGTCTGCAGCATGGTCGACATGTCGATTAATCGAGTCGGCGACCTGCTCGCTGTATCTCCTTACGTCATTTGGAATTTGCGCAAGCTGAGGACTTGTCAGAACCCGGCCGTGGCCAGTCGCGCAATGAAAACGATAAAGTAACTCACATAGTCAAAGAAGAACTGATCATCACTAGTCATTTTGATGGATCGCTTGGTTTGGAAGTTGATGGGCTGTGATCAAAACTTTACAGGATCGATAAGACGATGAAGCCGATAAGTACGGTAGAAGGCCATCACATGACCCTACATGCGTTCTACGGACCCCAGCACTCAGTACGAAGTACAGAGGATACCTCTCAATTTTCTCTGGTTTAGCTTTTAGGTAGTGTAGAAAACGACCCTTTTCGGTTTGCGTATTTGTGCCCGTTATTGTGTAGCACAATTAGCGCTTATTTAGCAAATTGGCAGAGGACGGCCCAAACTATATATTTCGCGGAATTCCGGAGCAGTCTCATATCAACAAAGTCCACGACCGCAGACTCTTTGATTGAAACATCATGTCAATGCATCAGGTTTACCGGGCAATAAGAAGCGATCAAAAGACATTTAACATTGCAGCCTACTGGTCTTGGAATGAGCTCATGGCTCGGTGTTCTCGTCAGAATGCCCCGTTTCTGTGCTTCAATTTGCAATGTACAATTAAACAAAGGCGATCTCCACTCCATTCCTATCCCTGAACCCTGAAAGTACGCCCACTTGCCGTCTTCCTTTCTCGCTCCTCGTTCTCGGGTCTCGCTCGGTTGAGGACTATCACTGGTTAGTTCGGAACTCAGAAGTATGATATTAAGCTCGACACGTACCTTGGAGGAAATCGGCAGTTCGCTTGCGCATTCTAGTGTGAATGTATGCCTGGACCAGTATGTCAATAAGTTGTTCTTCTCGTAGAGACAGGGTAATCAACCTTGGACGCTTTGATGTGGTAGTGGAAATAGTCGCGGAAGGTCTGGATGTGTGAAATGTTTTCGTGGCGTCGCTGCGGCGTCAAGTGACGAGGGAAAAGGACTGCCTTGCGTCAGTAGCTGGACGGTCAGAAAGACAAGTCAGCGCTTACCAAATGTGATATAACTGATCTTGCCCTCACCGGCGTCCTGTAGACCGGGGACACCTGCCAGTTCCAGGGGAGGGTCGTTTCGGAAGAGTACTTGAGGCGCATTCTGCAGGGTCAAAACACGTCGCCGGGCGTCCACGAATTCCTGCAAGAAGACCTTGCCAAAGATACGATCTGTCTCCTCGCGGAATACTGTGCTGAAGATCACGGTCACTCGGTCATGACTGGCTTTGATATAGATCGCTTCTTCCTCTCGGTAATGGATGGCCATGACCTCTCCACCCTCTGCAACGCCCGCGGGTGCCGCCTCCGAGGTATACTTTGAAGCCTCCTCCGCTAGTTGGGCGAACTCGTCGAACGCCTTCTCGAACGGGGCAGCCATTGCGTTGCGCTTCAGCAAAGCTAACCGCGTGATGAGATCCTCTCGCGCTGTCTGGTCATCGGGTAGGTTCTCCAAGTCGATCTGAACGGAAAAGTCGTAGCCCGGCTCGGGAGCGACAATGTAGGGACCATATTCTCTTTCCAAGACCTGCTGGGCGCCATACTGAACCAGTTCTCGGAAGCATTTCACATTGATGGAAATGAGAATCTTGGTCTTGACATCGGGGGTAGATAGGTGGAACGTAACGCCGTCGAAGTCGGACACAATTTGGTCAATGGACGCCGGCGGGGCTCTAGAAGCAGCAAGCTGTCAGCTCAGGAACAGGAGGTATACATCGAGGGGAAGTAAACGCGGGGAGGAGCATACCCAGAAAACCGCTCCGTCAGGAGTGACCGAATAAGAACATTTTCATAATCTAACAGCAGCATTGTGACAAGCACAGCGATCAATTGATTTCAGGTCTCGAGTTCCCTCTTCCTCTCTTCTGCCTAATAGTTGGAGTGACGTTTGTTGGTGGTTGGTCCGTCCACCTCGGGGGGCACACGAGGCGGTGGAGACTGGCAGTTCTGGCCGCTGTCGCTCGCCGTAACATTTTATCGTCGCTTTTTTGCGCCTATCGATAGCAGTGCTCCAGAAATTTTCTCGGAACAGGGCGTTTTCACCATGGTGAAGTCATATTTGTGAGTCATAGAGTTGAAATTCCTGAAAGCTGAAAGGATGCATGCTGACCGACGCTTGCCTCAGAAAATTCGAGCACTCGAAAACCTTCGGACTCGTCACCTCCGCAACATCTAATGCCATCTGGGTCCGGGACGATGCGCTCGCCGGAATTTCACGTCAAACAGGCGCGGGGCGTGGTGTAGTCGGCGCGGGAGAGGAGGTCTTGTACTGGGATATCAAGAAGGGTGAATTGCTTGGAAGATGGAAAGATTCCGCCTGCAGGGCGCAAGTCACCGTGATCACACAGAGCAGGACCGACGAGGATATCTTCGCCGTTGGGTAAGGGCTAGAGAGGTGCAGCTAAATCGGGACACATCACTAATCTGGGATTCTCTATTCTAGTTATGAAGATGGGACCATTCGTCTGTGGGATTCAAGAACCGAGACGGTCATGATCTCCTTCAATGGCCATAAATCTGCCATTACCCAACTCGCGTTCGACAGTGCCGGTGTTCGCCTCGCAAGTGGCTCGAGGGATACGGATATCATCCTTTGGGATCTTATTTCAGAAGTCGGATTGTTCAAGCTACGCGGACACACAGACCAAGTCACCTCTCTTCACTTCCTCGTTCCGTCACCCGAATTATTGAGTCAAGCCGGACTAAGCGAACATGCCGGTTTCCTCATCACGACCGGAAAAGACGCCTTGATAAAGGTATGGGATCTGGCGTCACAGCACTGTATTGAAACACATATTGCACAGTCAAACGGAGAATGCTGGAGTTTAGGCCTTGCGCCGGATCAGAGCGGCTGTATAACTGGAGGAAATGACGGCGAGTTGAAGGCCTGGTCCATTGATGAGAGCGCCATGCTCGAGATTTCTAAAGAGAAAGCCGGCTCGGAAACCCGCAAAATTTTGACTGACAAAGGATCGCTCTACCGTAACGGAAAGGATCGAACGACCGGAATCAGCTTTCACCCTCGAGCAGACTATGTGGCATTCCATGGCTCAGAGAAGGCGATTGAAATCTGGCGCATCCGCTCCGAAACAGAAGTCCAGAAGAGTCTGGCAAGGAAGCGCAAGCGAAGAAAGGAAAAGGAAGCCCAGCGTGCAGCGGAAACGGGCGAGGCTGCAAAGGCCGAGAACGAAAAGCCCGAGGACGATGTTTCTACAGCACCCGTTACTGAAGTTTTCGTCTCTCACACTATTGTCAGAACCGGCGGCAAGGTCAGGTCTTTCGATTGGATCCGGACTAAATCGAGCGGAAAGATTCAGCTTCTCGCGGCTACCACCAACAATCAGCTGGAGGCCTACAGCGTCGCTATGTTGAATAAGAAGAGCAAGAGCGAAGATGATGTGGAGTACAACCGAACGTTGGCTGTCGATATACCAGGCCATCGTACAGATATCCGATCGGTCGCGTTGAGCTCCGATGACCGAATGCTGGCTTCTGCTTCAAACGGAAGTCTCAAAGTCTGGAACGTCCGGACACAAAACTGTTTGCGAACTCTGGAATGTGGTTATGCACTATGCTCTGCATTCCTTCCCGGTGACAAGATCGTTGTGGTCGGCAATAAGGACGGAGAGCTAGAAGTTTTTGATATCGCTTCGTCAACTCTTCTAGACACGATCAAAGCACACGACGGGCCAGTATGGTCGTTGCAGGTGCATCCTGACGGCAAATCACTAGTCAGTGGCAGTGCAGACAAGTCTGCAAAGTTTTGGAACTTCCAGGTCGTGCAAGAAGAGATTCCTGGTACGAAACGGACAACACCACGGCTGAAGCTGATCCACTCAAGAACACTGAAGGTCTCAGACGACATATTAAGTGTCCGGTTTTCGCCCGACGCACGCCTGCTAGCAGTTGCTCTTCTGGATAACACTGTCAAAGTTTTCTTCAACGACTCTCTCAAGCTTTTCTTGAATCTTTATGGCCACAAGCTTCCCGTCCTAAACATGGATATTTCATGGGACAGCAAAATGATTGTCACCTGTTCGGCTGACAAGACAGTTCGCCTATGGGGTCTGGACTTTGGTGACTGCCATAAATCATTCCTTGCGCACGAAGACAGCATCATGGCCGTGGCTTTTGTGCCTAGCAACAACGAAGGTAACGGCCACAACTTCTTCAGTGTCAGCAAAGACCGCGTAATCAAATACTGGGACGGCGACAAATTTGAACATATCCAGAAGCTCTCAGGACACCACGGCGAGATCTGGGCTATGGCAATCAGCCACACAGGCGAGTTCATCGTCACCGCTAGTCACGACAAGAGCATCCGCACCTGGGAACAAACAGACGAACCCCTCTTCCTGGAAGAAGAACGAGAAAAGGAACTCGAAGAAATCTACGACAACAACCTCGCAGCCTCCCTCGAGGAGGAAGAAGGCGGCGCGGACGGCGAGAAGGCTGAAGCCGTTGACGCCGGAAAGCAAACAACCGACACCCTCATGGCTGGAGAAAAGATCATGGAAGCACTCGATCTGGGCATGGAGGATCTCGTCGTCATGCGTGAGTGGCGCGCCCTCAAGGCAAGGCAACCCAACGCCGCCCCTCCTGTCCGTAATCCGCTTTACATGGCCCTCAACAACATTTCCGCCGAGCAACATCTGCTCAACGTTGTGCAAAAGATCCCTCCCGCCGCCCTGCAGGACGCCCTTCTTGTCCTCCCCTTCTCGAAAGTCCCCGCCCTCTTCACCTTCCTCAACATCTGGGCCAGGAGGGAGTGGAACGTTCCGCTCACGTGTCGTGTGCTGTTTTTCATGCTGAAGACACACCACCGCCAGATTGTAGCCAGCAAGCTGATGCGGCCTATGCTTGACAGTATCCGCTCGTCGCTTCGCCGGGTCCTCACGCGCCAGAAGGACGAGATGGGCTTCAATCTGTCCGCCTTGCAGTTTGTCGGCGAGCAGGTTAAATCACATGCCACGAAGGACTACATCGATGAGGAGGCTTATGAAGAGCAGGAGCGGTCGACGGGATCAGGCAAGAAGCGTGTCTTCTCCAGCATTGCTTGATGCGTGGGTCCCTGTCTTTGTGCATTCGATGGGAATCTGTATAATGCATGCTTGGCGTTTCATCTAGATTTTGTTTAGGATTGGGGCTACAAAAAGTTATATATCCTGGAGTCACTACAATGAGAATAAATAGTCCACAAATGAATCCATGTGCATTGAACATAAAATAATTGGAGTATCTTAGCAACAAGCTATGAAATCGAATCTCCCCCACGCAAACCGAAGATCAGACAGTGTATACTAGAAAACAGCGTTAGCAATCTGCACTCAACTAGAGACAACAGCACTGCCAGCAGAAGGCGGAGTAAGTGACCCAAGACCAACAAGCCACCAACCCCCCAAGCGCAATCCGAACAGCGAAACACTCTTCAGTAGAACCATTATAAGCATCGACGACAGTGACTTCTATTTTTTGAAGCTCTCCTGCCATACCTCTTCCGGCTCTTCCTAAAAATACCGGTTCTTGAAAATGTCCTCATCATTGTAGTGTTTTGCGTTGGGTTGGGTTTGAATTGCGCCAGGGGAGCTTGTTGAGGTCTTTCGGGGGTATGAAGGGTTTGTCTTACCTAGTAGGTTTGTTAGTCGGGATATGGGCGAAGTCGAATGATCATTCTTTCTTCTAGGCCATTTTATCCGGGGCGTCGGGGGTTGTTTTGAGGTTGAAAAAAGGTGGAGGAAGAAAATTTCGAATGACATAGCTCGGGAGCTTAAGGTCGCTTAATCTGTGCTTAGTAAGCGACGTATACTTCGAATGCATCGATGCTGCAGAGCTATTTTATTCCTGTTAATTTTGCTGGTACGCTATTTGAGGTAAGTAAATAATATCATGTGAGAAACAAAATCTATCGGGTATATTGATGACATTGTAAGTTGTCTCGCGCTATCTTGGCTGCAAGCCTCGTTTCGTAAGTCATGAAGTGTATGGCCCAAGTATAAACTGAACTTGAGCTTCAAGAAGGATGGAAATGCACCCAGATCGCTAGTGCTTGTGCACTGATTTATGATGCATCCTTCATCCTACCGCAATTTGAGCATGTCCACCACTCTGTCTCCATAAAGCTACTGCAGGAATTGCATAGCCAACCCAGCGGCTTCGTCTGGGCGTTTTTCTCCAGGCCGGAGAGCGATTCAACGGCACTTTTTCGGTTCTTAAAAGACCTTTGCCCAACTGTGCGATTTATAATACTTTTGTTCTTGGTTTGTGTGGTTGTAGAGCTAGAGCTTGTTGTGCTGGGAGGACCAGAAGCGGACCGATAATTGGCGGGGCGAGGACGCTCTGATGCACACGCATCGCAACATAGAAAGTTCGGTGGATTGTCTAGGGTGCATATTGGACATTTCCAAGAGTCTGCATATGAGCTATCATCCGCGGTGAGGTCGACTGGGTCTTGATCGTAGACTGGCACGATCGGCCTGGTATGTTCAGGAACCGGTGGAGGCGTGAGGGTCGTCCGAGGTCCTGCTGGGTTACCCTGGCTGGGAGGGATATATGATGGACCGTACTTTTCCCTTTCTTCTTCCTCAATTAAATCAATGTAGACCTGCATGATCGCTTGCTCGTTTGCATCCTCTTCTTCTGCCTTTGTTCGGAAGCCATTCCTGGAGGCTTCCTCTGCCAGCTCAGCGGAGTTGTCTGCTCCAGAGGCGCAACCCTGGGTCACCTCAATGCGTCTTTGCGCTGCATCAGCTATGACCTTTCGCATGTCGGCACCTCGCGCAGGACCTGTCCCTCCTACTCTCTGTCCCGATCCGGCGTGAAGCGTTCGCCTCCGCTCTGCAGCGGCTCGAGCTTGCCTACGCGCCTCGTCGATGGGTATTTTTGCACCTCCCAAGCGCCTTCCATGTGATAGAAAGCCTTCGCCGGTGTAACCTTTGATTGCAAGTTCTGTATGTTCATCACGAAGTTGGTTCCAAAGGGCATGGAACTGTTGGTTATGTGGCCCATGTACAATATGGCACAGCCTGCAAATGTCAGGGAGAAGAATATTTGAGCTAAAGGGTTCGAGTCACTCACTCGTGTAGCATAGTGTCTACTACTTGGTCGAGTGGCATAAACTGAGTCTGATCACCCGCATGCCGGAGGCGTAGGCAGATCTTCTCCCCGCCGTTGACGTTGAGGCCGAGGAGGTTCCTCTGATGGGGATAGAACTCGCAAAGTGTCCCAACTCTCCAAGATCGTCGGCGCATAATCGGTTTTACCAAGGATGCGATTTTCCGAAGGATGAGAAGAGCCTCCGATTCCCTCGGCCGATGCTTGTCGTGTTGGTACTCGCCCACCAAAGGATCTAATTCACGCATGATGAAGTCGTGATATCAGAACTTGAACAACTAGAGCATACAACAAGATTTGTTTTGAGGCTGCAGAAAAGATGACTTTCAGAGACCTTGACGTTTCAATCCTTTGATCACTTGAACTTAAGATGCTGTGTCTTGTATCGGCCACAACTGCCCGCCTCCCAGAGAGCGCAAGCAGTAAGCAAACTCCGGACGCCCCTCAAATCGAAGAAGATACCAGAAAGCGCTACAACGTGGGACAACAATCAAAATGCTAGAACCGAGATGGCGATAATTATTAATGAATCCAGGCTCCCATCAGCATACGATTGCCGCCGTCCACGTGACTAGTATTAGTGCCTCAGGCATGACAGGCCCGATCCGCATAAATCGCTCCGGGCTGCATAAAATATACTTGGTTGCATAATATACACAGAATCGGTAGGTCAATACAGCTTTTGTGACTTTCGCAACGAGTATAAGCAATTCTGTTATTTACTCCAACATCTCGGGGTAAATAGGTAACCGCGATAACAATCAACGCAGGTCAGAGGTTGTGATCACTGTTTTCCGGATTCTAATCCATGCTCTTATAGTAGGTGCAGGACCAGGTCAAGAGCTAGGCGATAAAGAGATCGGCAGACTGACAGGGTTGACCATGTTTTATGCTCGCCTAGCATGATTCATGGAATACGAAGCCCGTCTCCTCTTTTTGGCTTGATGGCGCTTTCCAGAAGGCGTCTAGGTTTCGATCAGTGCCGCATAAGGTCCCGACATTTAAACAAGAATAGTACCCACGCCCATGGCGTTTGAAACCAGATAATGATTGCTCCGCACATTGAGCTTGCGACTTTTTGTTATATACGGAGTAAACTTCCCAGTTGAAATCCAAATTCCCTCAACACTATCCTGCAGGAAGTGGAAAATTTGATCCTGACCATGTCTCGAGTCGCGGCCAACTAGCCAGTCAACATGCTTCTTCGGTGTGACAACTTGTTAGATTAGGCAAAAGCTCAGGAAGTCCAAAACAAAATATGCATGCGTGAAGACAAAGATGAGGATGGATTGATCGGCTGGGTGATGGTTCGAGGCCGCAAAAAGCAAAGTATGCTTGAATTCCAGCCATTCAGCTGGACTGCTGTTGACATTTTCCCAGGTTGATCCTTCGTCAGCTCATTTCCCACGCATGGGCAGCAATAATCTAAACGCCTCTCGAATATTGGCGGCGATCAGCGTCTTACTCTGGAGTAGTGCCTGGGCCTTGGGATCTCCGATCACCAACCCCTTGAGGAAGAGTCCTGGAAGATTGACTGGCAGCGATAGAAGTAGGATCTTCTATTGGACGGTTCGTCCCAGCGCAGTGGTTCAAACTTACGGAGTACGCCGTGTCCTTGAAAAACGACAGCACAGTGGATCCTCAGCCGATTTCTCCATGTCTTTCTTTTCAATTTTGTGCTGCTAGCACATCCCATTCCCCACGATTCTGGCTAGCCGATGCATCCTTGACGTGATATTCGCATCAAGGATCCCTTGATTTCGGGTTGTTCCGCCTAAAGTATACCGGTTCGAAGCATTCCGACTCGTGATACGGTTGCCAGTTGGCAGTTGCTGACCCTGCTGCATGATTGCTTTTAGAATGCCAGAATTGCTCATCGACCGCATCGACCATGGCCTGAAAAATGAAGTACGGAGTACTGATCCCTTTTTGCTTCTAGTTGGGTGTGGCTTTAGTCACGCTACATAGCGGATGACGCATTTCTCGACCATGACCAGCTTGTACATGGTCAGATGGATTATACCTTGCAGAGTGCCCTAAACAGTTAATCTGCGAACCACTCAACGACCTGGAACCCGAGGACATGGTTGGACACCCTCCCCTGATGACGCTTGCTTGAGAAGTGGTCATTAAGGTCCCATGGTCTTGGAAGTTGGAAGGGCTGTGGCGGGCATGAACCATGAATCCTCCAAACTTATCGAATGGCAAGCATTTTTGCTTTTGCATCCACATTATTAAGGTCTCCGGATCCGCGGCTCTGGTAAACTAGCTAACGGGTTAATTATTATTCACACGTCGATCTCCATCAGCGCTGATATTAAGATGAGACCTGTCTAGCACTTGAGATCCTGCGGCGATTTCCCCAAACTCCAACAGTATCAAGATCTACAAACAATCCCTGAAACAAAGTTCTGCTATATTCCTTATTTGACATCTTCTGACTCGTTAACATTGCACCACTGTACGCCCGGACGTGGACAAAAACTTTTGTCAGCCTTCCTATGCCCTATTCCTCATGGCATAAAGTCGGCACCCGCAAGTTGGGCAACTGCTCTATTCTTCGTCCACGGTCATTGTGTTTCTTAAAACGCCATCATCTTGCATGCGTACCCTGACGGCTTCGTATTACAGATCAAGGCACCTCCTTTGTAACTGCTACTCAGCCTTTACGCGGACCTGTTGAGCGACTCCCGGAATCCCTGCCCTTTCGCTAGGGTTTGATATACCCAGCCGGGTACCTGCAGCTTATGTCGTCTGTAACGCCCCAAAATGATAAGACACCGGCAAAGATGATGCTAGAGAAGAATCCGTCTGCTTTTGAGGGTCGGCGGTGCAAACCCTCTTTGACGGATTGGATTCAGTGTCTTCCCCCAGAAATAGCCCTGCAAATACTGTCCTATCTTTCCTTCGACGACCTTCTTTCATTCGGAGCAACCAGTCGCCTGAACAACGAGTATCACATAGTTAGCCTCAAGCGCTTGAGGTTAGGCGTCTTTGAGAAGCGAGTGCATTCAATAATCTCCCTGCTTCAGGCCGGGTGGGCTAGCCCTGAACAACTGGGTGGTACCTGGGGGGAAGAGGCCGAGCGCAACTATACGATTACTGTTATCCAGCAACAAAGCAAGCCAATGAGGCCGTGGGCGCAGGAGAAAAAGTTCTGTCAATCGATCAACCCGAGGCACCGACTTCTGATGCAGCCTAACAGACCCCAAACGCAAGAGCAAATGGTGCGCCTGCAGAACCAGATATTTGCCAGGGCTCTACGGCGCTACGGTCCATCGCTACGAGCCCTCGAATTCATGGCATACGATCTTAGCTTAGAGGGAGCCACGGCGCTGGGGGCCAATTGCCAACATAGACTCAGGGAATTGGCGCTGCGCTTCGAGCACCCACACATTCGGGACGGTGTCGTTAGGCCAAGTACATGGCTTCGTCCGGCTCCTGCAAATGAAGCATGGAACTCTCTAATCGGAATTGGCCGGTTTAAGGATATTGGACTTTGCAACCTCGAGAGCTTGACCCTGGAGCGGGCAGGGATAACGTCGTGGCAATTGATGATGCTTGTGAAGAGGAACCCAGACTTGACTATCCTCAAGCTGAGGACTTGTCGCGGTGCTCGACCTGAGTTCTTGTACTGGTTAGGGGGCTTGAAGAGCGACCTGAATGAGACCGAGACTCACCTGGATGGACCGGCACCTGGCGCGAAGCTCGAAATCCTTGCGCTAGAACATTGCCATCGACTGCTCGAGCGGCCAGTTGAAGAAAACGACAATTCGGCAGATGGCATTCTTGATTCTGGGTTTGAATGGGTGAGAGGCCTGAGTAATTTGCAGGTAAGATGAGTTCTATCATTTTGTTTATAACATGTGTTAGTCGCTGATGTTTGCTGCAGTCACTGTCCTTCAGCGAAAGCGCACATATTCCATCAGCACTTATTGATGAAGCAAACAAGGCCATCTGGAAGATCCCAAAGGTCATTCTTCCTTACTGCCTTTCTGATGGAGATACGCCCATTGCAGTTGATCCAAGATGGAAGTAACAGGGCCATGGCCACTTACAAAGTCTCCACTCAGAGGACCAGCACACAACTTGGGATCTGAGCAGAGGATGGTTCAATGTTAATGAGCTGTATAGAATGATGAGTCCGTAAAGCCCTGCTATCAAGAGGTTGATGCTATGAATTTTAATGTTTCAAGCATAATATTGGGCGAGAACAACCTGAAGTTATTGTGCGTGAGCAAGTTATTCTCACCACCGCAAGCGAGACACCGACGTCTTTCAGGGTTATAGTTTCTGAGCATGAGAGACAAATCCTGGCAGAATGACTTATGAGGAAGGACTCACTGTGTTCCAACAATCGTTCCTGCCACCCACCCATTCCATTGTCAATTCACCCACCTTGTTCTCACCTTCACACCGGTAGATTGCTCTTCAGATATCGCTGATATCACTTCTCTTCCTATACTCTGTTCTACGTTTTCCTTTTTCTTCCAAGGTTGATACTCATTGAAGTCAACCGATTCGACTCACACCATCTGCCACTCAGGATGGGCAGCCACAGATCATACTCCCATCATTTCTGGGACCCCCTACGCAAACTATTCCCAAAGCGTGGTTCTCCTCTTTCACGGACAACCACCACCTCCCGCTCTCAGTCGAGTTGGTGTGGCCTGGACTCCTCCGCCATCGGCGAGCATGCAGATGGTTTCTATAAGTACTCGCAAGAGGTACTCGAGCAAGAGCAGCGGGAACAATTCAGGTTGCGGTCATCGAATAGTACGGCCGGGTCGTACGCGTCTGCAGTAAGTTGGCTGGGTTGCTCAGCAAAATCGGACTGCATTGCTAACGAGTTAGCTCATGGGCCCGTCTGACCGTCCTCCGCTTCCTTACACCGTGAGCTCGCCCGACTGGAACATTTTTTCCACGTACGTCAAATCGCTGGACGAAATCGACGATGGCAGTGCCTGCGAGTGGCTTGGGAGCGTTCTGTCTGTGTGGTCTAGAGTATATGCGGTCTCAAAGATCGTAGTGATGGCCTTTATGCATTATGGCGTGGAGGTATATAGCCCGTTCAACCCTCCTTTTTTTGCGCATGCTGATGGAAATGCCTTGTACTAGCTGGACGACACCCCGGACGGTATCCTGGCTCATATAAAACACGCCGAGGAGCTGGTGGTCTGCAACTCGGTCGTAGACCTTGTCGACAACACCGAGAGCCTATATTATGCTCTATATGCCCGACTCATCATGGAGATCGCTGCTGCAGACCTATGCGCCTCGTTCGCCTTGGAGTTTCGCCGTCCGGCCGCCAGCAGCGCCCTCATCCTTCCTGAACCGAGGCAGCTGTGCAAGATTCTGTTCTTGTGCAAACAGACTCTCGATGCTTCCAGTATATGTTTCAAACTCAACAAGGAGCTCGTTAGGCAACACCAGCTCGATTATATCCGCCGCACATCGGACAAAATCGAGGGTGTAGGTTTCGTCCTTGACGACCTCATCGGCTACCGGCAACATGCCATCACAATCGTCAACGACAAATCATCCGACTTTTGCCAAAAATGGGGTGGAGCATCCGTGCTGTACGAAATGCCACCAGGAGATGTCCTAGCTCTTCAGTCGGAGAGATACTTGACACTCACACCTAAGTCGGCTGTCCAACAGGCAGTACCAAGCTTAAACCTCCCTTTCGTCGATCCGCACAGCATCCCTCCCAATGTCCGAGAGCGTGATGGGATCATGGATAATAGACAGGCCACTCTGGCAAAATTAGAAGGCAAATGCATTGGAGAAGCACGTCGTGCAGAGGGTCGACGCCGCCTGCTCGACCTCGTCCGGGAGAAAAAGTGCATATGTCGGTCTGTTTGCAATTGCGCCCATGAATGCACCGAAGACGTTGAGCGCCGTTGTCCCTGTTCTGAGAGGATGCTGAGTCTCATGGTCGCAAAACGACGAAACAGTATTGGCCCACTTCCATTCGGTCCCCGATGTAGTGCTCTCGCGAAGGCGATTTTCCAGGGGATAGCATCCTTAAGGATTGACGCTGGAGATTTAGAGCTTACCGGGGAGCTCGATCGTGGAACTATGATCTTTGCAGAAGAGATCCGGAAGCAGCGGTCTGCGGGCATCACTCAAAACGGCTGTCTTCGTTGAATACCGAGAACGCGACATGATTGCTGATAAACGACGGGGAACAAAGATCAGCGTCGGAGTGGGTATGTTTTCCGAGGAAAGCGTCATCGGCCGATAACGATTGCTTTGGGCGAGATTGATGGAGTTTTTAGAAGGCAATCGACGTCGAATATATGAACACAAAAAGTGCATTTACAGAGATATCCAGGATTCCATGTTTTCAAGGCAGGTCCTAGAGTCAATACTCCATCCCAATGAAGACGCAGTATGAGATAGTCTGTGTCAGACTTACTGAGCACAATAATACAAAGCGTAGTCCACAATCTACAGAGTAAAACTCAGACTATTAACAAAAAATCGCATGTAGACCTTTCAGTGTCCATCACTACTGGCTCAACAAGCTGGGCCATGGACCGGGCTAAAACAGCGTCATCCGTCCTTTCAGAATGATCATTTCAAAAGAGCCGACCTCCCCCCCAACGATCCTCCAAGCTCTGACACCGGATAAAGTCACAACCTCCCACTTTACTCACCGTTAGTAGCACTTCCCCAGCCGCATATTGATTATTGCGGAATCTGCGCTTCGGGAAAAAAGAGACTGCTCTATACTAGGACCTCTGGACAACACCCTTCTTGCGGGCATGGTGCCTAGGATTCCTGGGACTCCCTCCGCAGTATCGTCATCCTCGCCGCTGTTGCGGGCATCAGCCTCATCCTCGTCGCTTGCTTCGATCGACCCACGGTGGAGCTGGGGTCCCAAGCAGACCCTGGTGCGGCGCTATCATCGCGCCGTCTGGCCTTCCTACGGGATCACCACCCCAGTCCCCGATCGCAGCCCGCAGTTCCCCATCCTTACATCGGAATACAGATTTCAGACAGGCTACGCTTTGTGCGCCAAAAGGACACCTCGGCCGTTCCCGCCGCCCTTTTTATCTCCACCCTCGACCTCATTCTCCGACGCGCTGACGACACATTACCACAGCCAGGATAAGAGATTATCCGTGAAGGGGGAGCTGATCCGGGGTCTAAACAACGGCGATGATGCGGTCCTGGTTACAGAGAATATCCTGGGGGTCAACGACGGGGTAGGAGCGTGGGCTACGAGACCACGCGGTCATGCCGCGTATGTCATATCGCATCTTTCCTACCTATCATCTTGCTGTTGCCCATACTAATGGTGCTAGATAGACTGTGGTCTAGGCTTATACTGCATTTCTGGGCGCTGGAAGTCGAACGAATACCGAACCCAGATGCCCCGGTAGATCCAATCGCATACCTGCAACGAGCCTACGAGGAGACGAAACAAGCTACAACGGTCCCGAGCGAATGGTTCGGGACGACGACCTCAGTAACCGCCCTCCTGCACAAAAGGTTAGACGCAAACGGTACCGAGAAACCATTGTTATACGTGACGAATATCGGGGACTGCAAGGTCATAGTCATCCGGCCAAGCGAGAAAAAGGTCGTCTTTCGGACCGAGGAACAGTGGCACTGGTTTGACTGCCCGATGCAGCTGGGTACGAATAGCGTTGATACACCACAAAAGAATGCTGTGCTGTCGCAGGTTGACCTGGAGGAGGGAGATATTGTTCTCGCGCTTTCGGACGGGGTTCTCGATAATCTATGGGAACATGAGGTCTTGTCCATCACATTGGGAGGCCTCGAGAGATGGGAGCATGGTCGATACGACGATAAGGAGCTTGAATGGGCGCCACCGGAGGTGCTTGCAGACGAGAAGATGGTGTTCCTAGCAAGAGAGCTACTCAAAGCTGCGCTCTCGGTGGCTCAGGATCCATTTGCTGAGAGTCCTTATATGGAGAAGGCGGTTGAAGAAGGCTTAGCAATTCAAGGTGGTGAGTCTATCTACAGTCTTGTTATCTATTGAACATCTACTGACTGCTGATTAGGGAAGATGGACGATATAAGCGTAGTTGTTGGCGTGTGCAGGAGGCGTACCTGCGAAGCAGAAACAAGCTACACGAAACTGTCTGAGGATCAGCCGGCCCCTTGAATATCGGCTCTGAATCCCACGGCAGCGGGGCTTTGCCTAGTGCACAGTTTAACGTGAAACGACTTCAAAGACATTGCATATTGGCTGGTATCTGAACGTTGGCATATAATAATTGAGCGAGATGGGATAGCATTTGCATGGGTCGGCGATCTGAGCTTTCTTACTTACCTACTATTGAGAAACTTGCGATTCGAAACTCAATATACGGAAACACTATGAGGATTGTTTTACTCCGAATATACTAGGAAGTATTACTCTAGTCCACGGTCCGATTTATATACTGCGCACGGACCTCATGATATCAAGCCCTCCCACCGCCCGGCAGAAAAAAGCAAGAAGACAAAAAATTCCGATGAGGATACTCAACATCGACTAACCAACACATCAACAGACATCGGCCGACATGAGGGCTAAACGTTCAAAGAAGTATCGCAAGCTTATGCACCAGTATGAGCTGGCCTTTGGTTTCCGCGAGCCTTACCAGGTCCTAGGTATACCTACATCCACCTCCGGCGTCATTGCCGGAGCGGCATTGAGGTCGGCCCTCTTGCTAACATCGCTTCAATTGCGCAGTTGACTCGAACTTACTTCGCGCGGTACACTCATTCAAAATGGATTTAATACCAGCTTTAGAGCGCACATTACAGGGTCAGGTCAAGCCATGTATGTCCCGAAACAGTCCCCTCGCCGATTCCGATGCCCAAAAGCTGACCGAGATTACTTAGTGTTAACGAAATGCTCCCTCGCATCAATAATGGCCGGTCAACCCACAAACCCACGAACAAATAACACCGTTCGTCCCGACTTCCTCCCTCCACCAACAACTGTCCCCCTCCGCCATTGCTCGCACAACGAAGACTCGACGCCGATTGACGAAGCAGAATGTCTCCTCTCCCTCCTCTCGCCGCTTTCCGAGGTTAAGAAGAACAAAGAGCACTATATCCTCGCCACATCCGACCCCCCAGCGAACACGAAGTCAAATGCGCAGCAAGAGGCAGGGAAGAAGCGCAAGCGGGGCGATGATGAGGGCTTTCAGGCTCTGAAACGCGCGCAAGGGCTTAGACGCGGTGCCCGCTCGATACCAGGTGTGCCGATTGTGTATGTGAAGCGGTCGGTTATGATTCTGGAGCCCATGAGCGCGCCATCTGAGGGGATCAGGGATGGCGTGGAGGAGGATAAGCTTCGGACTGGGCTGGCTGATCGAGATGCGCGAAAGAAGGAGGGTGCAGATAGCGGGGAGAAAAAGAAGAAGAGAGAGTTGAAGAAGCCGAAGGCGCCGAATCCGCTGAGTGTCAAGAAACCGAAGAAGAGAGCAGATGAGAAGCCCGGGGCGAAGAGGGAGCGGACGGGTGATGAGGTTGACAAGCGGGATTTTGAGAAGGCGGCAGAAGACGGAGAGGCTGCACCGAAGGCAAAGAGGAGACGGCGACACAAAGGCGCAAGGCAGGTTGAGACTGGTGAAGATGGGAACGAGGCGACACCCACTGCTCCCGTTGAAGCGACGGCTGACTAGTCGATCCACATTCAAAAGAGCCTTTCTTCCTGTTTATATTCCCATGCAGTATGGCGTTTGGTTGGGCAAAGCAGAATTCAAATCATATACAGCAGAATAGTGTCATAGATTCCTCGACCACGACCATCATCAGCCGCGAAAAGATGAGATGAGAAACCCGCAACCCAGTAAAGGCATCGAAAACACCCAAACACCCATATTATGCAAATATTGTACACATCGGTATCCACAATGATTCGTCCACCACGTTATTGTACCGAGACCGAAACTCACTGCTTCTCTGCAGTCGCCGCCGCAGAAGCAGCGGCAGCGGCAGCAGGAGAAGTAGTGCCCTCGCCCGCGCTGGGACCCATCGCAGCAGCCCTCTCATCCGCCCAAATCTTCTCAATGCGCTTTCTCCTCTCCCGCGCGTCGTCCCGATTGCGCTTGGCCCGCTCATACCGCTCGCCCGCCAGACACTTGTTGACGTCGCGCTTGATGTCGTTGCAGTTGCCCAGTGCTTTGTGGAGGAAGCCTTGCGCGTGGCATTCGTCCAGGGCCGTCATAATTTCTTCGCAATCTAGAGGTTAGGGTTAGCGGGTGGACCGGATTGCTGGGAAAACCGAATATCCCAACGGCGGGACTATGGGGTACGTACTGATGTTGTATGGGGTATGGAGGTGGGAATGCATCTTGGCAGGTAATTATCGTGCTCTTTCTTAATAGAATTGAGGCTTGTGCGTCAAGTCGTTGAGATTGACCTCCGGCATTGATCCCCGAGTGGAACGATAGCCAGGGCGGTGTGGAAGACGGTGGGACATTCTGCTGGACTAATCGGCGGCCCGCTAAAAAAAAAATCTCAGGCTGTGAGGGGAATTGAAGAGCATTCTACCCTCTGAGGAGCTTCGACTTTGTTCAGCTTCCCTCTGCATCGTTGCAGGAGTGTGTACTTGCATCGTACACCCTCCCGATCTCCTTTCTTTCTTTTTCCATTGTGCAACCTAAAAATTACTCACAATGTCTTCTATGATTACCACCTCCGCTTGGGTGCGGCGCGGCGTCGCGGCCCAATTTCCCACGAAGTATGAAATTGACGAGAAGGAGATGGATCGCATTTCGAAGCTTGCGCGCATGCAGCTCGAGGAAGCGCGAGAGGATCTGAGTGCTGCGCAGGGCAATGTCGATTCTGCAGACAAAGATGACGATGCGATGGAAGAAGACATTGTGGTGGAGAAGGATGAGAAGAAGGATACGTCTGTAAAGATGTGAGAACTTGATTCTATAGGCAGGACGGTTGTCATGGCGAGGCTGACCATAACGGACAGTGACGACGACGATCTGAAAGAATACGATCTCGACCACTATGATAGCGACGAAGTGGACGAGGACGGCGAGAAAGTTACCATGTTCGGTAATGTAAAGTCGCTCGCCTACCATCAGCCCAACGAGGAGGACCCCTACCTGGTAGTTCCGGAGGACGAGGACGACGAAGAGCGTGAGGAGCTACAGATTCTTCCGACGGACAACCTGCTGCTGGCGGGTAAGGTTGAGGACGAGGTAGCTCACCTCGAGGTCTATGTCTACGAGGACAGTGCGGATAACCTCTATGTTCACCACGATATCATGCTGCCCGCTATCCCTCTGTGCTTGGAATGGCTGGACTTCCCCGTCGGAAAATCCGGCGAGAATGGCAGCACGACAGGAAACTTCGTCGCCGTTGGAACAATGGAGCCCGATATTGAGGTCTGGGATTTGGATGTCGTCGACTCGATGTACCCGAATGCCATCCTCGGCCAGGGCGGCGTGGACACGGAGGCCGATGCCAAAAAGGCGAAAAAGAAGAAGAAGGTTAAGGCGAACGACGAGTTCCACGTCGACTCTATCCTCGCTCTCGCTGCGAACAGGCAACATCGCAACCTTCTGGCGTCCGGTTCCGCCGATCGTACCGTCAAGCTCTGGGATCTAAACACAGCGAAGGCCGCCAAATCATACAGCCACCATACGGACAAGGTGTGCTCCCTAGACTGGCACCCCACGGAATCCACCGTCCTTCTCACGGGTAGTTATGACCGAACCATCGTTGCCGCCGACATGCGCGCCCCTGACTCCAAAGCCCGCTGGGGCGTAGACGCCGACGTCGAGACCGTCCGCTGGGACATCCACGATCCAAACTTCTTCTACGCCACCACCGACGCCGGTATGGTCTACCGCTACGACATCCGCAACGTGCCCGCGACCCCTAAGGACTCCCGGCCCGTCTGGTCCCTGCAAGCCCACGATTCGTCCGTCTCCTCCTTCGACATCAACCCTGCCATCCCCGGCTTCCTTGCAACAGGCTCGACAGACAAGCAGGTCAAGCTGTGGAACGTGGAGAACGACAAGCCGAGCATGGTTGTCTCGCGCAAGCTCGAGGTCGGCAAGGTCTTCTCGACGACATTTGCGCCGGACTCGGAGGTCGGCTTCCGTTTGGCTGTGGCCGGTAGCAAGGGCACTGTTCAGATCTGGGATACGTCTACCAATGCTGCCGTGCGGAGGGCGTTTGTTTCTCGCATGCCGGCGCTTGAGGGAGAGGTGCAGGAGCGGATGGTTGGAATGGCGCCTGATCAGGATGAGTCGGATGATGATGGGGCACCGGAGACCGGTGCTGCTGGAGGAGCGGATGGCTGGGAGTCCATGGATGAGGATTAGATGTTCGATTGGGGATGATTAGAAGGTGATGGGTGCATTGTTATTGGATATTTGGTGGACTTACTCCATACATTTATAGCGCACCTTGTTAGCTGTCAACTGCATGCAATGAAAAGTTACGATACCCATACTTAATGCTGTGATCTGCTAACTACGTCTGATCTTAAAAATGGTATCGCATTGCATGCCACTGCTGAGTAATATGCGTTAGGTACCCATTGTAAGGCCTGATAATGTTGAGCAGGTGATATAACAGTTACTCTATAAGCTCTGTCTAGGTCCAGAAATTGCATGCCCCGGAGTGTATTGCTGCGCTGAAAGACGTTCTGGATCTCACCTTGGCTACTGGTGCTTCGGATTCCGAAATAATCTCTTCGGCAGTATGATTCATTGATGTACGGAGTACTGAGGGTGCTAGTACTAAATATAAATAGTAACTATGGTCAATGTTCTAGTGATTGATGATAGTAATACTCCGTAGATTCGTAGCGAATCCGCGTGCAGGTATGTATGTACGAAGCACTGCTAGTCTGTTCCTGAAAGACTCTATAGTAGTACAAGTCTACAAGATATTGAAGATAAGCACGAGCGACAGGCACACAAGGAGACCCGTGCGCTGGACCCGTGTGCGTATCAGCCGGCAACTTTGCCGGCCAGCTGCATGAACTGTTGCCAGATGCGCTGTTGATGTTCTCCCGACTGTCCAACTCCAACTCCAGTTTAGTAGCAGTGGAATCTGATGGCATCGGTGTTTGGCTGCCCTGAATCCAGGTATCAGCCAGAATCAGGCAAACATGGTTCCCAAGTCGCAACGAGTCCAGGCCGGGCAAACGGTGGGTTTTCAGGGCCGGCCCCACGAGGTGGGGAGCGATTTGTCTGGCCAATGATGACAATTATTGGACAGCGGACATGGTCGGGGTGATTTGTGCCACTGCCTGGCCAGCACTGCATCAGTGCGGATGACACCGACGATTGCTTTTTCTGAGTTGTATGAACAAATGCAGAAGCGCCGAAGGCACTGTGCCACAGCTCCTGGCATCCAGATGAGCTTCATCCTCCGCGCCGGAAAATGAGGCCACGCTCTAGGAGCAAGTCTATCAGTCTGAGACGGGTCGGCGGAAAATCGTTGTTTCATCCTCCACGCATGAAGCAAATGGGCGTTTCTAGAGGCCGCCACGATTCCGTTCCTGGCGCCAAACCGAGCTGGCGCGACTGTAAGCACCATCCTGGCTGACCCGGCGGTAGATGACTGGTCCATATTGATTGAGTCGCATTATCTTTCGGCATGGCTCCGCCAATTAGGGATGCTCATCCACGTTGCCGGCGAGGACGTCACTGTCTCCTCAGTTGACCCCTCGATGTGATGATCGGACCTGACAGTGTGACAAATCGATGGCCACGAGAGAGGTTCTCTTCCCACATGGCCTGCATCAGCTGGCCTGGCCGTGGTCGGAGAACCGGCGTCGGGCGTGCTCGCTGAAATTATGGACTGTAAAATTGGCCGGCGTCCAGCGTTGAGAGAACCGCGGTTCGTCGGGCAATTGAAAATTCTTTGAACGGCAGGCGAACAAAGACCCGTTGTTGGCAGGAAGAAGAATTTTTACCTGGGTTCAACGGTTCGAGTGGATGAACTTAGCACAAAGACAAGTCGGCGGTATTGGATACTGAGTGGTGGTGGTCGTGGTCGCCCAATAAAGCAGCCCAGACCCTTCGGGCAAACCCTCAAGTCTCAAGAATATCGTTCGCCTCGTCGCCTCGTCGCCCCTTCTCTCCCTCCAGTCCTAGATTCCCTCCTTTCCATTCCCTAGTCCTTGACATACTAGAGCCCTTCCTTCTCTAGGCTGGATTTTCCTCGACTTCAATTCTCATATCTGCGACCTGGTTGTCGCCTTGATTTTTTACTGATTTCAACCTTGCTGCTGCAGCAACTCGGCGGCGCCCCCCTTGAGTCAGAGTTAGATCTTCGGTGACCCGTGGACGACTTCGACAACATCATCAACTCTTTGCTGTGCAAAAAGTTCAGAAAAAAACATTCTTTGACTCCGAATCAGCGTGAAAGACGTACGGAATCTGATAACAGCGATCTTCACAGCCGCGATCGGCCACATTCTTTGCTCCTCCACGCCAAGATAAGAACTATACAGCGAAAGTATCGCCAACGATCATTCGAAATCTTAATCATAGGAATCAAGCTCCTAGCGACCAAAACGGCGAGCCGATAGAGACATATCTTTCAACCTGTTTTGCAAATCGATGTGTTACAGGTTCGCGACTTGATTTCGTCACTTCATCTACTCGCACTCGATAACCATGTCGACTCTAACCAGAGCATTTACCAAGCGCTCCAAGCGCATTGAAGTATCTTCGCCGATGCCTTATCGTGAGGGCCAGGTGAAGCTGGCGGCCGGTACAATCAAAAGAGGCAAGATCTCAGCACCAGTCGAACTTTTGTCGACTACGAATATGCTTGCCTACAATGCGCCGGATCTTCACTCAGCATCCTCGTCCTCCACCTCGTCCTTACAATCTCCCGACGATTCAGATCGGTCGTTCAGTCAGCACAGTTTCCCTTCACCGACCACTACACCTGCAGATTCGCCAATCGAACCGAATCCGCTGTCAGGATACTTTCCGAAACGGTCTGCAACTGTGACAAGCCATCCGCGATCCTCGTCATCGACCACGTCCTCGAATGACGCTCCGATTATTCCCAGGCGTGCGCTTTCTCACACCAAGCGAAACCACCAGGAGTTGGCGCGCCAGCGCTCCATGAAGCGCATGTCGCCTCCGTCTGACATCAGTGGCAATGTGGAGCGACCAGCTTACAATGACTATCATACGGAACCTCACCCGTTCGGCAAAGAGTTAGAGCAAGTCAACGAAGTTGTCGAGGAATTTGGTGGCGCCCCTCTATTTGACGAGGAAGAACAGATTCTGCATAGAAAAGGTCTTAAGAAGTACTCGGTGAACGACTATCTTGTGGAGATTGAAGACCTTTATGGCAGCATTTTTAACGATCGGCTGGGTCCGATCGCTTCCACATCCTGGCTTTGAATAATATGAGGACTAAATGCCTTCTAACTCTCTGATAACGGGGCTCGATGCCCGGTCCCGACCAGTGTCACTTCATTACGACCAACTAATTTCACTCTCTTTATGACCCTCATCGTTGTTTTCTCTTGCTGTTCGTTATATACCTCAGGAGATGTTGCTACGGTACAACATCTCCCTACCGTCTTTCTGTTTATTTCATGTGATTCTATCTGGGATGCGTTATGGGTACTATGTACTGTTTCGAGTGAAAATTCGTTCGGGGTGAAGACAGCCAGATTGTCATGGTTTTCAGACGAATGAGAAAAAACTTGACTGAATTGCTGCCGGGTACTCGTAGTTTCGATATAACCTGAAAAGGAAATGTAGGCATCCCGAGTCGACACTGGCCAGTGGTCACGGGTCCATGCGGCCTCAAGCTCCACTCGCCCCACATCAAACTTTTCTCCGCTCGAGATTCCTCGAGTTTTTTGAGGACGTCTTGCTCTCTTTCTTCTTGTCTCATGCCAGACATACACATCCTCAAAACACTTCGTCATCTTTTTCAGCTTGCGCAAGCGAGTCGATTCTTCGAGTCCTCTAGTGTGATGGACAGACTGATGAAGCCCTCGGTGCACTTCCCCTTTCGAAGCGCTTGATCTTTGTACCTACAGCATTGTCGTGTGCTTGGTTTCTATCTTTGTTGTATTGCCTAAAAGTCACTTGGAGCGCATTGAATGACGCAGTTATCGGTACTGCATTTGCTTCTCAAAAGTTTAGATCTGATTCAACTGTGATATCACCGCCCATGGTCTTACTCGCCAGTGCCTCGCGCCGCCCAGCGACGGGACTACACACGCCGTCTAAGATGATAGCAGCATCATCACCGGCGTCCATACTGAAAACATCTAAGACACCCACATCAGCGGCGGGCTTAAAACACAAAATGGAGGACATGGATCTCTCCCTCTCCCCCGCATCCTCCATGGCGTCCGACGCAGACGGCCTGCCCAGTCCTCGGAAAAAGACCCGGGTGCAGTTCGACGAAGACGTGGAAATGCGGGAGATTTCGTACAACGACAAGACACAGGACGGGAGTCAAGGGACAACGGACAAGAGCGCAGCCGTGGTGAGAGAGGAGGTCCGGCGGGCTATCCAACGGCATGTCTCTGGAGGCGATAGCGAGGCCTATGACCGCGTCAAGGAAATTTTCGCCATCAACCCCCGGCGGCGGGATGCGAATGGCATGCCGCCATCAAATGTACCTACACACAATACACTGAAACATCATCTCATGGGTCTTCTGTCGAACGTGGCAGCCTTGGATCGCAGCTGCAACGGGCTGGTTCAAGCCGTGCTAGACAGCGAGTGGCTTGGGCGCGACGAGTCGTACATCAAGCTGTATATCCGGTTTTTGGGGAACCTTGCGGCTGCACAAGGAAGCTATCTGGGTTCTGTACTTAAGATGCTGACCAACTACATGGGCGAGCTCCCCAAGGGCACAGGGAAGCTGCCCGGGTATCCGCATGTCGAACCCGCTGAGGCCTACACCCGCGTACATATGGCAATGCGTCATGTCCTGCAACTTGTTCCTTCTGGAAGCGGCTCGCTCTCCCCAATCATATCCTCCCACTTTCCGTTTGATACGGACTCGGCCAAGGCCAACATTGCCTATACCCAAAATCTCATCAGAGTCATCCGCTATGCGCCGGAACTCCAGGCGGACATCCTCGCTCTGATTACCGAGAAGCTGGTCAAGATCGATGTACAAATTCAGGTTGATATGGACGATCTCGAGGACGAGGAGGGCGAAGAGGTTCTGCATGCCGTCTCTCCTGAGGCTGTTATGTTCGCCGAAGACTTAGACGACGATGACGATGACAACGCTTCCGTCATGAGCGATGAGTCTATTGAGCCCGAATCGCGAAGACTGAAGACTATCAAGGAGAATATCCTCAAACTGGACGGCATGATTGATACCCTATTTGAATATTACGCACCACCCTTTACATCAGGCACGCCTGACGACAAGGAAAACGCCCTCGACCTCCTCCTCAGCCATTTCTCAACCATCATCCTCCCCACCTACCGCTCCCGCCACTCACAATTCCTTCTCTTCCACTTCTCCCAATCCTCTCCGGTCCTCGTCGACCGCTTCGCCGCTACATGCGTCCAGCTCATCTTCAACAAAGCGCAGCCCGCCATCCTGCGACAATCTGCTGCCGCGTATCTCGCTAGCTTTGTCGCCCGTGGCGCTCACATCTCCAGCGAAGTCGTCCGCGACGTCTTCGAACTCCTCGGCACACACCTCGACACTCTCCGCCTAGACTACGAACCCTCTTGCCGCGGTCCCGACCTCCGCCGTTTTGGCCCCTTTTACTCTACCGCCCAAGCCCTCCTCTACATCTTCTGCTTTCGATGGCGCGACCTCACAACGGCCGCCATGGAAGGCGACACTCCCGAGCAAATTGACGAGCTCGAACCCGAGGACATCACCTTCCCCCCTTCCATCCGAGACGTCCTCCACAAAGCCATCCTTTCCAAACTCAACCCTCTCAAGGTCTGCTCCCCGGCCATCGTCTCCCAATTTGCGCGCATGTCCCAACACCTCAACTTCATCTATGTCTTCACCATCCTCGAGACAAACAAGCGTCTCCGCATGTCTACATACCGCAATATTGCCGCCCTCTCAGATCCACGCTATAGCCACGTTGAGCGCGAGACCCGCGCTGGCGATGATTTGGGTTACCAGCTAGACGCTTACTTCCCGTTCGACCCCTACCAGCTCCCGCGAAGTCGGAGATGGCTAGAGGGTGATTATGTGGAATGGCGTGGGATTCCCGGTCTAGATGACCGGGATGATGACGATGATAGTGATGATCTTGAAGAAGCGTCTGATGGTGAAGATGACCTGAGTGACGGGACGGAAACGGACCATGAATGAACAAACATACTATATACTACCTTGTGATATCCACCTGTTGGCAAAAACTACTTGAGATATATGTGATGATATATTATGATGTCTATCTATTTTGATAATATGATACGAATATCGGAGCCATAGGTTTAGTCAAACGTGGGTATAATCACACTGTCCTGTATAGCCCCAAAAATGGGTGCATCCTAAAGATTTGCTGCACCTAAGGCAATGGGAATCCATCAACCCACCATCACCTCGGCCATAGTTGGTTCCGTAATTGACAGGGAGACTGCTCACTATCTATATACGTGTTTCCGTTATATATTTGAGAGAATTACAAAGCCAACCCAAGCTAGATTATGAAGAACATGATCATATTCGCGAATCTGCAGCTGAATCATAGCACTGTACAACAAAAGCCTGGAAAATCGATACCTCTATCCCAAACGCCATGCCGATGATAGTGCCTGCACTAGAAGTCTAATGATAAGGAATTGTGACAATGTACGCTTTAAAAAACAAGGATTTTGAGCAGCAATTACTTCTCAAAGATGGCCTTCATGTCGGCGCAAGCGTCCTTATAGAGGATATTCACCTCCGTGGTGTTCCGGAAGGGGTTGGCCGACTTGTCCCAAGCATGACGCGCCTTTTCGACCATCATCGCACGCACGTGTTTATTGGTATCTTGTAGTCGACGGCAAAATACTTGTCCCTCGTTTAGCAGCATATCCCATTCACACATGTAGAAGAAAATATCATGCGGTAGGGAGTCGCGCAGCGCCTCGTCGGTGGCATGTACCGGCGAAGCATATGGCGACCTGCGCTGCTCAAGGTCCGGCACGTAAGATTCGTCAAAAAGGTCGGTAAAGAAAGATGGCAGCGTCTTATTGGGCATGATGCTCATTGCGCGACGGTGCTCACGGGGCTCGTCGAAGTCCAGAATGGGATACCAGCAAAAGAGCGCAACAATGTGCAAGTCACTGGCGGTCACAGCCACCAGCTGATGAGTAGAGTCGGCTCGGCTCAACCAGCGCTCATGCTCCGCCTGGACAATCAGGTCCCGGAGCCGCAGGGGTACCGTGACAGCCAGGTTCCCGCCGGCGGAGAAGCCGCTGAGCGCGATGCGAGAAACATCAAGACCTAATTCCGCGGCGTGACTGGCCAGATACTGGAGAGTCAGGACGCCGTCATCAACAGCGGCGGGAAACGGATGCTCGGGTGCTCGGCGATAGCCAACACTAACAACGACAGCGCCAACGTCGGATATGACGGCCTGGGCCCATCGGGAATCGTCAGACGGACCTCCGAGCGTAAATCCGCCTCCGTGGAAGTTCACGACGACCGGCAGCCGGCGGCCCTCCTTCCGATTACGTGAGTAGTCGGGTGGACAGTAGAATTGTAAGACGACTTTGGATGAACCAGACGGAAACGAGCGGGAGAAATTGGGACTCGGAGGCCGCGGGTGTGGAATGTTGTGGAAGATCATGCCCAGACGCATCAGGAAGCGCCAGAACACGGCCTGGACATATAACCACCAGCGAGAAGTCGCCATGACAGCGAGACCTTCAGCTGGGCAAGAGTAGCACGGAGATAGGAAAATCGAATGCCGTACTCCGTACCGTAGCAGGCCGTGGTAGAATTAGACAAGGGAGTTCGTGGATTGCAACCACAAGCAAGTGAGACTTGACAGAGGAAAGGAAGGACTCGATCCTGCGAGCAGAAGATGGTAGCGAGAGCAAGAAGAATAGAAACGAACGAAGTGGATTGTGCGACGAAGAACAGAGCGACAAGGTAGTAGTAGAATGAGGCGAAGCAAAGACGAAAGCCAAGAGGGCCGAGACTTGTGCGGAGAAGAGAGCCGATCAGAGAGGTAGGAGTATAGAAATAAGAGCGAGGGGCTGTCGGCAAGTTACTGTTCATATGAGGAATTGAAGGAAACCTGGTATGTACTAGTTCAAAGATAGTAAACAAAGGCAGGTAATGATGATGATATCGAATACTCTCAAACCCTCCGGGCAGAGTGATTTGACGGCCCCAAATTCCGGATTCTCCCAGAGTCCACAGCGAGGAATGACATCACGGCCCTGGTTCATCCCACCAGCGGTTATCAGGTTTAAGGCTGAAGTCCTGCTTTATAAGCTTTTTGCCCTCCTTGGACCTCTTCACAAAGAAACAAAGCGTCCCTTAACTTCTCTCCGAGGAACTCCCACGGGGCTGACAGCCTTACCCAAGCCTTACTCATACGCGCTCTCCATTCCAGGGTCCAGGTCCAGCCCAATCCGCCGCGGCCTGCCCCTCTTATTATTCTTCTGCCTTACCTTCTTCTCTCCTCTCCTCCCCCTCAATCGCATGCTCCGTTCAATTCCGCTGTTACCAGACCGTCAACATGTCCATTAAGCGGGCACTATCCAAAATCAAGCCAAAGCTTGGAGAGTCTCCCCCGGCCTCTCCCTCACACTCCAGACATGGCTCGACCTCCCGCACCTCCTCGCCTCGTCGCAACATCCTGAGCAGCTTCCTCCCCAGCCGGGACTCTGCTTCTTCTTCGGAAGATGTCTCCGACGATGCCTCCGGTGCAGGCACAGTGAGTAAAAACCAGCAGAAGCGCCTGGCTCGTCGCCAGAGGAAGAGCGAGCAGCGCTCTCGGATGAGTGAGGACATTGGTGGTGCCTCATCCGAGTCGGAACGTCGACACAAGGAGGAGATTAGCCAGGCCATTCGTGACGAGAGCCCTGAGATGCGCGCACGATATGGCGACCTTCCCCTGCTGCAGTCGACTACCCGGAAGCGAGAGAAACGCCTCGACTTCGACACCATTACTGCGGACATGGTCGGTCAGCAAGTGTTCTTTCAGGCCAGACTGCACATCATACGTCGGATGAGCGCGAAGCTGGTTTTCCTGGTCTTCCGGCAGCAGCTGTCGACCTTCCAGGGTGTCCTACACGAGGAGCCTGGCGTCAAGTCCATTGCCATGGTTCAATGGGCTGAGCACTTGAAGACGGGCTCCATTGTTCAGGTTCGCGGCACAATCAAGGCTCCCGATGTTCCTGTCCTGGGTTGCACGATTCACGACGTTGAAGTGGCCATTGATGAAGTTCATCTTGTTGTTCGTCGTGAGGAACCTGTTCCTTTCAGTGTCTATGAGGCGGAGATCCGCACGGCGGAGGAAGACCTGGTTGAAGGCCGTCGTAGCCATATCTCAGACCGGACCCGCCTGACAAACCGCTTGCTCGACTTGCGCACCCCTACCTCCCAGTCCATCTTCCGCGTCCAGTCTGCTGTCGGCAATCTCTTCCGGTCCGCTTTGGACGAGCAGAGATTCATCGAAATCCACACCCCCAAATTACAAGGTGCCGCTACCGAGTCTGGCGCCAGCGTCTTCGACGTCAACTATTTCGGCCGCGATGCTTTCTTGGCGCAAAGTCCCCAGCTTGCCAAACAGATGGCCATTGCAGCCGATTTCGGTCGTGTATATGAAATTGGAGCCGTGTTCCGTGCGGAAAACTCCAACACGCACCGCCACCTGACAGAGTATACCGGCCTTGATATCGAGATGTCGATTGAAGAACACTACCACGAGATGTTGGAAGTGCTGGACGCCGTCATCAAGAATATCCTTAAGGGGATCTACACGAAATACCGCCGCGAGATCGAAATCATTAAGCACCAATTCCCCTCCGAAGACCTTGTTTGGCTTGATGAAACCCCAATCATCCGCTTCACCGACGGTATTAAGATGCTCAATGAATCAGGGTGGCGGGATGATGAGGGCAATCCGCTGGCTGAAGACAAGGACCTTGGTACTCGAGATGAGATCCGCCTCGGTGAACTAGTGAAGGAAAAGTACAAGACCGACTACTACGTCCTCGACAAGTTCCCTGTCGATGCACGTCCTTTCTATGCGATGCCCGACCCTGATGACGGCCGTTTCACCAACTCCTTTGATATGTTCATTCGTGGTCAAGAGATCGTCTCTGGCGGCCAGCGTATCCATGATCCTAACATGCTCGAGGAGAACATGCGCCGTGTTGGCATCAACCCCGACACGATGGAGGAATACATGGAAGGTTTCCGCTGGGGAGCTCCGCCGCACGCGGGTGCTGGTATTGGCTTGGAACGAATGCTCATGCTCATTCTGAAGTTGGGTAATATCCGCCTCGCATCTCTCTTCCATCGCGACCCGAAGAGTTTCCCTGCCAAACCGCCCACCCTGCAACTGCGCCACCCCGAATCTTCTACCATCGACCCGCCATGGGTTAAGGAGAGGAGAGGTGCCGTGGCCCAGAGTGAAAATGAGCTGCAACCAATCGAGCACTTGATTGCAAACTACGGTGATGCCACTTCCACATCATGGGGTGATGAGCGGTTCAAGATCTGGCGTGACATGGCCACTGGTGCTGCTGTTTCTTACGTGGTCAGCAGCAGCAACTATGCCGTGATCCCCGGTAACCCGCTGTGTGATGCTAGACAATATGGCCGAGTCATCTCTCAGTTCCTGCAATGGTTACGTCGTGAAACCAAATACAAACCCATCTGGCTGCTTTGCTCTCCTGAAGTCGAGACTGTGCTCGGCGAGAAACTCGGCTGGCGCAGCTTGTCCTGCATTGCAGAAGAGGTGGTAGAGCCCTCGCGCAACCAAGCTGCCATGGATGGTGAGCTTGCCCGGAAGATTCGTCGCACAGAGAATGAGGGTATCAAGATTGTGGGCCTTAACCAGGGCGAAATGGTGTCTGAAAGCGTCCGTGAGGCGATTGATAAACGTATTGAAGACTGGAAGAACGGCCGCAAGGGTACCCAGGTACACCTTTCAGACATCCACCCATGGCGCGATCACGAACACCGCTGGTACTTCTACGCGGTCGACAAGGAAGGTACAATCTGTGCCTTTGTCACCCTGGTTCTGATTTCGCCCACCTACGGCATGCAGGTCAAATACACCTTTGACTTCCCCGGCTCTCCCAACGGTGTCATTGAGTCTCTCATCACCCACGCCATTCAAACAGCCGGTCGCTCTGGCGTTAAGAAACTCACCTTTGGCGCTGGAGCGACCAACACCTTGACCCCGGGCCACAATATGCACGGCGCCAAGATGAAGATGCTCCAGCACACTTACGACGCTCTCGCGAAGCAATTCCACCTTGTTCGCAAGAGTGAGTTCCGTGCCAAACTCGGTGCCGAGGACGAACCGCTCTACATCGCCTACCCTCCTCACGGCCTGGGCCAGAAAGGTATCCGGGCCATTCTGCACTTTTTCGAAGATTAATCGAAGAATCTATTGGAATCTCATACACCATTGTTGCATATGGCCTTGGTTTGTCAGATAGAGTGGCTTTGATATGATCTCTTTTCATTTGTTTGCTCATCATGATCTTTTCGATTATTCCCCCATCTGTTAGTTGTCAAGATGTCTTCCTGTTTCAGCTGGATACATGGACCCATACACGAATTGCTTCGATGCTCATGTCTTTATGAATAAATAATGCATTGCAATTTTGAAATTAATGTCTTTCTAAGAACGTTTGCTTTTTCAACAGTTATTCATTGAAGATTGCTCGTTTGATCTAGATCTACTAATACAAAGTGGAAGGATCATTGATTCTTACCTAGTGTTTGCCAGGTGCTCCGAAAGCTATCCACCCAGAGTAAGAACAGATGAGAATGTCTTGGTACGTAAAAACGTCCGCAGAACATACTCGAAGCCGTGCGAACTTTGCTGTAGTACTGTAACTAGGCGCTAGCTATGTGGCCGCAGCATCGTTTCTTCCCGAGCTCTCAGAAGGTTTGTCGTCCTCTTGCTCATCGGACCTTCTTTCCATCAGGCTGTTCGGCGACACCAGCCAAATTCACCACACTCGCAAACTCCCTAGCGACCCACCTCGCTATAGTAATTGCCAACAATGAGACAACGCCTATCCAAGCCGCTGTCGGGACCAGGCTCTTCGGAAACACATTGCTTAGAAACGGGTCGAGGATGATATCTGCCAGTACCGGTGGCACATTTTCCATCAAGTCTTGATCCAGCGAGAAATAATCTGCCGCGGCGGAAATGCGAAGGAATAGCACCGAGTCCGCATCTGAGTTACCACCTTGGCGACCGGGTATGGCCGCTGCAGACGAGTAGGAGCTTATAGAATCAAGAAGTGCACGGTCTTCTAAGAGTTCGGGTACGGTATACGTCGATAGAGTAAATGCGGTTGGTTGCTATTGTCGCAAAGTTAGTCCAGACAGGAACATACAAATTGTTTAGGGCTGCGTATGGTGAGAACTTACAGTGGCCAGCCAGCAAATGCGAACCTCGTACCGTTGTCCGGGGTTGAGGTTCTCGAGGAGATACCAGGAGTCCGTGCCACGGATTCCGACTTCTGTAAGGAACGAGGCATTGAGTCTCGTCCGGAGCATGCCGTTTGCGGGCGTGAGGCGTTCAAGCCCTAGATCACCGAGCGCTGGGTCTGGGGAGACTGCCGAGGGGGCGATGAAGATGGTTTTCTCGACATTGGCGCTGACGAGGAGCGAGAGCAGGAAGGTGACGTAGAGGTATAGAAAGAGCATCCTGAAGGTATTCACATGGTCCAGATGGCGCTTGCAAATGGACGGACTTGCTCAAATTCGGCCTTAAGATCTGAGCTCCGTACACTGTAGGGCCCGAGCCGGAGAAGTACTCCGTAAACACGCGGGATGTGAGATGTGATGCCTCTCAAATGGTAGTTATCGACCGACTCGCGTCATGACCACCGAGAGTACATGGTCCTGCTCAATGCGGACGAACAAATAAGCTCACGTAAAAAGCGTTGTCAAGGAGATCGTGTAACGTATTATTTGGTAGATCTAAGATAATCGAGTCGGGTTCGCGGGTTTGCGCTTCAACGGCGGACGGCCAGATTGCCCTGCTGCGTCAAGCTTCACGTGACTATGCTGCTTACTCATTCTTCACCGCCAGGAGCGACGCGGGTCTCTGGCACCCAATCACAGCGGTCGAAAGGCAACGCGACCCAAAATGGATGGACAACAACTTCAACAAGACAGCAAAAGAGGTTAAGTGACAGCGCATAGCGAAGAGAACAGCGAAAAAAAATCGTCCCCAGCAAATCGAATCGTCCGATCGGCCGAAATCCCAGGCAATTGCTTTTGCTGCTAAATCCCGCCGTTGCCAATAGTGAGTTCGCGGCGCTCCCACTGGTTCCAAGCGTGTTCAGGCTCGGTTGCCCCCCTCTGTTGTTCCCCCCCATATCTCATCCTCGCTTTTTGTGGTTCCCGCCTACTATTTACCCAACCCCTGAAGCCCGTCCAGAACTCCAGATCGTCCGCTGGGCCTAGTTTTCTGCTCTTCTTCTCGTTCTCCAATCTCTACCCTTTCCATTTCACCCTTTACCTCTAACCTCACCAACCCACACAGACAAAATGAGAGAAGTTATTAGCTTGAACGGTGCGTTTTGTGACCCGTGCCCCTTGATTGCCTGCTCTGCTAATTTGCCTTTGCTCTCTAGTCGGCCAGGCCGGTTGTCAGATCGCCAATTCCTGCTGGGAGGTAAATCAATCACGTCTTGGATACTTGAGGGGAGAGGGGAGGAAAAAATGATTGCCGTTAGTGGCGTGAAAATTTGGAGTGCTGACTTTTCTTGCTGTTTAGCTCTACTGCCTTGAGCACGGCATCCAGGTACGTGATCATTGGGGATTGAGATTAAGTCTCAATGCCTTTCTCTGCTCTTTTGATTGCCCATTGTGATGGTTTGGCGACGCGTGGTGCTGACTGACTGTTCAGCCCGATGGATACTTGACCGAAGAACGCAAGCAGGAAGACCCTGACCACGGATTCAGCACTTTCTTCTCCGAGACTGGTACGCATCAATAACACGCGACTTCTGACTACAATCGTGCTCTTCTGACACGCGTTTTGTATTCAGGCCAAGGAAAATACGTTCCCCGTACCATCTACGCCGATCTTGAGCCCAACGTTGTCGATGAGGTCCGCACTGGCACCTACCGCAGCCTTTTCCACCCCGAGAACCTGATCACCGGCAAGGAGGATGCCTCAAACAACTACGCTCGTGGTCATTACACCGTTGGTAAGGAGATGATTGACCAGGTTCTTGACAAGGTTCGCCGCATGGCAGACTCTTGCTCTGGTCTCCAGGGTTTCCTTGTCTTCCACTCCTTCGGTGGTGGTACCGGTTCCGGTTTCGGTGCTCTTTTGATGGAGCGTCTCTCTGTCGACTACGGCAAGAAGTCTAAGCTCGAGTTCTGCGTCTACCCCGCCCCCCAGAACGCTACCTCCGTTGTCGAGCCCTACAACTCTATCCTTACTACCCACACCACCCTTGAGCACTCCGACTGCAGCTTCATGGTCGACAACGAGGCTATCTACGACATCTGCCGCCGCAACCTTGGTATCGAGCGTCCCAGCTACGAGAACCTCAACCGCCTGATCGCTCAGGTCGTCTCTTCCATCACCGCTTCTCTGCGTTTCGATGGCTCTCTCAACGTTGATCTGAACGAGTTCCAGACCAACCTTGTCCCCTACCCCCGTATTCACTTCCCTCTGGTGGCCTACTCCCCCGTCATCTCCGCCGACAAGGCTTCCCACGAAGCCAACTCCGTCCAGGACATCACCATGTCTTGCTTCGAGCCCAACAACCAGATGGTCAAGTGTGACCCCCGCAACGGCAAGTACATGGCCACCTGCCTGCTGTACCGTGGTGATGTCGTCCCCAAGGAGACCCACGCCGCTGTCGCTACCCTCAAGACCAAGCGTACCATCCAGTTCGTCGACTGGTGCCCTACTGGTTTCAAGATCGGTATCTGCTACCAGCCCCCTCAACAGGTTCCCAACGGAGACCTCGCCAAGGTCAACCGTGCTGTGTATGTTTCCGTTTATCCCCTTGTCAAGGAGGAGTCAAAAGGCTAATATATGAACAGTTGCATGCTGTCCAACACCACAGCCATCTCCGAGGCCTGGTCCGCTCTCGACCACAAGTTCGACCTCATGTACTCCAAGCGTGCCTTCGTTCACTGGTACGTTGGTGAGGGTATGGAAGAAGGTGAATTCTCTGAGGCTCGTGAGGATCTTGCCGCCCTTGAGCGCGACTACGAGGAAGTTGCCAGCGACTCCCTGGAGGAGGAGGGTGAGGAAGTTGAGTACTAAGTGTAAAGCTTCTTTAACGATTCTGTTGGGAGCCAGGGTAGCCTAGATGATACGCTGGCTGCATGCAAATAGGAGAACTTGGCTTAGTACAGATTACTTGTGGCTTTTCTGTTGATATATCTTTAATATTCCCGAAACAGCGAAAATTTACCTCTCGTTGACTATTTATTTAATGTGGCTTCGATACAAAGTATGCAGTGTGGTGGTGGAATTGCTCGGTCTGTGGGTAAGCATACATTTAGGGGAGCATGGTTACCCACATACCAGAAAGGTATCTAATATCTATGCTCATTGAATGCGGAGTACACGAGAGCAATCATAATGGATCCCGAGCAAATTACATAGCTTCGAGCAAATCAGACAGTCGGTGGTGCCATTGTTGGGGTTTTAGACTGCATACTGGCCCCCAGGAACAGGAGGTCGAGGAGAGCGGCACTGACCGCCCTGCCAACGCGGCCCCCCTCGAAAGACATCACGAGTGGTTCTTGACCCAGACCAGACGCCTGCTCACTCCAACCAAGACCGCAATTCTAATAATAATTTCCCTACCTACTCCATTTCCCCCTTGGGAGCTTCTACACAAATTCTTTCTCATTTTGCTCTGCGTGGGCTCAACTAAGTGGCTTCCCTCTTTCGAACTCCGTACCCCATAGCTTCCATACCCCGAGACAGCTGTCGCCTGGTCCGTCCATCCATGCCCGTCTAGTGACATCCGTGACGGCCCGCTTCGTACAATCATTCCGCATATAACGTCGGATTCCAAGGAGGAACTTGCTCCTTGCGAGCTATCATAATGGCTGACAATTGTGAGTTCCGACCACCATAACCTGCCTCATTGCGGGGAGCCAGCCCTCACCCTCTCAGGGGACCGGATGGGGGCATGATGACGAACGGAACTGACGGACGGATGTTGCTCCCTTAACAGCGCGCCAACCGAGTCTGAACTTGACTCCTGAAGAGAAGCGAGTCTTTTACCAGCTCTTCCAAGTCGCCGATACGACAAACCTAGGCGTCATTACAGGCGAGATCGCCGTCCCGTTCTTCGAGAAGACCAAGCTTGCCCCGGAAACCCTCGGATTGGTATGTCGAAACCCCAGCTTCCGCAGCATCGGACGCCCTCCTCTAACTGTTGGTTTCATCTCGTCGGTACTAGATATGGCAAATTGCGGATAGGGAGAACAGGGGGCTTCTGACTCCCTCCGGGTTTGGCATCGTGATGCGATTGATCGGGCACGCCCAGGCTGGTCGCGCACCAACGGATGAATTGGCACTACAACGTAAGTGGTCTTACGGTCTCGAAAACTGCTCCTTTCAAGAAGCGATCCCGTATTTATGCGTCATGCTAATCAACTACAGCCGGCCCGTTACCCAAGTTTGATGGCATTCCGATTGATGCCGCTATTCCGTCTCCGCGCGATGCCGGTGCAAGCAGTCCACAACCAGCCTCTGGTCCCATCCGAGTCCCGCCTTTAAACCCTGAAGATATCAACAAGTTCGTTGCTCTGTTCGAGAAGTCTGACGTCGCCAGAAGCGGAACCATATCTGGTAAGCAAACATTAGCCCAAATAGTGTATCTCGCCTTCATTGACATGTGAATCTCTATTGTAGGTGAAACTGCAAAACAGATCTTCGAACGCGCAAGGCTTCCGAATGAGATTCTCGGCCGGATATGGACCCTAGCCGACACTAAGCAACGGGGAGTACTCGATGCGACGGAGTTCATTATCGCCATGCACTTGTTATCATCGTATAAATCTGGCGTTATGAGAGGAATTCCCCAAGCGCTGCCGCCTGGCCTATACGAAGCAGCCGCTCGACGAGGTGGCGGTCGGCCTTCTTTCAGTGGACCACGGCCTGGACTCGATGTTCCTCCTGTTCCCGCAATTCCTAAGCAGTTTACAGGTCCCCAGAGGACTCAGAGTCCGCTCAGCAGACAACAATTCGGGTCTCCTCTCTCTGCGCAATCGACGGGTGGTGACTGGCTAGTTTCTCCGCAGGAGAAGCTTCAGTTCGACAACTACTTTAACACCGTTGACACGACAAAATCCGGGCTTATTAGCGGCGACCAAGCTGTAGCATTCTTTACGAAAGCACAGTTACCCGAGGAGACCTTGGCGCAGATTTGGGATCTTGCGGATATCGATGCTGACGGCCAACTGACGAGAGATGAATTTGCCGTGGCCATGTATTTGATTCGCCAGCAGTTTACGAACAAGGGACCCTTACCTCACACTTTACCCCCCGCGCTGATTCCGCCGAGTATGCGTCGACCAAGCTCTACGCACGCGGCGCCGGTTCCTGCTCCAGTCCCTGCTCCGGCTGCAGCACCGTCCCACCCTCCTGCCCCCGTTCAGACTGCTGCGGATGACCTCTTCGGTCTCGACCCATTCGCAACCGGGCCTGCAGCCCCGGCCCCGGCTCCTGCTCAAGTTCCACAGTCAACGGGCAACTCGAACTCTCCTTTTGCAACACCGAGCTCACCACTCCACCCAAGGTCCCCACCGGGTACCGCAAACGCATTCAAGCCTTTTATTCCCACTTCAACCTTCGGTCAGAGTTTACAACCACAGGCGACGGGTGCATCATCCGTTCCCTCAACGTCTAGAACACCTCAACCGGCGGACGACCTTCTTGGAGATAACGATCCCGAAGAGTCTAACAAGTTGACCCATGAGACTACCGAGCTTGCGAATCTTTCCAATCAGATTGGCTCCCTCGCGAATGAGATGCAAAACGTCCAGACGAAGCGAAGCGCTACCGAGCAAGAATTGTCTCAAACTTCCCAGCAGAAACGTGACTTCGAATCTCGTCTTGCGCAGGCTCGGACAATGTACGAACAAGAGGTAAAGCATTTTAAAGCCTTGGAAGAACGCCTGAAAACCTCAAAAGCGGAGACGACCAAGCTGCAGTCGGAGTATGCTCTAATTGAAGGCAGCAGACAGGATCTGCAAAGCCAGTACAACCAGGTTTCTGCTGCCCTCGCAGCCGATCAGCAGGAAAATGCAAGCCTAAAGGAGAAGATCCGGGAAGCCAATGCAGCAGTCGCTCAGCTGAAGCCTGCATTAGAGAAAATTCGTTCCGAGGCACGCCAACAGAAGGGTCTAGCAGCTATCAACAAGAAGCAATTGGCTACCGTAGAGGGAGAACGGGATAAGATTCAAGAAGAGATTGATGACTTGTCCAAGGAGCAACCAGCAGAGCCCGAGAGGGTTGCGTCCCCTGTCAGCAATCCTCCCGCTGTTGCAAGCCCGGCTACCTCTACGACTAGCCAGCATACTAACCCCTTCTTTAAACGCACGATGACTGGCTCAAGTGAGAGCAACAATATCACTTCGCCGCAGATTTCGAACGATCAACAACGCGCCTTTGATAGTCTCTTTGGTCCATCTTTTGGTGCTGCTCCAGCAACGGCTGTGACTCCGCCTCCCCCGACCTCGTTCCGCGCCGACTCCCGAGCGGAATCAGCAAGGTCTCCATCCGGCTCTGGGGTTCCAACTCCTTCGATGTCCCCACCACCATCCTCTGCTGGAGCGTTCGGCTCAGAACCACCCGCGCCGGCTCTGTCCAGACAAATGACGCCGAACGCTCTTCCTTTGAGTGGAACGCTCTCTGACACCACTTCCACAATGGTTTCTCCACCAGCTAGTCGATTTGGTACTCAGGATGCATCTAGTGTTGGAACCCCTTCACAAGCCGGTGTCAGTGAGGCTCATCCTACCTCTACATCTCCTTTTGATGAGACAGAGGATTCAAAGGAGCGATTCCCAGCGATCCCCGGTGCTTTCGACACCCCTTCAGGAGCCACCACATCGCCAGGTAGTGAGGAGAAACCGATTGATGCAAAGGACCCAAGCTTCGACGAATTGTTTGGTGGGCCAGCTCATCAGCGGTCCAAGTCTCAACAAAATAATGATTTTGAAGAGGCCTTCGCTGCCATGAAGGGGCCGAACGCGGCCACTACAAACGGTGCGCCAGAGTCCGAGTTCCCACCTATCCACGAGATTGATGACGACGACGACGATGACAGCACCGATAGCGAAGCACAATTAGGCTTCGATGATAACTTCACGCCTGTTTTCCCCCAGAATCATGCGGCCTCGAATTCAGAACAAATCGAGCCCTCGCAACTTGCTGCTTTCCCAACTCCGGGAGCTGCCAGTACTCCATCTGCGCCGCCTCCTCCTGCCGAGTCACAACCCAGTCCTCCTAAGTATGACGAAGAAGCCGAAAAGCAGGCCCCAGGGAATATGCCACCGGAGTTCGGTGGCTTGCTCCCAGAGAGAGGTGACCCAACTCAAGCCCCAGATGCTCCTCATTCCGTAGAGACTTCAACCGGGGCGCCGATTGTCGGCGGAGCGGCTCAACATGAGGACACCAAATCATCTCCGTCAGCACAAGCTCCAAGCGGAAGCAAGGCTCCTGATTTTGAAGCTGCTTTCTCCGGGCTAAACCTCGCCCCTGCCAAGGAGGCGGACGACGATGATGATGATGACGACGATTTCCCACGATCTGAGGGCAAGCCCAACATGGATTTCGATTTCTCATTTGACTCCGCAGCCGCTCAACAGCAAAAGGCTGCTCCTCCCGCTAGCGCGCATGGAAACGTGAGCTCCGACTTCTTCAGCTTCGATCAAAATGCCCCTGCTTCCACGTCTTCTGGCGCTGCCAATCCCGCCGCCAAACCAGAAGACCATGACTGGGACGCGCTCTTTGCCCCGCTAAATAACATGAAATCGCCTGGTGCCGAGGCAACAAACGGAGCAGCGCCTTCAACTTCCTCTCCCGATCCAAAGCAGCCCGGCTGGGCCCTTCAAAATGAGACACAAGATGACCCGAACCTCCAGCGTTTGACGGGAATGGGCTTCCCTAGAGACGCCTCTCTTGCCGCCCTGGAACAATTCGACTACAACATCGACAAGGTATGTGACTGTTCTCTTTAAGCTCTGAAGGCCCTCGGCTGATCTCTTACCACAACAGGCCATCGATCATCTCACGTCCAAAGCGTGATTTTTACCCACGTTCACCATATCCAACCCCACCTACTCGGAAGGACGTCCTACTTTCCAATACAATCCAACCCGCCCTATCTATCAATGCACATAGTCTAATCCTCTCATTATCGAACCCATTTCCCTTTTGTCTCTCTCCTTCTATATTTTAGCCTTGCCATCACTTGACACTCTACGTTTCTACTGTATCTTTTTTTTTTTTTTTCAGTTCGCAAAGTGTCATGTACATTCATGCCTCCATCCCCTTGTCGTGGCTACCAATTCATAGCGGTCGATACTTCCCTATAAACTTACCCTACCTGTATGGCTACCACATGTAATCTAGGATCGGGCTATGAGACCGCGAGAACGCCGGAGTATCCGGCCGTTAGCTCTAATAAAACTAATTCGTATAACTGCTTGTCCGCGGGTTACGAGAAAGGCCGTAGATCTTATCGAGAAAACGTTGCGCAGGTCGTGCAAATATTGGTGGCTCAAAAGATGACCCCGATTGCAGGAGAAAGCGTCGAGTGATGGACATAAGATTGTGTGTTGATTGACTAGGGCTTCACGATGTGAATATTCTATATTCTAGTACTGCCAAATGCCAGCACTCTTACCACCCAGTTTCGAGAAGCCTCAGGCACGGGACGCATAACAATAGAATACGCCATACATGTTACTTGTCCATCCTCAACACTGCCCACGCTCTTCAAGGGGTTTATCTAGTTTATCTGCCTTCTGTGCAAGATCCTCCTTTTCAGCTGTTCTTGAATACAAGTCGTGTTGCAATGCTCGCCGCTGCAAAGCAACGACTGCTATCATAGTTAGCTCGGACCCAAACTGAAAGGCTGGCTGGAGACATTTACCGAGATCATCAAGAACTTGTTGAGACACTGATTTCCTTTTACGGAAAAATTTGCCGTGCATGATATCGTCAAAGGCTTTGGAACGCTGCAGCAGGAAGTAGACGCCGCCCATAACGCAAAAAACACCGAATGAAAATACCCAGATACGGATGATAGCGACGATTGATGTCTGTCCACCAACGAACCAGCCGAAGTAGCAGAAGAAGCTTGCGACCAGATCCACAACGAAGACTGCCGCTGCCAGCTGCCACGAGGGTAAAGAGGACCAGAACGGGCCATTGGCTCTGGTAATAAAGATCAACCAATTCTCAGTGAGGGAGATTTCGAGAAAGAGAACTTCGTCGCGTTTCCCGTAGTTTTGCACGATTCCTGCATGTTCTCCCGCATTCATCATTGTGGTCAGCGCAATCCACGTTCCTGCGGCGAGGACGATACCCAGTATGACGGACAGACCCCACAATTTTGGGAGATTCCATTTCACAGGGTCCTTGGAGTACGGCGCATTGTCGTAAGCTATTGCCAGAGTTGCGATATCTGCGAAAATTGCAATAAACACCACCAACTGCAAGTTCAGGCTTTCATTCATTGTGGCAATCCATAGACCAAGAAATATCTCGAGATGCAGAGACAACGCAATTCGATATATCACATATGCATGCATGCGATGGAATATCTGACGAGAAGTCTTTAGAGCGTCGATGATTGCTGATAGACCAGGGGCAAGGAAAACAATATCAGCGGCGGACCGGGCAGCGTCTGATGCGCCTTCCACAGCAATTCCAGTGTCTGCCTTTTTGAGCGATGGTGCGTCATTGACGCCATCCCCCGTCATTGCCACCAAGTACCCTCGTTGCTGCAGGATGTCCACGACGTTATACTTATGCTGAGGCCATACCTCCGCAAACCCATCCGCTGCTTCAACAAAGTTGTAGAGCTCAGAGCCGGTCATGTCACCGCCACCTCCAAGGCCGAGTTTGTCCGAATTATAGACGTTTGTTCCCAGCCCTAACTCACGTGAAGTTTCTCGGGCGATTGGTACAGCATCTCCCGTAAGCATTTTGATTGATAATCCCAGTGTTTTTGCTTCATTTATTGTCGCTGCGGTGTCGTCGCGTGGAGGGTCAGAGCAAGGCACTATCCCAAGAATCTCCCATTCCTTGTCCGCAGGTTTCCGAGCAACTCCAAGGGAACGGAAACCACGTGTAGCAAAATCGTCCATTTTAGCGGTATACTCTTCCTCGACGTCGCTTGGTATCTGCTGATCCTCGGAGACGGTCTTGAGAACCCACAAAGGCGCTCCCTTGACGCAGATGATCTCCTGGCCCTCCGGAGATACCACAACAGCTGTGACCTTCTTGGAGACTGGATCAAATGGGCGGAATTCGCGAACTTTGTATTGCGAAAGAGCTTCTTTGGCGCGCGGGTAATTGGGGAGTGCTTTGATAAACGCCCTGTCAATAGCATCCATTCCCTTCAACTTTCTTGAAGCGGCCAAGCAAGCAGTCAACATGAGGTCATTGGGGTCCACTCCAGTCACTGTATAAGGGTCGGACAGTGTTAATTTGTTCTTGGTTAGGGTCCCGGTCTTGTCAGAGCAGAGAACCTCTACTCCCGCCAGAGATTCTATTGCGGATAGTCTCTGTACTATCGCCTGCCTTTTGGCAAGATAGGCAGCTCCTACAGCCATGGTGGTGGTAACAACTGCAGGAAGACCAACCGGTACGCCGATCATTGTGATGGCCAGCGTGAATTCGAGGATAATGATGATTTGATTTGAACGGTAAAAAGACGACACCCAGACAACGATCAAGGTAAGCACCACCAGGACGAGAAGCGTAGCGCCGATATTGTTGAGTACCTCCGTGAAGTGGCCGGAATTTGACGATGCAGACTTGACCAGCGCCGCTGTTGTCCCCATAAACGTCTTATCTCCAGTAGCCGTGACAACGAGGTATGCATGACCACGCTTAACCACGGATGAGGCGTAGCAGACTTCATCCTTGCACTTGTTGACGGCTAGGGATTCACCGGTTACTGAAGATTGGTCGATCTGCAGTAAGAGGTTTGTCCTAACGCGGCCGTCGGCGGAGACAATCGTGCCCTGCCAGGAGTAAGCTTTTGTGGCGCTCAAAAACATCACAAAATGGGCATTACCTCCTCGATTTTCAAAACATCACCCGGTACAACTTCGGCGGCGTCTATTTCGCTTATTCGACCATCGCGGACCACGATAGCTTTGAGCGCCAAGGACTTTTTGAGCTCGTCCACTATCGACCCTGCTTGATATTCCTGGACGAAGCCGACAGTGGCGTTGAGAAGAAGTAGAGCGCAGATGACGCCAAAATCCACCCAGTCTCGTAACCCAATTGCTAGGACTGCAGCGGCCTAGAACCGATTAGTGCCCAGAAACTGTGGAAGTTGGGTTAGAATAGCTTTTGTGACTAACCTCCATCACGAACTGAACGGGGCCAACAAAGAAGAATAAGAACTTTTTGAACAAGTTCTCCTTTTCCTCTTTCAGCTGGTTGGGTCCGTACTTCTTGCGGCGCTGTGTGGCCTCAACTGTAGTAAGACCGGTTTTGATGTCGGTGTCAAACTCCGCCTCCGTCGCAGCAGATGTCTGCTCCCCAGGATCCAAACTCTTTCTATGAGGGCACCCGTCCAGAATCTCAAGCTCGTCGATAAGGCTGTCGATATCCTGCTCTCCATCTTCATCGGCATCATCATCGGTGCAGGTCATGGAAGGGATCTTTTCTGAAGATAAAAGGACAGTCTTCGCTTCACTGGTGTCCATTTCGCCAGTTCGCATAACAGCGGGCTGGGGAGCCCTGAAAGGGTTGGTCGAGTTGACGTTCGGAGCATCCATCGGCCGTCGAGGTAAAGATGCAGGCGTAGAAAATATACTCCGCCTCAAGGTAACAGTACAAGGCAAGTGAAGTACTTGAGGGCGGATGGTAAATTCAACATAACTCACAGACCGAGTGAGGCGCACACAGGTTCCGACTCCCAAGTCGTCATGGAAAGAGCTGGCAGTTATGGAAGGAAGGGCATAGCGACCGGAAAGGCGTCCATCGAAGCTTCCTTAACCTCCATACTGGACTCGCACTCTCGGCGTGGTCATCAATCGTCAACTATAATGTCAGTCAAGCCAGTGCGTTCGAGGCCACGCATCTGCATCTGCATATGTATATATCTGCGGAACAGACCCAGTAGTACGTGGGCAGGTATCGCATCTCACATCGAAACACCTCCTCAGACGTAGCCCTGACATTATTATCCGCGGATTTAAGGATACAGCCCTGTCTCCGGCCATACCAACGGACATAGGCCAGCTTTTATGGGAATGCCGAAGGAAAGGCGAAGCAGCGAGATGGACTGCAAAGACAAAAGAAACACTAGAAGGCAGTTTTGGGCGACTGGCCAACCAAAACGTAGGAAATGCTGACATAATCCGGTATCGACGTCACGGGAAGAAAACGCAGAGTTTCAATCTCAAAGACGCCCTTTCAAAGTCATCTCGAAAATATAATTCGGAGTATCGTGCAGGAGAATGTTAGCTGTCGAGTCATTCTTTCCGACTGCATTTCTCTAGGAGCAGACATGTTGGGTAGCCTGAGGACCGGAGACACATTTAATCAGTATGTATGCTCCGAACCCTAGCCACCAACACTGCCCTGACAGCCGAGCAAGTTGTTGCGAGCAAGTTGTGCTCTATATCCATCTTCGTGCTATATCTGTTACAGAGTAGTGATACTCTTCTGTTGTCAGACATGAACCGAGAAATCCCAGGGTTCTACTACGGTAATGATCCGAAGACTTTATTTTTGAAAATATCGCTGACTCGCGTATAGATCCGGAGAAGAAGAAGTACTTTGCAATTCAGGCAAACCACAAATCTGCCCCAGGATCTCAGTACTCCCAAGACGCTGTCAAGCGAAAACGCGCTGACCAGGAGGTTGGTATATACTTGTCTTTCGACCTTGTTTCTCGTACTGACCTTCCGCTAGAAACGCCAACGGAAAGCTCGCCTGGTTCAGAGGTACGAGAAGGAAAAGATCAAGAGAGCAGCATGCCTGCAACATCCTCTCCTTCAGGCCCAGAGGGAAGTTGGGGAGCCTGCTGTATCCAGGCTGGTCGATCACGAACAAAGAGGTTTGGCATATGCTAGCCAATTACGACGAAAACAGTTACATCAGTTCGAACCCTGGCCAGATCAATATACCATCAAGCATGTTGTGCGCAATCCGCGGTCCGGAATCTTGATTGCCAGTAAGCACTGCGCATGCATCCTTCGCCGTACTCAACCAGGCTGACCATACCCGCAGGTGGACATCGCGGCGGCGAGTCGTCAGTGTCGTAAGTTGAGCCTTGCCTCCGCGAGGACATGACATTGACAGCTGCTCCGCATCAGTGTTTGCTTCCCGGACTGTGATCAGGAGACATGGACGTACAATCGAACCATGGAGCGTCTGCTCTTCAAAGAACCATACAGGGTACGTCGGCAAGTCAGATTAACTGGCCCTCCATGGCGCTGATGCAGCTGCGCAGCTTTCATCACTCTCCTTGAGCCAGACTGGATACCTTCTGTGAGGATTCGCCTATCCATTTGCTCGCTCAACACGACTAATAAGAGCAGAGCGACGATGGACAGTGGTCCAAACGGCGACTCTTTCCTCGCGCCACGAATGCTCCCTGACCCTGATGAAGGCGGGGACTATCGATGGCCGCCATTCTGTGCGCAATGATCCCCTCCACCAACCACGCTCAGCCCTACTAACACGCGGAACAGTCTCTCACCCCATCCGCATCCACACCACCTCCTCCCTCTGGTGCTCCGCGCCATCCCCAACAAGCGACGTTCCCCGCTTCGCAGTCGGCACATCCGACGGCCTCTACACCCTAGAAGGCCTGGGAAGCTACTGGACACTTTCCAAAAAGCCTTTCCCCAGCGACAAGGCCTCAGGGAATCCCAAGAAACGCCGCACGGATTCATCTCATGCACTCATCACAGCCGTCGAATGGCTCTCTTCGGACGTAATCGCAGCCGGCCTCAAGGACTCTACTATCTTCCTCCACGATGTCCGATCTGGCGGAAGCGCAGCTAGACTCCAGCACCCTCATGCAGTAAAGAAGATCCGCAAGCTTGATCCCTATCGGATCGTTGTTGCCGGTATAAACTCGGTATGCACACCGTCTTATGCCCCAAGCCCCAAGCCCCAAGCCCCGAATCCCCATCCTCTCCGTCTGCTTGCCATGTTCATTCAATCTCACAAAAAATACCTGCACAGCTCCAAATGTACGACATCCGCTACCCCCCAAACAACCTCCAACGAAACCCCAACCCCAACAAAGCCAACCACACCTCCACCCGCCCGTACCTAACCTTCTCAACCAACTCTTCCGAAATAATCCCGGATTTCGATATCAGTCCTGAGCTGGGGCTTCTTGCTAGCGCATCCCCTACCGACCACGATCGCACAGTGCAGCTCTATTCCCTCCGCACCGGAGATCAGATCGTCTCGCCGCTCACTCGCTACCGATACCGGGACGCGATCCGATCCGTGTGTTTTGAATCCGGGGATCAGTCGACGCATGGACCGCAGACGCCTGGTTTGCTGGTTTGTTCGGAGGCGACGGTTGATGAGTGGATTTGGTGAAATCAGTCCTGACGGGCGGACGGAGATCAATGGTCGCCTCGTGGAATGAAACACAATCCTTGAACTACGAATGCTGAGATAGCGCATGATGGATTATGGACATGGCTCATGAGATATATGGATGGTCTTGCAGTGTTGGTTTGGTAAATGTATTGGTATTCAAGCAAGCCTTACCCGCAGGTATTTTGCCAGTACCTGCCTATTTATAACGCCAGATATGCATGCTATGGTTACATCAAAATAAGAAAAATGGAAACAAATTCGTAACAAGTACTCCGCCAAAAAGAATTCCTAATCAAGCCCACCAGCTAACCACTCCCCAACCTCAACTCCGATTCCCTTCGCCATCTCCCCAATCCAGTCGCCCGAGACATTCACGCACCATTTCTCTCCGACGTCCGCTGAGGTATTTCCGCTGTTGACACCTGCCGAACCCAGACCCAAGCGGCTACCGCTTGCACGTCCAGCCGCTGGGACAATTAGCCGTAGACGGCGTAACGTGGCGAGTTCAGAGTAGATCGAGTCTGCAATCGCAGTAAGCCGTAGCGGGTTCGCTGGCGGATTGGGATCAATAGCGTGGTATATCGCGATGAGTCGTTCTAAGGGGAAAGGACGAGCAGTGAGGATTGTTGATGGACCGGTGATACCGGGGCCACCGCCTGCGGCGGAGGTCGTGGCGGAGGTAGTAGCAAAGGCATTTTCGAGAATGGATTTAGTGATACGAGTCTTTGTCCGCTTGCCGAGCCCTCTTCGGCGTTTGGCCGGCGCTTGTGCTTCCTTGTCTTCTGCTGCTTGCGCTTGGGAGAGGACCTTGAGGCGGCGTCGGTGATGAGCGCGTTTGTTTCGCGCAGACAAGGATGAAGAGGAGAATTTTGAGAAGAAGATTGTGTCCAATCTTTGCGGAGTGTGAGAGGCTAGATATGCGGAGGTGAGAACGAGAGTAGCGAAGTAGGGTAGGCTGGGAAGAGGCGAAGGCGCGGAGACAGCTGATAATAGCGATGAGGGCTTGAGGAGTGAGCCATTCGCGGTGGTGATTGGAGCATCTTCCGTGACAATGCGATGGACTAGAGCTGCCTCGCCCTGGCGCCTAAATAAGGAACGATTTTTGACTAGAAGTCGGGAGAAGTCCCAGTCCTCGTTGCCGCCGGGCGGAGTTTCGCCGCTGGTGATCGGGGACACAAATTGCGGCCACAGTTTCTCGCAGATAGACTTGAACACCGTTATTGAGCTTGCTGTTGGGCCAACCAGGGAATCATAGACAGCGGAGACGAAGTAGGGGTACAATTGCGATGACGTTCCCACCGGTAGACCAAACACAGCCGGCGCCCCCGCGTTTAGAATGATAGTAGTTGCTTGCTCGCGAGTGTACGGTGGGAAGCTGATATGCGGGACACCTGTGGCCTGTAGGAAAAGCGGACGAGGCGTGGCACTGAGGATCAAGACGACGGAGAGGGATGGAATCTGCGAGGTGATGAACGGTTAGCGCATTTGCGACCAGGAGAGTCATCTTCCAACGTACCATTTCTCCCAGCCTTGCCAACGCAGACAGCAGTGTAGGCGGCGCTTCTCGCTGTTTATCAATCCCATCCAGAACCAAAACGAACTTCTCGACCGGTGTCCCAGGGTTCGAAGCGAGGCATTCGCCCAGCAGAACCGCAAGGGAGCTGACATGCTCGCATCTTCCTTTTCCGAATCGCTCCCATTCATCCTTGCGCCCCAGCGCATTCAAAGTAGCCCATAATATCTTTGTCAACAAATGCCGACCTGTAATGCATTCGGGACTCCGAACAATGGCGTGCGGTACTCCGAGGAGTGCAAGGACGTTGGTAACGATGGTTGACTTGCAGGTGGCGGATATTCCGTGGGCAACAATCGTAGATGGGCTAGAAATTCCGAGCTACGTGAAAGATGAGCGTAAGTTTGGGGGCTTTCCTGGTATGGTAGGGATCCTTTGGGCTGCTCACTGCAAGTAGACTTGCGAGCTGCCGCGATTGGACTTCCCGACAAGGCCATTGCGGGCTCAGGGACTGAGAAATCTCCGCCGGTAGCATCGGATAAAATCTGCCTGGGCTTAAAGCTCCGTATAGAGTGTACGCAACTGAAAACGTAACTTTGCCCCAGAAGTCTTGCAAGAGTTTAATCGAAACCACGCGCAGAACCGACAAACATACCCAGAGTCACGTGCTGATAACGAATCAAGATGAGAGCGGACTCGAGGTCACAGGTACTACTTTTGAATCGAGATTGATGTAACGAGTAGATTCTACCGCTATGGCTAGATGGTACATGGATGAAAGAAAAAATCAAGTAAATGCAGAACAAAGAGATCCAGAGAGACAGAAGATATCTTGGCTAGCTGTCTGAAGGTATGGATACATCTATTCTACCGCATGTTCTGGTGCCAAAACGGGGAGTAATGGTATCGGAAACGATAGGCGATTCATCCCAATACGCATAGAAAAAGATGTGGAAAGGCGAGGCAGAGATGGTCCTTGTATAGCAGCGAGACCTCACAAGGCCGGTTCTCGTTCTCCGTAAAAGCCAACAAACAGTTGACGCGGAGAAAACATAATCAGCAAAAAGAAAAGCATACGAAGCATCTCAAGTGTCATCGTCATCCGACGTAAACGAAAGCATTCAAAAAGTTCGTGGAAATACAAGACAGAATAGGCGTGGTATCCGTCAAGAAAAGGACCAGAAGATGCAACGTGAGTGCATAAAAGATAAAAAGGTCTTGGTATGGTATCAATTCCCCGATGCGACAGCGTGTCGAGGGGTAGCCGTTAAATCGTCAAAGATCGTAGCATCATGATTGTATGAGTACAGTTCAGCAGGCAGTGAACCAGTCAACCGTGGGCGCCGAGACGACGGATCAGTGGAAGTACGAAGCGTACTGTGGTTGGGCGCCGAGATTGCTATTCGGCTGCTGGAACCCGGCGGCATTATAGACACCAGAGGAGTTCTCGCCAGCACCAGACAGTGCGTTCGAGTTAGGACCGGCACCAGCCGTCGGGACGAAGATCTGATTTCCAAATTGCGCGCCAGAAACAGAATAAGAGGAATGTTGATACACAGATGTTGTCTTGTGAGACGTCTGCAATGGGCCTGGGGGAAGTTGGACCGAGTTCATTTCGTTCGGCGTTGCTTGGCCACTAGTCGCAGCGCTGCTCCTGCCGGAGTTATCTGCCGCTATCTTGCTCGCAATGCGGCGCCCGTGCGGGGTGTTGCGAATTGAAGGTAGGATGGGTTCGACGGCTTTAACAACGCGGATGCGAGTCTCAGGATCAGCAAAGTCTATGGCAGTCTGGACAACGTAGTTCGCGTAACCATCGCGAAGCAGTCTATCCAGTTCGCCACCAGTTAGCATTTCGTCAATCATGCGCCGGCGCATTCCTGGCTCCGCTGTTCGTAGACATTTCTCGATGACATTCGAGCTGAACTTCTGCCTTGACAAAGCAGGAATTCTCCCAAGGAACGCGTGGCAGAGAGGATCCGTGAAGTGGCCTTCAGCAAGGTCGAGGATATACTGAACAACGTAATTTCCAAAGGGATCGATCACAAGGTCGAAGGCATTGTTTGTTATTTGCTCGATCAAGCCTGCCCGCTGATCGCCCGACGCATGGTCTATGCAGCGCTGAAGAACGCAGCACCCATGCCGATGGGTGCCAACCTTCACACACTGGGCGCCGACTGCATCGTAGATGAACTGAGACTGTTCCGCAGTGAGGTGATTCAGGCACTTTTGGATGACATGATTGCCATTCAGGTCCTGAACTAGCTCCACAACATGGTCCTTCAACGCGTAAATTACCGCCTGTGTCTGCTCGGTCGTGGAGATGGACTCGATCATCTTTTGTAAAGCTCTGGTACCATGTTGATTCAGTGCAATCTTAACAAGTTGTGGCGCGGCGTTGTTAATTAAAGCGGTACGTTGTTCGTCATTTGAGTACTCGAGCAGCTTCTGGCATAGGTAGTTCCCAAAGGGATCTAGAGATGGTAAGGAGTTAGTCAAGCCGGATCCGTTGCATGAACTTGTGCGTTCGTTAGACGTGGGGAAGACACACCAGTCATGAGTTCAACTACGTAGCGATGTGTCTCCTCAAAGATCATCTGAAGATGGTCCGCATTGCGCTCCTCCAGTTTCCGCTGTAGATACCTACAGCCATGTTGGTCCTTGCAGAGGCCATAAATCTCGCCGCGATAATCTTCAATGGGATTGTTTGGGAAACGAGAGAGCTGAGTCGAGTCCCCGTCCGCGTTCCTGCGTGATCCCGCAGGTTTAGCCTGATTGTCTGCAAGACGGTAGGCGGAATTTCCGTAATACTGGTTGGGCGCGAACGAGGGCGGGGGGTTGTACTGCGCATTGACCGGCACGGGCGGCATGAATTGCGGCGCACCGTAATAGTACTGAGTATGGTAGCTGGTCAGTGGAGCCTGCGGCATTGTGGCATGACCAGAGGTCGCTACGCCGAGTTGAGGTCCGAATGGAGGAGCACTAGGCTGCAAGGCCGTAGGCTGCGATCTAGGTGGATACGGCTTGGCTTCCTCACGCTCAGGAGAATCTTTCTGCTGACGAGGAGTGACAGCGCCGGCAGGAATTCTACCTAAGCTGGAGTTGTGCTGGTGATATTGCTCAGCGTGCTTCTTTGGAGGGGTAATCGCGGGATCAAAGCCTTCACCCTTGACTGTTGGCAGATCATTGGTTGAGTATGAGGATTGCAGAGGAACAGGCCGGCCAGATGCAGTAGGAGTACTAGACTCATGGTTGCCGTCAGTGGAGTAGAGCACCTTGACTTCCGAAGAGGGTCTCGAAGCGTGTCTGTTATGGGCAGCAGAGTGGTGGGATTCGTCCGCAGAACCGTTGATATGACCCAGACGATACATGCTCAGGGCGTTCTGGGGCATACTCTGATGTGAAGTACGGTGGCGGCTATGAGTATTCCAAGATTCGGGGTTAGGCGTCTTGGAGTTGGCGAGATCTAAAGCGTCCGAATTCGCAGAGAGCTAGATAACTGGTTAGCGATCGAGTTTGGGGTATGCAATGCGGAGACGTCATCATAACTTACAAGGCTCGAGCCGTCTCTACGGGATAGAGTGGGAAATTTGTCGTCTGGTTCAGTCAACTTGAGGTAGCTCTTGATGTCGGGAGTAGGAATCCTGTCTTCGTCCTTCAGAATTGACCGGTCGGCGTCGCTGTGGAGGAGATACTTGGCCGTGTTGAAGGTCTCAAGAGCAGAGGAACTGTTGAATCCAGAGGTGGGCATGGAGTAACGATGAATGCTATTAAAAACCAAGTTCAGCAACACAGGTCATTTCCATTGACCACTGCTTCAGTGAAAGGTTGAGAGTGAATAGAATGGGGTAATATAGGTTTTGTTGGGAAGGGTTGTGACATGAGGTGAATCAAAGAGGAATGAATGTTGACAAAAGGAGGACAATAGAGAAATCCCTCAATAGGCAACAATAGGCAACAATAGGAATAGGTACTTACGAGGGCCCTGGACGGAAGGGAGATGTGGGCTCGTTTCCAAAATCCTCCTTCTCGGAGTTTCTACGAGATCCTGGGACAGAATGAACGGCGAAGCGATTTGTTGGGGTCTGAGCTGAGTCGCGATTCAACTGACTTGGAGGACTGGTGACTGAGGAAGCAAAGACGTTGAAGAAACCCGGAGATGAGGTGACACTGGAAGTTGAAAAGCGAGTCGGGCGAGAAAAGGCTCCTGGAAAGCCGTTGTCACGATACTCTGGGGGAGTCGTGGGCTCGCTGACCGGTCCGGAAATACCAGCTTTGGCAAGATCCTTAGCTAATTGATTCATTTCCAACTGCTCTCTCTCGTGTTGCAAGTCAAGGAGCTTCATGTCTTCCTCAAACCTCCGCTTTTGCTCACGCATGTACTCAATGTGTTGCCGCTTCTTTTCAAACTGGAGATCAATGAGTGGTAGTTCAAGCTGTATGAGGAATTATGGGGCCAATAGTGAATGATGAACAGCGGGAAAGAGGTGATTCCAGAAGGGGTCAAACTGAGACAAGAAAGGAGAGAAATAACAATAGAAAGTCTCAACAGAATGAGGACAATGTGAGTATAAAGTGGAGTGAGCTGTGGGGGCTTATTGAGGACAATAGGCTGCAGGACAATAGCCTCAACAAAAGAGCCTCAACAATACCCCGCAAGCAAGGCATGCCGCGGAACACGGTGGTAGATAGTGCGGAGTATGGGGCATATATGGAACCTGGAGTGCCGAGCTTACCGAGGAGAGCAGATCTAGCGCATCGGGCATCTGAGGAGCGGGACCGACATTGTTCATGTAACTCCAAGAGGAGAGCTTGCTTGCATCGGTTGTAAAACGACGTTGAAGATTTGAACGAACGTCGCTCGAGGGCCTCGGGAAGGCTGAAACGAAACTCGAATGGCTTGGGGAAAGCGACGAGTAGCCAGGGAAGGGCGCCTCTGACGATGGAGGCGAGCGGGGAGAGGGAAATCGGAGCTCATCGAGACGTTCACTTAGTCCGTTTTTAAAGGCCATGATGGGCAGCCGCGTAGGGGACGATATTTATCACAGGACTATACACTCAGGCCAAGGGGAGGCAGCAGTCAGCTATGTCATGGTACGTTACGAACGATGGAAGAAGCGAAGCGTCTGGGAGCAAGAGTAGAAATGTCTGGACTGAGGCGACGTTTTGCAAGCACATTGGGGGCTCGAGATTAATAGTACAGGAATCGAAGCCAGCAGCGAGTGTGTGATTGTTGGCGGTGTGCCCTCTCTATCAGCGACTCATGTAAGGAGTCAAGTCCAGAGGGGCGGAGGGGTGATTTGGCGAAGCGAAGCTCGGAACAGAACAGCGACTCACCCACAATGAACGCCTCGATAGTTTGAGTTTCAGGGACGGGAAGAGACTTTGGATAGCCGCTGGTTGCCTGAACACGCAAGTAAGGACTGTCTGGAGGCGAAACCGCGAGCCCTTCACGCACTTTGGCAGTGCTCTTGAAAAATGCGGAGATCTCTCTGACGGTGTCTGAATCACCGCGTGGACTCTGGCCGGGACGCGCCCTCCCGTGTCGAGAGCGCCGAGATAGGGATAGCGATAAACGAATGGAAGTATATAAGGGAAGAATATGGCGGACAGGACAGATAGGAAAGGAAAAATAACTGTTATACAAGTGGCATGGGCTCCAAAAGAAAGGAGGGAGAGCAGAGACGAGGAGGGAGGGCGAGAGGGGAAAAGGAACGAAGTGGGCGGCGGCTGGGAAACCAAGCGGGGAGCGCCAGAGTGACTCGGTTTGCGCTCATTTAGGCAGTGCTCGCCCTGAGCATAGGGACGACTACGGCCAAGGCGTTCTTTCTCTTACCTTATCGTTGTTCCTTTCTTTTTCCTTTTCTTCTTTTTTTGTGATCTCTCCTTATTTTGCTCCGTAGACTAGCCTGTGCATTTGCTAATCGGGTCCTTGGGTGATGGCCAGAAAGTACCTTGGTCACAGTGATCTAGTCAATAATGATCGTGATAGTCGCTAATCTATGAAGGACGTGCTGTATACACCAGGCTGTCTATCTGTTCATAAATGATCGCCAGTAACTCAGATGGCAGATGAGGGATGGCTCGGCGAGATTACTCCGTACTCGGCATCTACCTGCTCTTGGTCCTTCTCGAATGACAACTCTCAGCACTGCAACACTTGTCGCGGAGAGATACCCCTGTCGCTATCAATGCTCCGTGCCTCGACAGACGATAATCCAGCTACTAGGGATTGTGATTGTGATCAGTGCGTTGGGACGCTGTCTGTTGGATGGGTCTGTTTCTAAGCCCAGGCTGATGAGCTGTCTTGCCTTTGCCAACCCTCCAGTCGATCATTCGGTTTCGATGGATCAAGAATTGAATCTTCCTGAGCGGTCGATTGTGATTCGGCTAAGCGCTGCTAGTGGTGACTAGGCCGGGGAGCTTCATGCATTACTTTATTGGGGATAGAGTGTCCTTCAGGTGTCCAGGTCTAGACAGGGATCATGGAGTAGATCTCCGAGCGCTCTTCTTTCTGCTGTGAGGAGACGTTAGATGTTTCGGCAAGACTGGCACTTGACGATGTTTAGTTTTGACCACTGCTCTCGCCAGACTGATGGTAGTTTCTGATGCAGACAGACAGGATCGTTCCTGGACTTGCTGGGTGCGATGTGCCGGTCGAGAGCATAGCCGCTGCAATTGTTTTTGCAGCGACTGGGCCCCCGAGCCCCCGAGCCCAACTTAAGAAGACGTGACGGCGGACGCGATGTCACTACGGAGTGCTCCGTATGTGTGGGAGACCTGGGTCAGGAGGATGCAAGTCTTTCCATCACCTTACACAAAGGCAATGGAAAGGGGCGTGCGGAGTGCCTGGGCCTGCTTACTGGGATGAAGATCGGGGCCAACCAAACATCGGATGGCGTACCGCAAATTCAGCTGCTACGGATTGCCACGCGCAAAATCCAAAAGTTCGCGACAAACATGGGTCCGCTGAGGGGAAACTGAACCGTATCGTCATCCGGAATCTGGATGGTCCTTTGCAGAATGCAGACACTGAAGGCAGGAGATTGGAAGCATCGAACATTTCGTTGATGGAATTCAGGTCCGAGCTGGAAATAGCGTCGGCGCTTCAGACATCGGAGCAAGAATGGTTGAACGGGCACAGACGATTGTCTCATCACAAACTGATGCAATGGCTTGCCACTTAGTTTGAAGCCATTGGAGATGGAAGACCAGCTTGACCAATGTGGGCTGCTGATTGGCGCGGCGAGAGAGAAGCGGTGTACAGTCGCAACTGTGAGGCGAGACTGCTCTGGCTAGTGATTATCGCACTAGAACCTCTTGTCACTCCAACCAAAATCTGCAGGCTCTGAATCTCGTGCTGGATGTGGGACGAATTGCTGCATGCTTGAGAGATTCGTGGAGTTATGGTTGTGGACAGGGACTTATCGCTGTTATCGATAGGCGTTGCGCGGTACCTATGCGCTGATAGCAGGTCGGCCAAAAGCCGATGACGATCCTCCTAGCACACAGGAGTACATCATTTTCACTTTGGATATCAAAGCATCAGTAGACAAGTCACAAAGGACTCGATGGCACGGGAAGCAGTCACCCGTAGCGGCGCAGCTGGACAAAGAACTTAGAGAAGCTCGTTCTTTTCTAGCCCCGTCATTGGCATACACACCGGTAGGTAGATAATCTCCGACAGCCAACTCGGACTGCTCCTACATTTGGGAGTTGGGACCATCTATAAGCTACGGGGCAGACACGATTCCAGGGCCGAGTTTAATTAACCCAATCAGCAAAAGCCACTTTTCTCCTACTTCGACCATCGAGCCGGCTCTGCGATGATTATCCTCAATGATGCTGGGATAGCTTGCCGTCAACCGCTGCGGTGAGATAGCACCAGTAAGGGGGGCCTTTGCCTCTGAGTACGTATCTTCCAATCGGGCAATCAGCTACTTAACAAAGGGAATCATGGGCCTCTTCTCCAACGCCTGGCTGCCTGGCACCTCAAGGGACAAAGAGACCTCCTCATGGAGCCTGCAAATAACAACCTTCGGTTGGCTCAAGCATTATTCTATCGCGGAGTCCGGAGGCTTTACCCGCCAGCCAACCTTAAATTGCTCCACTTGATGTCAAAGTGGACTGAGATTCGATTCCGTAAGACGGGTGATATGCTTGCCGATGGTATGCGAGAGAAGTGTCTGAGTCCTACCCCAGTAGATACCTACGTCTCCTCCAACCCCGGATCTGAGGACTAGCCCTAAACACATGCGCCCAACCGCTTGCACGCTCTTATTTGATTCTGTCCACATGCCCTTCTTGAAAGAAACTCGTTGTCATCTCGGTTACGTTGTCCAATTATCCACCCACTTCATATCTGCCAGCAAATACCAGAACTAGCCCTAATGCGAGTAGGGTTCAAGATTAGGCACGAATCGAACGGTCCTTAAGTTGCGGTCAGAGAGCAACCATCGCCACGGGTACCACGGCGTCTTCCATGCATTCGGGGCCAGCACTAATACTATTATTCCAAGGTTCTAAACTTCTAGTAGTTTCGGGGTGCATTTGTAGAGTGAGTACCAGTTCTAGCCCCCCGATTTTCATTGTCCTCTAGCCTACTAGGTGGCCTGCCCATTCTGCATCTGGTCTATATTGTCCTAGAACCTAGGGATGCACTGCGCTTGACAACTGGCAGTATCAAAACACATATCCGGGACGAATGGTGTCTAGAACCGTGGAGATTCATGGTCCCTCCTTGCTGCCCACGGTTCCCTGTTGATGAAGCTTTGCGGAGCGCGAGACGGCTCTTGGTGCTGATTATGGCCTTTCATATATGTGATGATCGAGCTCGAATCATAGAGCCATGGCTATTGCCTTGGTACTGTATTTTGCAATAGCTCAAGCTATACATCTGGCCCCGGAATGATAATCCCCCAGGATTCAAAGCTCCATCTAAAGCGGATTGCATGAATCATGCAGCACCCACAACCATAAAGACCGCGGATAAGTTGTGTAAAGTATGGAGAAGCGTCTAACGGCGATGAGACATAAAAGTTGTCCCCCAAAACAAATCCTCATACTCATCGGGCATCATTTTGCAAAAGCTTCTGCGAGACGCGTATGCAAGTGAGGCGTCGATGCGTCGATGCCACGATGGCCGTTTAACGATCCCACCTGCAGTTATTATCAGCTGCATCCGCGCAGTGCTGAAGGTGCTGCATATTCCGATGAGGTGACGTACATCATGCGGTGCACAATGAATGTATCATTAATACGGAGTACCTAGTTACTAGAGTGTCTATTTTTTTCCCTGGCTTAGTACACCACATGCTGCTGAACTTCCCGTTGACTTGTATAATGTCCGGGCTATCATTCACTCACTGCTCGATTAGATGGTCGAAAATCGCATAGCTTTCCAATGTTGTTGATGTGATGGTTGAAACTTGCCTTCTCGTGCCTTGGAAGATGTTGAGAACGCGCCTTATCCATATATTGTAGGGCTAGTGAGGTTCAGACGGCCCCGACTACTTGTACTGGGTGCTTGATCCAGTCACTCCTCTGAGTACGGTAAACCCATGTCGGAGACGTAGTAAATCGAGGCAAATGTACCAAGCGGGCGTCATTCTACAGAGCTCTTACCAAGCAGGCATGTGCGCCGGGGCCGGGACCACCTGTAGTATCATGCCCGGCGAGAGGGATATCCAAGCGTGCCTTCAGTATGGAATGTGGCTCAAGGAGACACCTACCCTAGTATAAACTACCTACGCCAAAAAGACTTTGTTTGATGGGTGGATGTTGCGGTTCTACTAGGGTCGAGTTATCATGCATGCTATTATCTATTACTAAGGCTGTGTGGAGGGTGTAGCTCACGTTGGTATTCGGACTTTCTCGTGATAGCCCTAATTAGTCCTATCTACAAATTTATAGAACCTCACAACCGATGTTCCCCTCGAGCCGCCGTCGTATTTCGTAGTATAATTACCCGAGTCTCATAATAGCCAGCACCCGACGATTACGCAGATGATCGAGTATTCCTTGTTGGAAGCATGCCAGTTGACTCTATCTCATGGAAGAAGTCCCAATTCCGCTCGGACGACAAGCCATCGGCTCGGCGTTCCTTCAACAAATCGAGATCGGTCCATGGCGCTGATCACGGGAGCCCTACCGTAAGCTACGGCCAGGGTAGACTAAGTACTAGTGAGTCAGTGACAGTTTGCTCCGAATTAGCGGCGCTACCGTAGCTATCAGCGACCGGGGACTTGATCCTCCGGCTTAGTTACCGCTTGAAGACAGCCGACGTTGCGATACTGCAGGTTAGATGGCTTATCGTGACGGCTATATTACATTGTATAATGTGAATGCGGGGGTAGAAGTTTCCTATAAAGGAAGTCATCGTGTCTTGTGAGTGGGTAGGCCATTTAAAGGAGCAATGGATGCCTATTATGACTCAGGATTGAGACCTCGTGAATACCTTTCGCCAGCTCAGCGTGTCTGGAGCGATCGAAAGTTGGAAATTTCTAATCTAGGTGGGGGTTGGAGTGGAACCGCTCACGTTGCTGATGTACTGCGATCAGGAGGGTCCGAGTTGGAGAGTTCAGGGTCGGGGTATAAATCTCTTGCCCAACATCATGATTTTTGTGTGTTATCGTGTCTCGTCTTCAGAATATACTTATAGCCGAGCTATTACTGTGTTCGACTAAGTAATAGAGTCGAACGTTGAGCACTGAAGATTCAATTAGGGCACCGAAATGATGGAGCACCTTCGTAAACCGCCTCGATATGTTTTCGCTAGCATTTTGTGTTCGTGTGGAGGCCTGCTCTTTGGGTAAGCAAAAATCTCCTAGAGTCCATATCTCTGGCTGACTCGCTGTTCTGGCAGCATGGATACTGGAATCATTGGCCCTGTGACAACAATGGATAGTTTCGTGGAGAAATTTGGGAATCGATCCGCAACAATACACGGCCTACTTGTGTCTTCCATACTCATCCCTGCAGCTATCTCTTCGTTCTTTGCTGGGTATCTCGCAGACAAGTTCGGCCGCCCTAAAGGCATTAGCATAGGAACCTTGATCTTTGGTCTCGGTGCAGCCCTCGAGGCTGGAGCTGTCCACGTTTCAATGTTCGTCGTTGGACGCTGCGTTGAGGGAATTGGTGAGGGCCTATATCTGGGCACACTGGTTGTGTACGTGGGAGCTGTCTTGTCAAACGTATGGAACCTTTCTGACTGCACATAGGTATATCTGCGAGATTTCACCACCAGGTGTCAGAGGGGCTTTGACAACTGGTCCTCAGTTGCTGATCACCTTGGGGCTTGTGATAGGATTCTTCACATGTTATGGGACTGCGCGAATCCAATCCTCAATGTCGTGGCGGACACCGTTCCTCATTCTAGCTTGTCTTTCACTCCTGTTTTCCACAGCCGCGCTTCTCTGGCTCGTCCCTTCTCCAAGATGGCTCACCATCCATGGTCGTAAGGCGGAGGCCAATGCAGTCTGGGATCTACTTGGCGTTAGCCACGCGGAGCGCGAAAAGAGCGAGATAGAACAAGACAGAGGTGCCGTGATCCAGGGTCCGGTCTCTCAAGACGTGGCCGTAACCAATGTGACTAGCATGGATGGTGCTGTTGCAACTGAAGTTGGCGACCGTTCTATAGAGCACAAGCTTTTCGATATTTTTTCCAAGGATGTCCGGTCTCGTACAGCCCTGGCTGTGTTTTTGATGGCAATGCAGCAGCTCAGCGGAATAGATGGTGTTCTATATGTGAGCCGGGCACCTCAATTAGCTTTGATAAACAGCTGACAAACTCCTTTAGTATGCACCTTTGCTCTTCGAGCAAGCAGGACTTGCATCTGCAGATGCCAGTTTCTTTGCGTCCGGCGTTTCAGCCCTAGTCATTTTCACCGTGACAATTCCGGCCCTAATTTGGGCGGATAAATGGGGCCGTCGACACAGCGTCATATACGGCGGCGTGGGAATCAGTCTAACGATGTTCCTCATGGGCGCACTCTATGCAGGAAACGCGGTGCACAGCTCCACCGGTGCGGGTCGCTGGGTCGTTATTGTCTCCATCTATATCTTCGCCGTGATATTCTCCCTCAGCTGGGCGGTTGGAATCAAGATCTATGCGGCCGAGATTCAGCCACAAAGGACCCGCGCCTCAGCAACGAGTCTAGCGCACGGAAGCAACTGGGCAACGAACTTCCTTGTTGCCCTTACAACCCCGATATTGCTGTCTAAGAGTAGCTTCGGAGCATACTTTCTTTTCGGCGGGTGTTCTTTGATCACGGCTGCGGTTTGTGCTTTCTATATGCCCGAGACCAAGGGCCGATCATTGGACGAGATCGAGGACGCATTCAAATCCAGGTCGACAAGTTCTTGGTCTTTCATGAAGGCTATCCGACCGCTTTCTCGAAGAACGCCTGAAAATATCCGGATGGCTGTGATATGATTGATCTGCCCATGGAGCGCGAATGTAGCTGGCTTTAGACATCCTCAGAGCTAGTGGTGATCCGCTGCAGGAGGAAGCACTATTCAAATATCAACATGGCCAAATATATTCAAGCTCTGAGACACAAGGCTCAGACCAGGCATTAAATGACTAGTATCTCGATGAAGTCAGGGAATTTGTATGCGTCTCGCCGATGCGGACTAGTACCTATATATTTGTCAGCATTTTCTGCACTAGCCAGAATGGAGAGCTGCCAATTACATAATCACCCCTCCTGCAAAAGGCAAATCATCGGCAATTTTTGGATCTTTTCCCCTCGCCGATAAGAAAGAAATTGCGGTCTCCCATCTCGTCTGCCATGAACCTCCACTGACCCTGCGCCATCTCCTGAGAAGCACCGCTCTTGCTAGTACCTCCACATCCAACCTCTACTAATAGGGATGCCGCCCAGGAAAAGGGCCGTAGCTCCGGCCAGCGTGCGAGCTGCGCAATCAGAGGTATGACTCCGCAAATTCCGGGCGCGCTTTTTTATGCTAAGACTTGCTACAGGGTACCGGTTCCACCAAGTCGATAACAGAAACCGCACGGCGAAAACGTGCCGCCCAAACCAAGGAGGCCAAGGAGGCAGCGATTTCCGAGCAGCCAACGCAGAACGGAGAGGACAATGCCGCCGATGCAGAGGAGACCGAGCCAGTGCCCGAGCCGCAATATCCCTACCGCCACCGCGATCCCTTTGATGCGCTTTTGGAACCATTCTACTACAATAAATCCCTGACCGATCCGATCAATACCGCTAAGGATAAATGGAACCTGTTGCCCGCGTTTTTGAAGGTCAAGGGTTTGGTAAAACAGCACATCGACTCATACAACTACCTTGTCGAAGTGCAGTTGAAGAAGATCGTCGAGTCGAGCAATACAATTCGCAGCGACGTTGACCACAACTTCTACATAAAGTTCACCGACATCTACCTTGGATTCCCTCGCCGAGCGGACGAGCCGCAGGATGTCCGTACCGAGTTCGAGGAGTCAACCGTATCTCCGCACGAGTGCCGACTGCGTGATACGACATACGCAGCACCGATCCAGGTTGACTTTGAATATATTCGTGGCCGTCAAAGGGTGAGGAGAAAGGGTGTCTCCATTGGCAGGATGCCGGTCATGCTTCGCAGCTCGAAATGTGTGTTGGGCAACAAGACTCCGGCCCAGATGTCGGTGCTCAACGAGTGTCCGCTGGATCCTGGTGGATACTTTATTGTCAACGGGACAGAGAAGGTTATCCTTGTCCAGGAACAACTGAGCAAGAACCGTATCATCGTCGAGACAGACCCAAAGAAAGAGATTGTCCAGGCGTCCGTCACAAGGTAAGGGATCGAGTTCTAGCGGGGGTCGCCTCTTTATCTAACCATCCGTTTAGTTCATCCAACGAGCGAAAGTCTAAGAGTTATATCATCTTGAAGAAGGACCGGTTATACGTCAAACACAACGTGCTTAGCGAAGACATTCCCATTGTTATACTACTCAAAGCTATGGGGATTCACACCGACAAGGAGATGATGCTCCTGGTTGCTGGTGTCGACAAGGTTTACCAGGAAGACTTCGCCATCAATTTCGAGGAGGCTATCAAGGTCGGTGTATTCACGCAGCAGCAGGCGCTTGACTGGATTGGCTCTCGCATCAAGATCAACCGAAAGCAGATGTCTTACCGCCGAACCCATGTTCAAGAGGCTGTCGAGGCTATTGCCTCCGTCATCATCTCGCACATTGAAGTTAAAGACATGAACTTCCGCCCCAAAGCGATTTACGTTGCAAACATGGCCCGGCGTGTGCTCATGGCGAAGAATGACGCGGCGCTGGTTGATGACCGTGATTATCTCGGAAATAAGCGGCTGGAGTTGGCTGGACAGCTGTTGGCATTGCTATTCGAAGATCTCTTTAAGAAGTTCTGCTTTGATATCAAGATGAACATTGACAAGGTCTTGAACAAGCGCAATCGAGTTGAGGCCTTTGATGCGTGGAGTGTTATTGGCATGCACAGCAATCATATCACACAGGGAATGAACCGAGCAATCTCGACGGGTAACTGGAGTCTTAAGCGTTTCCGCATGGAACGTGCTGGTGTCACTCACGTGCTCAGTCGACTGAGTTATATTGCTGCTCTGGGAATGATGACGCGTATTAGCAGTCAGTTCGAGAAGACGAGAAAGGTCAGCGGTCCTCGTGCCTTGCAACCCTCGCAGTTTGGAATGGTTTGCCTGGCAGATACTCCGGAAGGTGAAGCATGTGGTCTCGTCAAGAACCTTGCCCTTATGACGCACATCACTACAAACGACGAAGAAGGCCCGATCAAGAATCTTATCTTCATGCTTGGCGCAGAGGATATCGAAACCGTCGGTGGAAAGGAAATATACGCGCCTGGCAGTTATACCATCTCAATCAACGGTACGCCAATGGCGCTGACCCGGCGCCCAAAGTACTTCTTGAACGCATTCCGACGGCTGCGCCGAATGGGTAGAATCTCCGAGTTTGTCAGTATTTACATTAATCATCATCAGCGTGCCGTGCACGTAGCAACTGACGATGGGCGCATTTGCCGGCCGCTCATCATTGTCGAAGGCGGCAAGTCGCGCGTCAAGAAACATCATCTCCGCAAACTGCGGGATGGAACGATGCAGTTCGACGATTTCCTGGCGCAGGGCTTGGTCGAGTATGTGGATGTCAACGAGGAGAACGACTCATTGATCGCCATCTACGAGAAGGACATCTCTGATACTACAACACACATGGAAATCGAACCTTTCACGATTCTCGGTGCTGTCGCTGGTTTGATTCCTTATCCTCACCACAACCAGTCCCCGCGTAATACCTATCAATGCGCTATGGGTAAACAAGCGATTGGAGCTATAGCATCAAACCAGTTCCTCCGGTTTGATTCCATCCTTTACCTTATGGTTTACCCACAAAAACCCATGGTCAAATCACGCACAATTGAGTTGACCAAATATGATCAGCTTCCTGCTGGTCAAAACGCCACTGTTGCCGTCATGAGTTACTCTGGTTACGATATTGAGGATGCCCTGGTCCTGAACAAGGGCTCAGTCGACCGCGGCTTTGGTCGCTGTCAGGTTTTCCGCAAATATGTCACCAACATGAAGAGTTACTCCAACGGCACAAAGGACATCTTGACCCCGCCTACATATGAGAACGATGCCCCAATCCGCAAGCACGCGCTTCTGGAAAGTGATGGTTTGGCAGCCGTAGGAGAACAAGTCAATGCTGGAGAGGTTTACATTAACAAGTCCACGCCAGATCAGTCGATGTCCTCTGGGATGCCAGGTTCCGATGCAGGTCGGCCAATCAGCTACAACCCTACCCCGATGACCTACAAACTTCCTGATCCTGCCTACATTGATAAGGTTATGGTTTCTACCACAGAGAACGAGAACCAAATTATCAAGGTACTTACACGCCAAACTCGACGGCCCGAAGTCGGTGACAAGTTTTCTTCGCGTCACGGTCAAAAGGGTGTCACAGGTATCATCGTCGACCAAGCCGACATGCCCTTCACAGACCAGGGTATCAACCCGGACATTATCATGAACCCTCACGGTTTCCCCTCTCGTATGACAGTCGGAAAGATGCTGGAGCTCGTCGCCGGTAAAGCCGGCGTTCTCTCTGGGCAGCACGGCTACGGAACATGCTTTGGTGGCACACCTGTTGAGCAGATGACCCAGACCCTCATCGACAAGGGCTTCAGCTACGGTGGCAAGGACTACCTCACTTCCGGCATCACAGGCGAACCACTCCCCTTTTATGTCTTCACGGGACCGATCTACTACCAGAAGCTGAAGCACATGGTTCAAGACAAGATGCATTCACGTGCGCGCGGGCCCCGCGCCACCCTCACACGTCAACCAACAGAAGGTCGTTCCCGCGATGGTGGTCTGCGTCTGGGAGAGATGGAGCGTGACTGTTTGATCGCTTACGGAACCAGTCAGCTTCTTCTGGAACGCTTGATGATCTCATCCGATCGCCACGAGGTTGATGTCTGCGAGCAGTGCGGCTTCATGGGTTACCTGAACTGGTGCCAGCGCTGCAAGTCGTCCAGGAGTGTTGTGAAGATGGTCATCCCCTATGCAGCCAAGCTGCTTATCCAGGAATTGATGAGTATGAACGTTACGGCTAAGCTGAAGCTCGAAGACGAGTTCCCTGAGAACAAGGGGAGATGATTTTAACGGCTTCTTCCTACGGATTGTGAAAAGTGCTTGCACATTGGCGTTGGTACCCTTTACCATATATATGCATAGCGAATGGTCAGAGAATTTATGAGATTAAGCATTTTCTATATTGCTGTTCACACCTTCGGCAAAAGATCACTTTTCTTGCCCTTCCCCTCATCCCCCGCATTTGGACGCCGCGGCCCATGCGGGCAACAACACGAGTTCTTTTACCAGGAGCCATCTCTATCTTCTTACCTTACGTGCTACAGTGACCACTGGAAAAACAATATCTTTCAATATCAAACCAATGGCCGAGTTCCATATCTCTGAGGAATCTCTCACGCCCCTCAAGGACAAAGTCGTCCTCATAACAGGTATTTGCAGAGAACTTGCCCTGCTTCTTTTACGTCTCTCCTGCACTCGCCCAAGTCTTTGCGCTGCTAGAGAAGAGTGAGAGCTAAGAATAACTCGCAGGAAGCTCCTCCGGTATTGGCAAAGCAACCGTCCAACTGTGCCTGCATCACGGCGCAAAAGTCATAGCCGGCGACATCAACCCCTTTCCAGCTGACTTTCTACAAGAACAAACCTCTCCAGAAGCTTTGGCACACTCACCAGAGTACCATTCCCAGAATCTGCTCTTCATTCAAACCGACGTCTCAAACTGGTCAAGCATCCGCAACCTCTTCACCCGCGGGCTCGAACGATTCGGCGGTATAGACCACGTCTTTGCGAACGCGGGCATCGGGCCGCGGACTAACTTCCTCGAGGAAGTTTTCGAGGACGAAACCAAAGAGGAACAACTACTCGCCCCGCCGGATCTCAAAGTTCTGGAGGTCAATCTCATCGGCACAATCTATACAGTACGACTGGGCGTCCATTATCTCCGTCGATCCGAGCAAAGAGAAACCGAGATTGAACTCTCTCCTAGCATAACAGTTACGGCCTCCGCATCGGCCTTCCAGGATTTTGCTGCGGGGGATTACACGGTTGCAAAGCATGGCGTTCTTGGGATTCTACGCGGACTGTACAGTGACTTGCGGCAGCCTCACCCTGAGGGGAAGGAATGGAGGAGTGTGAGACTAAATGCCATTGCGCCCTCGTGGACAGCTACGGGGATTGCGCCTGGCGATGTCTTGAGGAGTCTGGGGGCTCATGTTCAGGAGCCTGAGTATGTGGCGAGGAGTGTGGTCATGCTGTTCAATGACAAAGCGCGAAATGGGGAGCTGATATATAGTTGGGAGGGAAGGTACTGTGAAATTAATCGGTGTGCAGGTGGGTTGTTGGATGGGGTAGCGAGGGTTGTGCGGAATGTGGCGGAGGAGGGGTCGATTATGGAGAAGTGGAAGGGCAGGTAGGGTTGTCGGTGCATATTTGGTTGGTGTCTCAGACTTTTCTTATATATCATTGCCCTAACTATATATCAGTTGCTGCTCGGACTGGGAATTAAAGGGTTGAAATTATCATTTAGATTCTCCTTTGCTTGCGCAACCTCTAAACTCGGATGTATAGAGAGTTATTTGAATGAAAAGGGAAGATCATGACGGATATCAAGGGGCAATGGGGTATCAAAACAGGGAATATCCAAGAAGCATAGGGTATGACCTCGGAGGGAAATAGCCCAAGGACATCCGCGCCTCTAGCCCTAACTCGAACCAGGAAGGGTCTGTGCAGGCTCAGGGTCGTTAAGATAGAGCGTCACGGTATCCCAGTAGCGCTCTGGATCAGCCCTCATATGCGCCACATGTTCCGACCCTGCATACTTTTCCCGACGGACTACAAAGCCCTTTGCTTCTGCATCGGAGGCATGTGTCTCCACATCCTTCCAGTCAACAAGCTCGTCAGCATCCGAGTAAATATAGCACCGTCTCGGACGGGCAGCTTTGTCGGATCCGCGCATCATCTTGATGTCGTTGATGCTCTGCCGGGCGACGCTAATAGCATCACGAATTCCAAATAATGTCCCAACCGTCTTTCCTAGCACAAAGAAAGAAGCTAAGTAGGTCCACAAGAAGATCTTACTCAAGATATTCAGAATCCATGTCTTCGGAAGGGCGTAAGAGAAAGCCTTGAATGACGCGGAGATCGTAGCAGTTCCAGGGGCACTGTCAATAACCGTGGAGGAGACACGAAGCGGATAGCCGGTGGCTTTCTGGTAGGCCTCGAGGAGATATGTTACGGCGAAGACGCCGCCGTTGGAGAACATGTGAATAAACACAGGGCTGTCGGCTGGAAGAGTCTGTAGGGCTTCAACGGCAGGTGCAAGACGGGCATACTGAGCTCGCTTTGTAGGACGTAGGATAAATTCAGTAGAGGATGTTCGGATGAAGATAATCCTGGCGCGAGGGGCCAGCTTTCGGTATCCGGCAACGTATTTGACCAATGACCTAGTGGCAGCGTTCATCCAGAATGCAATGACGATTGTGCGGGGGTAGTCTCCGCTGTCGTCGGCCGGGACGTCTGGCTCTTGAATATAGATGCAGGAAGAAAGCTTGGTAAATGATGCCATATCGTCCGCTTTCTTGGGAGATGCTGTCATTCTGAAAGATAAAACTTGTTTGAGAACTGGAAGATTGGGTTGCGAAATAGAGACACAAAGCTGTTGTAATCGACGCGTACGATTCCCCAATACAGGATCAGGTTCTGCAGCAAGACGAAAGCAAAAAAGAAAGGATAAAGCTCAATCTGATTGTTTATAAAGAGTGACAAGGATGAGTTGGAGATGGCCAGAGAAAAGCGCCGCTAGCTCCGCCGCTCCGCCGCTCCGCCGTCCGGAGTTTCTCTCAACTGCTCCCCCACGTGCTACCAATTCTGATATGCCACATTTGTCTACGAAGCTTCCGAAAGTGCTGACGAAATACATCTATCAGGTCGTCAGGTCGCTTGTCATTCTTGTGACTACGTGTACCTCGCACAACCGGCAAAGGGCTCGGCCGAGTCCATAGATAAAGACGGCTGTCCTACTCCGTACATGTGGACGCGGCTGTGACCAGCTAAAAGTCGCACAAGAAGCGACACGATTCCTGACTAGTTGATGCAGGTGTCTCATCCTCTCTTCCCCGCCGCTTATCCTCTCAGTTCTATCTTCAACTGCTAATATAGCACGAGAATATGTGTCGACAGGACCTGACAAAGGAGGACGGCAAGGGACTCTCCACGCAATAGCTATACGGAGGCTTACAACAACACATCAAATGTATCGGGCTAATTCAGCGAGCCTGGTGGCCGCAGAGCATGAAGCATCTCCCGACTTGTCTGCTTATCATCATCCTGTGTTGTTGAACCTCTGTCACACTGGATATCCCTGTTCAATACGATCGTCATTGGAGCAGCCTGGGCGAGAATACGCATCTCGCCTGTATTAGCATCTTAGGACCGAAATTTCTTTTGATGTTGGCAATGAGGCAGTGATCGTACGACAGCAATTCGGTCAATGTGGGTTCTATCCCTTGATCAAGCTGTTTTCGCCTACTCACGAGCAGGGATCTGGGAGGTTGAATGATGTCGCACGTTTTTTTACGCAGAAGTGGAAGGCCTCCTCCCTTGACGTTCTGGGCTCGAGATGCCTTCGCCAATTGATACGACGGCGTTACTTTTTCTCATTGAACATGGATAGGTACTCCGTAGGTTACCCAAGAAACGGCCGAATGGGGCATCGGCCCAGGTCCTCGTATTGGCAAGTCTGGAGATGACCAGAGTGTTTGTCCTTGTGTCTTTGCCATCTCGTCTAGCGAGTACGATAGAGCACAAGATATCAGGATCGCAACTACGCCTATTTCTCCAGCGGAAATACCCACTATCCAAAAGGACAATCACCTTATACACTGACTCTTCCCTTTTCTTGGCGGGTTGTATATGCAGCTCTGCTTCAAGGTTACTCTGCCGCGTTACGTTTGAGCAAGAGACATGTGCTTTTCGTTGCGTGAACATGCCATGTCTTCACTCAGCCTTTAGCTGAGGGAATTTGTTACGGTCTAGACCAGCCCCTTGAAATACAGGATGGAGATATCACGCCCTCTGGTCTGCATAAGATCAAACTGCATATGATTAAGCTTCAGCTATCCAAGGTACCCATGCCATGGATCACTATCGAACCATGCTCACAAGGACTATCGAACCATGGAGATGGGTCATAACCGTACGGTCAAAAGGTGAAGCTTGACTAATAATGCAGGCCAGAGATGTAGTTAAAGCGGTTTAATGAAGTAGAAGGACAAGCTCCGGTATCAGACCTGTCCTCAGGGGAAGGCTCCAGCCACACTTAGGGGAGATTCAGTAGTAATTTCCCATGATACTCTCGCCCTCGAAGTCCACCTTCGGTGATTGAAATCAGACAAACAATCAATGTGAAAACGAGGCATCGTTATGACTGCGGAGATCCCTGTGTGGCAGTGTGCGCACTTCTTAGTAAGCGAGTTGTGTCACCAACTAAAGTTGGTGAAAGATCTGCATTGGGCGCTCAAGGCAGCTCGTCGGAGTCGTCGCCCCGGTGAGGCTCTTGTCTAGAGACCGGCAGTCGCGAGTCTGACTCGGTCCAGACCATTCGGGATTTACAGAGATGGGGTGCATCGTGCACCCCTTGGAATCTGGATGGATAACGGAACCCATATGCGGCGTCCCCACGGTCCCACCGGGTCCAAATAGTTATCGTCATGCTGCAACTGCAAGCCGCAACCGGCCACTATCACAAACTGACTTTTGCGGTTGTTTGTTTGTTTCGGAAAAGCTGACTGGGCGCGTCTATTGGATCAGACGGCCAAATGCCAGAGCGGAAGCTCGGAGGACAGGTCCATGTATCAGTTCATTTTTGGACGGCAGTGGCACGATGACGGTTCGGAATGGATGGATCTCTGGTCCTGTGGGCAGCGAAGAATAATAGCGGCCGACCGTTCTCGACTTCGGAGACAGTGTTCCCTAGCGTCAAAAAGGCACGGCCCGGACAGTGCGAGCTGGCGGAACCTGCTTCCTGGTGCAGGAGCTGGCGAAATCTGGCACCGCTGGGGACGACTGACTGAGGCTGGATCTGCAGCTGCTGCGAGTCATCGTTGCAAGAGGCCGGTTAAGTGAATAGCGAGGTCTTAGCCGGGTTGCTAAGGTGGGGGGTAACGGTGTGTGAGAGAGACCAGGCCAAGCAAGCGTGAATTCTGAAGCGGGGTACTTCAGCAAAGACTCAATAATAGTCTAGCCTTGTCTCTCTCATGACACCTCAACTGAACTGTTTGTTTGCCAGGTCCACCGCTCCATCTACTTTTTTATTTTCTAGAGCCCAGTGCCGCCCCTCTTTTATCCGATCCGATTCCTTCTGCCCTGATCGCTACTTCCGTCGCTGAGCAGCCGGCGAAAACGTGCTGTGAGCTGCTACGATGGCCGGGCTCGAGCAGCCTCTGGACGCGAATGCTCTGAAAGAAGGTAAGTGCTCGGTTAGCTTTTCAGGCTAGCCTACGGCGACCTGCGTCCTCGTTGTCTGACCAGCTGCAGCTCTCCAGGCTCTCGATGAAGAATTGGGAAAATTCGACTTTATCGTTGCGTTCGCGCCCATCAAACTCATCACCGCCGGTGGCTTCCTCGCCGTCAACTACCTCAAAAACCGAGAGACGACCAAAGACCTAAATTACCTGCTGGATCCAGAATGGGCGACAGACGAGGACATAAAAGGACCCCTGGAGCAGGCAATCCTTCGCGTATCGAAAAGTCTTGGGATAAGTGAACAGTGGGCGAACGAGGACATGGCACTCTATGTTACCAAAGAGACTAGGATACACTTGTTCCGAAAGGCTCTTAAGCAAAATATCACCCTATTCAGAGGCGACCACATTGTCATTCTGGCTGCACCCATCAAGTGGGCTCTGAAGCGCAAAATCAGATGGATGTTCGCGCCGGGCCGAGATCGCAAGGTCGAGGTTGACATGAGCGATCTCCTCGCCATGCTAAAGTGCATGCGTGACAAAAAAGGTGGCCCCCTGAACCGAGAGCACCTCCGTACCCAGAGCCTCAATTCCTTCGACGTCGTGCCGGATTCGCCAGGGATGGAGCAAATCGCCGCTGCCTACCGGGAGAAATACAAAGATGAGATCTTCGCTTGAGCTTGTGTACGTCTTCCTCAAACACACCCCTTTATGCGTTTGCTTAGACAGGGGAGCTAGGATCCACTAGCTTGTCCGCCGCGCTTCTCCTTGGTCCTGTCATCCACATCGAAATTCTCGCGCTACTATTCTCTTTCCCTCTGCTACTTGCATATGGAGCTAACATGTGAACCGATAGGGCACGAGCAGCAGCTGCAGCACAAGTGAAAGCGCTAATTGTGGAACCGACTTGCATAGCTAGCTAGCTTTCTTTCGTGATCTTGAGCGACAATTACACCACCCCCCTCTAATGACCGCGGCCCCCACATAGCCGCCCCCCGATAGAACTACCGTTGATATTATCGCCCCCTGAGCGGATGCCACTATTCGCTGCAGATTTGACCTCTTGACGACCCGGATCGTGGATAGGTGCGCCGCGCCGGGCTATCATGTATCGCTGCATCGGGGTGTCCAACTTCCGAGCGGAATGATAGTGTGAAGCATAGGTTGTTTGGAGCGACGCATCTCCCGGAGGCCGTCACCCATCCCAGTGATAGCAATATCGCGAGGAATGGTTCAATCTGCCACTGAGCGGTTTGCCTGGACATTTTGTGAAATAGGCTTACTTACTATGGTCTGTGACAGAAGAGATAGAAGCAGTTGGCTGGAAAGAATCACTAAAACATACCCCCTTGATCCATTATTGACCTTATTAGGACCGAGCTGAGTGGCCGCTGTCTATACACTCATTGATCGTGCATCTGACTAGCAGCCAAGTAACCAAGGTAACATCGATCTTTAAATAAGACAACTTGCCGACGGAAGCTGCCATCCTATGCCGCAATCAGCTCGCAAAGTCTTCTGATGTCGCGTACACATGGCATGATGGACATGGAGCATGTTATTTGCCAGATGACACGAGATTGGTCCTGACTGTGACACTGGAACGGCATCAGAGCTGCAACATAACCTACCGATCGCCGTTCTATGCTCGCTCCACATTCCAGCCCGTACTTTCCAAGGGCTGACGGTAAAATGTCACGAAACAGCTTCACTCGAAAACTGGGGAAACAGAACTACTGTAGGTCCGTATAACCTGTAGTCACGTGCCTGATATCAGCGTGGAGAAATCCCGCGTCATAATCATCCTTTTCCCGGGACCAATCTATACAGTAGACTCAGAATACTCTTCCCACTAACACCATGCTTTTCTCACCGCGGATAGCCCTCAGAGGCGTCTCGGGTATCCGCGCATTCTCTACCTCTCCCAGACTCTTCCGCTCCGACCTCTCTTTCCAAGTCTTCGGACCGGAAAACCAACAGCCTACGCGCAACCCAATCGTCTTCCTGCACGGCCTTTTCGGCTCAAAGCAGAATAACAGGAGTATCAGCCGGTATGCTTACTCGATGCTCAAGCTGGACAAAGTTGCTGACGAGAGCTGTAGGGCTCTTGCACGTGATCTGAAGCGTGAGGTGTATATAGTGGTTTGTTTGCACCCACTCTCAAATGCCTGAAAGAAGATCGAAATCCCGTGGTTATGGCGTGGTTCTTGATGGTAATTGAAGGTATTTGCTATCTAGGACCTCCGCAACCACGGCAACTCCTTCCATGATCCCGAGCACCACTACCCCGTCATGGCGGATGATGTGGCGGAGTTCATACACGAACAGGGTTTGAGCAAGCCCGTCCTTATCGGTCATTCTATGTACGTCAAGTCTAGGTCCAGTCTAGATCCGTCATCCTGGGTTTGGATATGGTCTTTTAGACCATGATTATGCCAAGTTCGACTCTGACTCACATACCCAAAGGGGCGCCAAAGCCGCAATGACAGTAGCCCTCAACGTCCCCGAGCTCGTATCGGCCCTTATCCCCGTCGACAACGCGCCTGTCAACGCACCCCTGCGCACTGACTTCGGCAAGTACATCAAGGGCATGCAGCATATCGAGTCGGCGAACGTAACGAAGCAGTCTGACGCGGACAAGATCCTCCAGGAATATGAAGAAGTTCGCCGTTCCGCACCCGTTCATTCGCATTGACACTACGAATGAGCTAATAACATCTACTCAGGCCCTCCCGATCCGCCAGTTCCTCCTCACGAACCTGATTCGCTCAGAGGACCAGACGATGAAGTTCCGCGTCCCTCTCACAACGCTCGGCTCGTCGCTGCGCGCCATGGGCGAGTTCCCGTTCTCGGAGCCCGGGAGCGTGAAGTATGAGGGTCCTACGCTTGTTGTACGCGGCACGAAAAGCCCGTATGTCTCTGAGGACACATTCCCAGCCATTAACGCCTTCTTCCCCAACTCGCGAGTTGCGGATGTCGAGGCTGGGCATTGGCTTATTTCGGAGAACCCGGAGGCGTTTAGGAAGGGTGAGTACTTTTCTATCCGTCTAAACTATCTGTCCAATATTATGCTTTGGTAGGGTGAATTGCTTAGCTGACTATGCTTTTAGCTGTTGTTGAGTTCTTGCAAGAGACGGATTAGACTAGACTAGACCATGGACTTCAAGGCGAAGAAATGTGGTGGCTGTTTGAATATTTTCTATGTCCGTCCGTTCCATCCGATAGTTAGTCCTACATAGACTTAAAGAAATAGACAGAAATGATACCTCCAAAACCGAAAATTGAGAGGAAAAGCAGACGGGCGAGTGAGGTATAAGTACAGGAATAAGAAAGTGATGCTGCAAAGCCATAGCACTTCATCAACCGAATAACGCCAATGCTTAGATTCAGTTTCACGCCACCCAAGACACACAAGAGACGCAATTCGAATAAGGGGGTATTTCAGAATAGGTGCAGAGAAGGAAAAAACATTGGGGGGTGAAAAGACTTTGCTGCTGTCGGCTTGGCCTAGTCATCATCAATGGTTATTGCTTCCTGAGATTTCATTGCTTCGTGAGCGGTTATGATCCTCTTCTTGTTTTTCTTTCTCTTCTTTTTCTCGATTCTCTCCTCCTTCGACAGGCTGGTTCGGGAGGAGAGCGGGCCGTGTGCAAGAGGAGTCGAAGAAGTCGAAGGCGGTTGTGAGCCATCATCGTCTGAATTTGAATGTCGACGCTTGATCCTCATGCCTTGACTGCGGTCGTTGGAGAGCAGGTCCGGCCTCGGGGCCGGACGGAGCTGATCTGTGGGAGAATCAGGGCGTAGCAATTCCATCTCACTTTTTATTCGATCGAGCTGGATCTTGGTGTTCTCGTACGTTTTCTTGGAACACTGTTCGATCTGTGTCATGCGAAGTTGCAGAGATTGCATGTCCCCTTCGATAAAAGATTCTTTTACTCGATTGTAGTCCTCGTCGAGTCTTTCAAGGTTATCGCTAATTTTTTGTATTTGACCATTCAAAGATGCCAATTCATCTTTTAACGATGTCATTTCATCCTTCAACGATGTACCTTGGCGCTCAATATCTTGGAATTTTTCCTGGTCGGCGGTCTTCTTTTGTAGCAGGTCCCTATCGGTATTGCTTTGTTTTTCGGCCAGAGATTCCAGACGCGACTGCATTCCCCGGAACTCTTCTTGATTGAGCCACTGATATCGCTCCACAAGATTACCGATTGAGCCCTTCAAGTCCTGCTGTTGGGCTTTGATGGAGTTCAGCTCGTCCTGTGGCAAGGCGGTATGCTTTCCCTGGGTTTCCAGTTGCTTTACCTTTTCTTCCAGGGAGGGCAAGTTCTGTTCCAGAGATCCCAGAGTCTGCTTTTGCAACGTCAACTCTTTCAAAATCTGGTCTACAGACGGATACATCTCATGCATTGCCCTGACCATGTGCTGCACTATCGGTTCCGTTGTCAAGTTATTGTATCTCGACTCCAGGGATAGCAGAGCCGTCTTGAAAGGCTCCATGTCAGTACTGATTCTCCGCACTGCCTCGAACAAACCATCCACTTTCGGGTCAAGCCGTTCCCTTGGGACCTTCAGCATCAGATCTTGAATATTTTCTGTGAGCAACTGTTGGGCTTGCTGGCTCTCGCTCAGTTTCTCCACAATTTCCTTCTTGAAGTCTTCGATTTCTGCCCATACGAGCTCTCCGTTAATACGACCGATTTCCTTCACTTGATCGGCCAGCCTTTCCGCCTCTTTTTTCAGAACCTGAACTACTGCGTCGTCCGGCTTTGAAGAGGCGGTTTGGCCGTTGCTGAGCCGATCCAGCTTCTCCAATTTCTCCAGCTTTTGTTCCTGTTTCGCCTGGGTCGAAGTGAATATCTCCAGCTTATTCTGCTGATCTGTTTGCAGTTGAGTAACTAGATCCAGCTTCTGCTGTTGATCCATTAGGGTCTGTTTGAATTGATTCATCTGCAGCTGCTGATCCTTTTGGACTAGATCAGTTGAATTTGATGTCTTCTGATAAAACGAGGACAAGGATTCAAGCGAGTGGCTACACTCCGCTGTTCTCTGCTCCAGGTTCTTGTGCTGGGTTGAGAGATCATCAAGTAGTTTTTTCGTATCAGGCGTAATCCCGTTGACTGGTTGTACCGGCGGCTTCTCTTCGATTGCCTTCAGCTGTTTTGCGATGTTGTCCGTCTTACTCTCCAGCGAGCCCAACGAGTTTGTAAACCCCCCAAAGGACTTCTGCTGAAGGTTTTGCTTTTTCTGGATCTCTTCCAACCCATGCTCCATCGACTTGTGATAGTTGTTAAACTGTGCAATATCACCATGCAATGCAGCAATCTTGTCATTGGCTGCTTTGAGATTTTGCTCCAACTGTCGGACCCTACTCTCGCTCTGTTGCACCCTGTCATCGAATTGCGAGCTTTTCGAATTCGCTGATTCGGCCCACTGGTTTATAAGGCCAACCTCTAGTTCCTGAAGCCTGCTTTGGTATCCTTTAATCTCAACATTGACAGACTCGAGAGCTGCGTCTTCAACGTCCTTGGCGGTTTGGTAGCACTCCACGAAGGACGGAAACCCTCTTTGAGATTTCGCCTTGTCCAGCAACTCAATTGTTTCTGCTCTCTTTTTCTGTATGCGTTCCTTTTCAGCTTCCTTCGTTCGTGCTTTGACTGCCACCTCCACGAATTGAGCTATGCTGCGGATAAATGTACCGCCAGGCAGGTCACGCTGTATATCTGGAGCCGACTGGGCCCGAGGACCAGGGGGGGGGCGTTGCTGGGCCACCTCATGTTGACTTAAGCCAACATTCTGTGGATGTCGACGGAGCTCGAGGCGGGGGTCGCGCACAACAGAATTGGTGTTCATAGTAGCGCGTGGAATATAGCCGCTTGTTCTACCATAGAGAAGAAGAAGGGCAAGGTTATCAGAGAGCTCGTTGATCAAGAAGGAAATGTAACGGACTCACATTTCGCTCTGCGCGGGGATTGCATCTCTTTTAAGTTTTATAAGGACGGAACAGGGAAAAAAAAAGTGAAGAATGACTCGAAAACCTGAGCCCAGGATTTTGGAAGAAAAGCTTCTGGCAGTGAGTTAAGTCCTACCAGGTGAAGAAGAGCCAAAGGCGAAGTGAAGGAATATCAAAGAAAGCTTCACTTTGTCTTGGATCAATCACAATTGTTGCTATGGCGGACGCGTTTGGTGGGCGGATTCTGCCGGGCGGTAAGCCTATCGGCTTGTGCAGCTCTGGCGGCGCGGAATCAATAATCAAGGCTTGCGACCAACACTGATCTCAATTCTCCGGGGCTTTTTCTTTTCGAGAGCAGTTGCGTTCACATTTGCATTCTACTATGGCTGCGGTAAGCTTACTGAAGTTCTCGTCATCATGTTCATAATTACTCATTCATGAGACAGCCAATCTCTACCGTTGCGGAAACCAAGGAGCTCCGGGGTCTGAACCTCATCGCTGCTCATTCACATATCAGGGGACTCGGTGTAGATGGTGACTCTTTACAACCGCGGCCGGCATCTCAGGGCCTTGTGGGTCAGGAAAAGGCTCGAAAGGCGGCTGCCGTTATTCTCCAGATGGTCAAGGAGGGCAAAATTGCCGGACGGGCTGTTCTGATTGCAGGCCCACCCAGCACAGGTAAAACGGCCATAGCTATGGGTATGGCACAATCCCTTGGGTCTGATGTCCCATTTACTATGCTAGCGGCTTCCGAGATCTTCTCCATGGAGATGTCAAAAACAGAGGCCTTGACGCAGGCTTTCCGAAAATCTATTGGAGTACGGATCAAAGAGGAGAGTGAGATTATTGAGGGTGAGGTGGTAGAGATTCAAATTGACCGGAGTGTCACTGGTGTAAGTGCTACTTGAGATGTAAAGAGCTATACGTATCTGAGCTGTACTGATTCGTCTAGGGCAACAAACAAGGAAAGCTCACAATCAAAACCACGGACATGGAAACGATATACGATATGGGCACGAAGATGATTGATTCAATGACAAAGGAAAGGGTTATGGCTGGAGACATTATCTCGATCGACAAGTCGTCAGGCAAGATCACCAAGCTAGGACGCTCTTATGCCCGATCTCGCGATTACGATGCGATGGGCGCGGACGTCAAGTTCGTCCAATGTCCCGAGGGAGAACTTCAGGTTCGCAAGGAGATCGTACACACAGTGAGCCTACACGAGATTGATGTCATCAACTCGCGTTCGCAAGGGTTTTTGGCGCTCTTCTCTGGTGATACCGGTGAGATTAGGAGTGAGGTCAGGGACCAGATCAATACCAAGGTCGCCGAGTGGAAGGAAGAGGGCAAGGCTGAGATCATCCCTGGTGTATTGTTTATAGACGAGGTGCATATGCTCGACATTGAGTGCTACTCCTACATCAACCGAGCCTTGGAGGCGGAGCTTGCTCCTATTGTGATTATGGCAAGTAACCGCGGCCATTCGCGGATCCGAGGAACGACATACAACTCTCCTCATGGCCTGCCGCTTGACTTCCTTGACCGCGTCGTTATCGTGAGCACACAGCACTATTCAGCAGACGAAATCAGACAGATTCTGGCAATCCGCGCTCAAGAAGAGGAGATCGACTTGTCCCCAGACGCTTTAGCTCTTCTGACAAAGATCGGCCAGGAGTCCAACCTTAGATACGCCAGCAACATCATCACCACATCACATCTCCTCAGCCAGAAACGGAAAGCAAAGGAGGTCAGTGTTGATGATGTTCAACGAAGCTATCGATTATTCTACGACCCCGCTCGCAGCGTCAAGTTCGTCAATACGTATGAGCAGCGATTCATCGGCGACCAAGGGAATGTGAACTTCTCGGCGCCTAGTGGGGACGCTATGGAGATCTCATAGAAATCTCCTGCTATCGGATTTGGATCTCTCGGTGTTCAATGGACGGAGTATCTGAAGACAGCAGGATCCATCTTAGTTTAGGCACAATGGATGGTTATATCCGAAAAGGCTCTCCTTCGATTACGTGATGCTTTTCGAGCACATCGACTGATTATGTATGATAATCCCGGCGCTTGTTTTGCGACTCCTAAGGGTATTTGGATGATTGGGTTGATTTCTAGGTTCATAATGAGAAAATTAATACTTCCGATATTGGTATCTTTAGTAGTACTGATGATGTACGGGGCTTATACAAAGCTCACGTTACTATCCCAATCTCCGGTATCCCCAACTTTCCTGAACTCAACGCCTTCCCCGAAGTAGCCTGCGCCCTTCCACGACTCCATGGTAGTGCCATCGTAAGGACCATGTACAGCGCCACCGTCACGGGCATCAGACCAGCGGTACTCCCACATCGCCTGTCCGGCATCTTCAGTTGCTGTGTCTGTATGCTGTGGGGGGTCGACCCAGTCCTCGCCAGTCTCGCGGCGATATTGCCGGGTGAGCATCTCTCGTTCAGTGTCGTAGATTTCAGCCTGCCCTCTCGTCATCAGGATGTCTGCTGCGCCAGTGACGGCTTCGATCGCCTGTTTCCGCGCTGCTTCCTTAGGATCATCTTCCTTCATTTCTGTATCTTGATCACCCTTTGAATTTTTATTCCGCTTCGTTTGCCATTTCGGTTTCTTCGGCGCACCCTTTCCTATCCTTGCCAGCGCATCCAATGCGGTTTCGCCACGCTGTAGCCGGATGATGAGCACTCTGAGAGCGTCAGATGTCAACACACTGTCGTCTGCGCGGTCCTTCTCTTTCCTTGCGGCCTCTCGCTTATCGGCTGCCTCCTTAGCGAGTCGGATTTCCTTCTTCGACACTCCCTCCAGCCATGAATCGTGTATGGCATCAGGATCCGCCGCTTTTCGGACGTAGTTTCCTTGTTCATCGAATCGACCCTCTTCTTGTTCAGTCCGCATATTAAATGCATCCAGTAACGGCGCATGTTTCTTCTTCGACCCAGCGCCTAGCTCCTCGTCCATGCCGCTCTCAACTCTCGCACGGTCTTCCTCCGCTACGTCACTTTCACTCTCGTCTTCGTCAATATTAACTTCATCAGGGCCCTGGCTCAAGTCCACGCGTAATGTCCGCCCGCTCTTTGACGATGCGACCTGTCCCTCGATCTCGTCGTCTCGTAGAAACCGCACGTTCTTCTTGTTCTTCCGTAGCGCTTCATCGCCATCTATATCCTCAGCGCCAAAGTCCTCCTCCAGCTCCGCAAACATATCATCGTCGTCCGCTTCCTGTTTCGCTTCGTTCTTGCGTGCTTTGTTCGACGACCGCGCATCGAAGCCTTCGTTGTCACTGTCTGATTCGTAGCCATCTAGGTTGACGGCTTTCCGGCGGACTTGTTGTCCGCGCCGACCAATCTCGTCTGCATCCAGTACTGCATCATCATCTAGTGCGTCAGGGGCGAGCGTTGACGGGTTTCGCAAGTCGAATCGTGGTTTTTTGGAGGGGCCGGAATCGTCGAGGTCTTCTTGATGGTGGGTGCGCGTGTAGTCTTCGCCGGCCCGTTTTGGGCGCGGGAGTGAAGTGGACATGGATGTCAGTTTGGATGTACTCGTAGATTAGTGAGACAAAGCAGAGAATGAAGAAAGTTGAAAGCTCTTGGATGGCCTTGTCTGGGGTCGGGTCGGAAAATCATTGTGGAGCCCTTTGCGTCACTACGGGCGTTCAAAGAAACTCCGGCCTCTCTTTCTCACTACACTTTACAGGCTCAACTTCAAAGCTGAATTTGTCTTTATCCGGGGTCTCACTGAACGCGAACTACTCTATTGTCCAGACTTCTTTATACTTCTCCAAGGCGTGAGTATTTATCAACCCTTGATCCACTATGGTATGTGCCTGTACTCGACAGTGTTTACATTGCTTCTCGAGTTCTTATCGAGTACCTGCTAACTAGAACAGTTCCGAGGTAACTACTGGGAAGACGATCCAATGGATGGAATGCTTCGCCATGGCGCTACGCGCCGCTTTGATGAATACTACCGCTGCTATCCCGTGGCTATGATGCCTGGTCCTGAGCGAGAGAATGTGAATCACGGCGGCAAAGTCATTATGCCTCCCAGTGCTCTCGACAAGTTGACTCGCCTACATATTACATATCCTATGCTGTTCGAGCTACATAATGGTGCAAAAGAAAAGATGTCACATGCTGGTGTGCTGGAGTTTATTGCTGAAGAGGGGAAGATTTACCTACCCTACTGGGTAAGTCACGTTGGATTGTTGAGGCTGCTAATATGATCTTTGCTAACACATTTTACATTATAGCTTATGCAAACTCTCCTTCTCGAGCCTGGTGACCTAGTACAAATCAAATCGACAGACCTTCCCCCCGGACGATTCATCAAGCTCCAGGCTCAGTCCACCTCGTTCCTAGACATCAGCGACCCCAAGGCAGTTCTTGAAAACGCCTTTCGAAATTTCTCTTGTCTGACGAAGGACGATGTCTTCACATTTGCCTACAATGATCAAGTGTACGAGATGGCCGTGCTGGAAACGAAGCCTTCGAACGAGACGAATGCGATATCTGTCCTGGAGACCGATCTTGAAGTTGATTTTGCGGCACCCGTTGGGTACGAGGAGCCGCAGCGTCAAAGTGGCACTAGCACACCAGGGAGCGCGGTTAGCGGAAGGCTGCCAGCCGGTGGACTCCTGCACTCACACGGCACAATGGCACAATCAATCAACTATGCCGCCATAGCACCAGAGTCTACTGACGCAGCTGCGGGGGCACGAGCGGTATCGTCGAACTTTCTGTCCAGTGGCCACCGATTGAATGCCAAGAAAGGCAGCAAAGCGCCGACTCCAACGGCGTCTACTCCCACCCCAGGAGCGACCAATCCCAGCCATCCACCCCCCGTCAGGACCACGAATGGCCCGCAGCCACTACGCCTACCACCAAATCAAATATTCTTTGGCTATGCTGTCAAGCCCGTTCCGAAACGAGACGATAGTGGAAACGTTGTTGAGCCAGAGAAGCCTCGCTTTCAAGGAACTGGTCAATCCCTCCGACCCAAAAAGAAAGGTATAGACGGTTCGTCCACGCCCACTTGAAAATTAGAATAATGGACACCTTACATGGTGTACGGACATGCATTACGGGCTTTTGTATTCAGGTTTAGGGGGCTCACTGCGTTTAGAATGGCAAGCATCACATTCATTTTTGACGAGTTCTATCTTTACTCATTAATCTATCATAGTAACTACCATAGTCTATCATGACCATGCCAAGCGGCCAATCTGCATAGGAGCATGAACCTCGACCCCCAGTTTCTTCGCCGCATTAAGAACCCATTCCGGTTCACGTAAGAACTGCCTCCCGATCAGCACCGCATCGGCCTTGGGCTCAGAGCCCTCCTCATCGGCACCCTGGACAATCTCGGCCGCAGCCTCAGGCTGCGTAATAAAGCCCACGGCACCAACCAGCGTCTTGGCTCCGGCAGCTTTGATCTCCTTCCGCAGCTTAGCCGCCAATTCAGTCTGGTAGTCCGTGAAGAAGTGGAACTTCTGGTCCTTGTGGTTCCCACCGGAGCTCACATCCAAGAGGTCCACCCCAATCTCAGGGAGATACTTCAGCAGCTGAATATTAGCGTCCAAGTCCCAGCTTCCATATTTCTCAGCATCCAGCTGGCCCTCAATCCACTCCGTCGCACTGACCCTCAGGAATAGCGGCGTCCCCTCCGGAATAACCTCGCGAATTGCCAGCGCAACTTCGCGCAGAATCCGCGTGCGGTTCTCGAAGCTGCCTCCGTATTTGTCTGTCCGGTGGTTTGTCACGGGACTCACGAACTCGTGCAATAGATAGCCATGCGCGGCATGGATCTCAATAACATCAACACCGGCCTTGATGGCGGTCTCCGCGCTCTTGGCAAACGCCTTCACAATCTCCTCAATCTCAGCCACAGTCAGCTCCCTAGGAGTCCAGTATGCGACATCCCCAGGCTCCCACTTGTTCTCCTCGCCTCCACTGGGGCCCACGACATCCTTCGGCCACCCAAAGACGCCCTCATCAGCCTTGAGACTGCGCACGCCCTTCGAGAACGCCATCGGCGGCGCAACGGTACTCGCCTTCCGTCCAGCATGGTGGAGCTGCACACCCAATTTCCCGCCCTGGGAGTGCACAAAGTCCACGACCCGCTTCAAACCCTTGAACTGCTCGGACTCCGTCCCCTCCTGCCAGAGGCCGGCGTCGTTAGGCGAAATCCGCCCGTTGGCCTGCACAGCCAGCGCTTCGGTGAAGACCAGACTTGCGCCCTTATACGCGAAGTGGCCCAGATGCGCGATGTGGAAGTCCGTCAGCGCGCCGATGGCCGGGGATGCGGGGTTTGACTCCGCGGAGAACATGCACATGGGCGCGACGATGACGCGGTTCTTGAGCGTTACGTCGCGGATCTTGATGGGGCGGAAGAGCGTCGGCGTGCCCTCTGCGTCGGGGTTTAGGGCTGCGCCTGGGTTGGCGGCTGGTGTGAAGTAGGGGATTCCCTGGGCCCCTGGGTAGGCGGGTGAGGGGGCGGTTGCGAGGTCTTCGGAGGGCATTTTGGCTTCAGGATATCTCGTAGTGCTCTGCCGTTGTCACACAGAGTTTGGATCAGGACCCAGCAGTGCATTTTTTATAGCCGTTGCAGTTTCATACAATGTTGAGGCTGACAAATCAGTATGGGTACACTGTGGAGCTGGAGAATTTTGTAGAACGTTTGGGACTAGTGATCTGCGTTTTGAAGCCTCGGAAGCTCGGAGTCCTGTTCATCCTTCTCAGGGGTGTTTGTCTCCGGTGTGCATACTTCCGTCGTCTTGTGGCATCATCAAGTCTCGTAAGTTGCGTCATACATGTCCTGTATGTCGCATTGCCGACCATGGTTTGAAGCAACTATCGAAGCGGTATACGCTGGGAAGAAATACTCTGCAGGGACATGTGAAGTATATCGTCTAATCTCTTTAGCATCTATGTACATAATTCATATCATATCAGCCCTAGGTACCTGAGTCATCACCAAATGGATCATATCCCAACGAGCATCACACATGCTCCGCACCCAGAGAACGCCGCTCAAACTGAGGCCTCAGCAAGTAGTGAGGAAGATGGGGAAAGATCTACTCCGCATCCAAAAGCGCGGGCACATTCTCAAGCAGGTACTCAACAATGGCATCAGGGCCACGCTCAACCTGCAGCCCCTGGGGAATGGCATGGAGCTTGATGTCAGGCCTGATGCTGCGCGCGATGGACTGGATCTCAGCCGCTTGCTCGGCGGACCACATTGAGGCGGAGAACTGGTCATTGTTAGTACTACACATTCAGAGAATCGATTCGACTGCATGCATTGGCTTGGAGGCGTGCGGAGACGTACCAGGACATCAGGCTTGTGCTGTGTCACCTTTGGCGCGACTTCTTCGATGGCTGTGCGTTGGATTAATTTCATCCTTGCGTTGGACTCAAGATGTAAGGTGGGGGGCATACTCTCGCAGTTGTCAACATGGATAATCGTGTACCGGTCCTTGAGGGCCTCAACCATGCGGCCGATGAGGCGCTTAGCCCGCTCAGGGGCGGTGTTGACGGTGACTAGGGTGTAGGGGCCTTTAGGGGAGGACATTGCGAATTGCGATTGAGAAGTATGGTGTACGTTGAGTTGAGGGGAAGGTACTGCGAAGATGTTAAGAGCCTGGGGTATACGGGATTCCCCTCCCACTTCCCCACAATCTCTCCCCACACTGCTGGTATACGCGGATAATCCGAGGTTATGTATGTACGTATGCTGTGCTTCTTGCATGAGAGAAGCAATACATCATGTTGCTGCCTAGGATGCTCTGAGTAATATATCTGTCAGATAACGTTGAAGTTCTCTTCGGTCTTCGGGGCTCGGGCTTGTAGCAATCGGACGTCATGAAGTATAACTCGGGGGATAGCCTGCTGAGTCAGTAGTACATCGTCATTAGAAGTGGGAATGAATTTATCCAGGCGGGGCACATTTTACCCGCTGTCAACTCACCGATTGCTTCCAGTTGCAGGGCTTCACAGTTCATATAAACAGCCGCTTTGAGAAAGGAGTTGCTCAGAGTGTACTACAACGCTTGCGATAATGTCTGCAAGCAATGCAAAAACAGAAGGGGCATCATAACATAGCCAGGCTGTCAGCAACAACAAGCTCAATCGCCAAGTTCCCGAAGGATTTCCCATATCGGCCTCGTTCGGGCTGCCGATCGGAATGCCGATGGATCATGGCCCCATGCCTGGGTGGTCTGATTTTGCTTCCCGATATTGAGTTCTTTAGTTGCTAGACGTGGGCTAGTCATATAGCAAGTGTCTCTCCGTGGGGAATTCCTTTATATTCTAGTGTCCCGTCTAAAGTTCCGCTATATTTGTTCCATTCTATCCCAGGGCACAGCCCCAAATCTTCACTTCATGACAAAACCAAACATCAAATGCGTCGCATACTGATGAACCATGACATAGGCTACTCCTCCGTTGACAGCCTGAAAGAGCGACCCTTCCACTGCAAAGCAATTGTCGGCAGGACACTGGCTCCAACCATGAGAGCCACACAGACACCAGCACTCGCAGCCACGCCGACGTTTTCGAACATCCCCGGGAACCTGAATATCTGTTAGCGAGTCATCCACCACCTCCAAACAGAGTCAACATACCAGAACGGTCCGAGGAACCCCCAAATCTGCCGAACAAATGTGATACAGACACCGACGCTGGATGCATCTTGGGGGTGGCAGTCCACTGCATACGTGATAAGGACGGTCGTCACAATCTGGTTACCGGCAGCTCCAATGGCAATACCGATAATGGGAACTACGCTCCACTTGCCCTCCTTGGCCTTCTCAGTGCAAACAAGGAAGACAATGATACCAACAATGGAGCAGGCGTAGCCCAGGTAGCTGAGCCAAAGTCGGAACTCTGGCTCTGGCTTTCGCTGCGCTCGTTTCGCCCGCATATTCATCCAGAGGTCGGACATGCGTCCACCCAGCTGCTCTCCGATGAGAGAACCGATAATTGGGCCCAAGAATTGGAGCCCTAGCTGCTCTGCATTGAGCCCGAACTTCCCTTGCAGCAGCTGTGGTACTTCGACGGTGGACAGCACATTGCTAAGGAGAAAGATCATGGCATATGCAGCAGCGGGCACTATTACGCAAGGGCGGAAGCAAAGCCCCAACGGTGCGATGAACTCAATCCACTGGATAGGGGTTGGGTCAATTCGTCGGATGCTGACGTACTCCCTCTTCCACGCAGGCTCCTTGGGGTCCTCGTTTGAGCCGAGATAGCGAGTCTCAGGACCCAGGAAAAGATACAGGATAAACTGAACACCGTTGATCTGGTCGGACGTTAGCAACCCGTGTCTGCACAAAAGTCTATCCATATTAGGAGACTTACTATCGCCAGAACCCAGAAAATCCAGATATAACTCGCTCGGTATGTTACGAAACCGAAGATAAAGGGACCGCTGGGAATTCCAAGCGTGAGTAACAGCGTCCACACACCCATATACTTTGCTCGGTCCTTCTTGAAGAATGTTTCCATCACAACACCGCTTCCGATCGCTGGGAAGTTTATCAGCATAATTCCGCCCTTCAACATATGAAGAGTTTTCATATCATACCTGATGCTGGTGAGATAAAGAACGCCTGCAATGCTCTGCATGCTGCGAGTGACGCATAGTCAGGAGACTTTGCACACCCGATGTTGCAGACCAGACTACAAATTAAGGAAAGGAGGAAGACGGGTCGTCGGCCATATCGGTTGGAAAGTGGCTTCCAGAATAAAGGTGCACCACCCAGAATAGCGATCTGAAGGGAAGTCAAATAAGTGACCCGGTGAAGCGTAACATCGAATTCTTCAGCAATCGTCTCATAGGCAGGGATGATGCCGGCGGCCGCAAATGTCCCCATACAGGCGTGAAAGGCTACTAGAAGAAGGTTGGCGATTTTCTAACCAAGAAATATCAGCAAAGATCAGTGAAAACTCAGTCAGCTTGGTCTCTATCGTGAAATACTAACCTTCCAAGAGGGCCAGTTGTAGGGATCCGCAGGATCCATGCTGGGAATGGGATCCAGTTCCAAAGTACCATGACGTTCCATGAGGAAATCACGATGTGCTGTTGAGAGACGAGATGCCACTATGTCGGCATATGTTGAAGGGATACCGGCCTCTGTACTTTCCACTAGATCAACCCCATTCTTTGGCAGCTGCTGAGGGGCCTCTTTCTTGGGAGACCCCTCAGCAGTGTATGTGCGTTGCATCTCCATGGATGTAGGCTCATTGACAGTCGTCGAGGAACGACTACCTGAAGGGGTCATGTTGGTGGATATTTTGAGAAAGCCTCTAGCCTCTGCCCTTTCTCTTCGGTTTATTCCTCGGAGTTTGCTGAGGAGGTTATGCTAAGTGTTGACAATAGGCTGGGGGTATTGGAAGAATAAGAAGCAAACTGCTGTGGCGTCTTCGGTGAGACTCGAGCACCCCGGATGCTGAGGAAGAGTGTCCCGCAGTCTGCTGGGAATCGGCTGTCTGGCCTATCATCGCCCCGTGGTTAGTTGATCACAGGTGTTCTCCCCGGGGCGAGGGTGACACTGTGGAGCTGGCTTACTCGGCAAACCAGTCCAGCACCGTTGGGGAAGTCCTCGCGGAGAGCGTGACACTGGGGTCTCCCCAGTCTCCACAGCTCCAACGAGTGAGGTCGCATCGATATCATACTTTAGCAGCCATTTATGGATGCGCTCTCGACCGAGGCCTTTCTGGTATCATATGGTGACGCCTCTGACGAGGCGCTGGCTCAGCCTAGACGCGACATGGTGCTAGTTCGGAATTCCCGAGTAGTTCAGGGCATTGCACAACGCATTATGATTATTCCTGAGTGTCTAGATCGAATTGCTTGGAAACCAAATTACTGGCTTTGAAGACTCGGCTAAAAGGGTTCTGGCCATGGTTCAGACTGCTCCGGAATACTGTTGAGCCACGCGGCTCCTAAAGTTTCATTACACAGAACGAGGCTTGAGTTCGACCCGAAAACCGATGATCTATGCGAAGGGCGAAGGCATGCGCAACGGTTTGATAGACGCAAGTAACGCAACTAGGTAATGGCACATGCCATCCCACAGCGGATCGGCGTGCTCTCGCTTGCAACTTGCGTAAGGGGTGCATCACGATGATAGATTCCAATGTGGTTCGGGACAAGCATCATTAATCCGGTCGGAATTAAGGCACAAAGACGTAGCCGAAGGCTGCCAAGCATAAGCCAGACGCTTGAACTGACCGTCGATGCCGCCGGAGATGGAGGAGTTTCGGATGACAAGTCGGCAATTTGAGAAGAGAGCTGGAGGCGAGTCGCCAAGGCTCCAGAGAACCCAAAATCAGAGAAGTCACGCGTTTCCCACAGTCTCCACTCTCCACAATCCTCCCACAGCCAATATGTCTCCAACCTCCAGGCTTCAAATCTGCTCTCCACTCCCCCAGACTTGTATTCCTGCTGGTGCCTCTTTGTGGATGGTCTTGTCGATGAACTGTCGAGTCTCCCCATCCACTGCTGAAAGATGCCACAATCGACCACATCCCCAGGGGCCAAGCCTTTAATATGTCGTGTGTGCGAGAAAGGATTCTCGAAGGCTGAACATTTAAGGGTTAGTACAGATCTCGGTGTGTTCTCCCCCGACGGTGGATACTTGATGATTAACGCCGGCATTTAGAGACATGAACGTTGCCGTAAGAACACCCAGAGCATAGAGCCCGAAGTGAATGTACCGAAGAATTATACAGCTGACCGGCGGCCTGAAACGACCAAGATACCGGGTCTAAGCCTTTTGTTTGCAAAGAATGCCGCCGTCCATTTGCGCGCCAAGATGCCCTGACCCGCCACGAGAAATTGCATACCCGTGCCGCTGCCACCAAGCAAGCTCAAGCCCAGCAGTTGCAGGTTCCTCATGTGACTTCCTTGGATACTCTTACTTGGGAGGCTCCTCGAGCCCCAGCAGAAGCGACAGTGCCAACGACTGCAGCAGACCAAGCATGGATGACATCTGATGCTCAGCATGCTCCGGGGCTGCAGCCTGTAGCCTCAGACCTCGATTTTGCCCTAATATGGCCTGACTCGGAGAATTTGTTCCAGAGTATCATGTCCTCGGATTCTCCGGACCAGTGGCAGATACCTCTCGGATCTCTCCCTATTCCCCCAGTCGTGCAAGATGTGAGCGGCATGAACTTTGGTTCTCCCAACTCTTTCGATGATAGAGCCTCTTCTATCGGCACAATTCCCTCGGGCGGGAGCCATCAGGCTGTACGGGATGTTTCGGACATGGTCACAAGCTCAGTAAGATATCTACATGAATTTCATAATAGTCGTGAAGTGTGTAGCTGACGATATGTAGTCCTCCAGCGTAACCGCTGCGATAAAGGCGACTTCAATCACGTCTGTGTTTTTGGACGAATGCCTACACATGTTCTTCGTGCGGTTCATTCCTACCTTCCCAATCCTTCATCGAGCCACCTTTGTTTTCCGCGACTGCACCCATCCCTTGCTACTAAATGCTATGGCCCTAGGGTCTTTGTATCTCGGCCCTAAAGACTCGGTTGCGAAGGTAAGCCCGGTGGACTCAATCGAAGCCGACCATATCTAACCCCACACTAGGGAGAAGCACTATGGAGACTAGCACATACAGCTGTTTCTACCTCGGTATATTAGATTTAGCAAAGGGACCAGAATTTTCGCTTACTGATCGTTCTAGTGGCAATCATTGATCACGCACCGTGGCCCGTACGATGCCTGCAACGGCGTACAGCTTCTGCTCACTGCCCTTTTAGGGCAAATATACGGGGCGCTGTCCAAGGTATGTTCCGAAGTAAAGTCTTCCCACCCTCATTTCCTAATCTTGCTTGGTTTAGAGTCGGGCAATCCGCACCACTAGCCAGGTCTTCCGACCCCTCGGCTTCTTCTGGGCACGGCATTGCGGCATGCTAGACAGTGAACCCTTTTCGATAGAAGACGTACCATTTCCCAATACTTCGAGCACGGAGAAAGATCAAAAATGGCGAACATGGGCCGCACGAGAGATCCAGCAGCGCGCCCTGTTAGCATACTATGTTCTTGATGGGCTCGTTGCACAGATGTCCGGTGATGGGGCTTCCACTCGTCATGTTGCGAATCCGCTCGTTCTTCCCAGCAGTGAGGCTGCATTCGACGCCAACAGTGCCGATGAATGGTTAACCCACATGCGCTCTCAGAAGGCAGAGCAGCCTTCCTTCCGGCTCATATTCCGCTCCCTATTCCCACCCACGAGTAGCTTCAGAGCTCTCGATTACCAGTTCTCCGCCTTCTCCCTTCGCGTGGTCCTCGAGGGCCTCCAGTCCCTTGTCTCAGACTCAGACGAGTACGACCTCACTGCTGTCGGCGTCCCAGGCCGTTCCGACGTCCGAAGAGCTCTAGCTCAAGTCCACGAAACCATTACAATGAGCATCCACCTCTCCTCCTCAGAACGCCTTGAGGTCCTTCTCCGCTGGCACACTATCTGCCTCGACACAATGATCAACTCCACCGTCCTCTGCCGCCACGTCTGCTCACGCTACGACATCCCCCAACAAGTATCAGGCGGTTCCCGCACCCTTCGGCCGGGCTTCGACATGCTGAACTGGGTCAACACTGAAGACGCCCGCCGCGCCCTCCTCCACGCCATCGCCATCCAAGACATAATCGAGCAACTCCCCCGCGGCCGCGCCCACGTCATCCACATGCCGTCCTCCCTCTTCGCGGCAGCAACAGTCTACGTCGTCTTCGCCCTCACAGGAATCGCAAATATCCATCTCCCCCGCACAATCGTCTGGCAGGACGCGTTACTCTCGCACGCCGACCTGAATCTCGGCTGCGAGACTGCGGTCAGACCTTCCACTGGCTCTGAAACGAGCCGATTTGTGGCGGAGGGACGGACGGATTCCCCGCCTGGTGTTGCAGCAACCCGGAACCTGCTGTACGAGATGAATTCGATGCAGAAGTTGTTCCGGTGTTTGATTTCGCAGTGGGGCATCGCGCATGATATGGAGGAGATTGTTAATCAGTGGATTATTCTGTGTCATTAGACCTCTTCTATTTCCTTTCGGCCATCGGCATTATGGGTCATAGGTACCTATTTAGGCGTTTCTAATGGTGGTTGGGTGGAAGGCGGTTTTCAATGTAGCGGCTCTGGTAGCCTTTTGGCGTTTATATATTCGGGCTGATTCATCCGGAATACAGGGAGTTGTGCAGTTATCCAGCTAACAGATATTGTACACGATGTAGATTTGCGTGTTGCATTTAGCGTTATTCAGAAGGTATGGGGGTTATATCATTTGCTTGTTTCAACTTAGTTCATTTCGTCAATTTGCGTTAGTCTCGTCTCCAGCTGCTTGCCGAAGAACGAACGGGGTAGCTCTGTATGTACAAGAAAGAAAAGATATAGACGTGAGTAGGTATGTAATGCAATGCTTGCGATGCAACTGGAAAAAACAAACAACATTCCAACGACCCGAAGAAAAAGGGGTATCGACTCTATGCAGTCTAATGAGCAAATTGGATCAAGCTCAAGATAGAAAAACAAATAATGATCAACGCATAAAATGCACGCCGGCAAGATGAAGATGTGAAAGAAACGCTCGTAGATTCGCAAAAACGACGATGCGTATGCTTGAAATGCGATGCGAGTAGTGGACTTATATAAGAGGCTTGTGAGCGGGAGGAGCACGAGAAGTTTGCTCTAATTTCATAAACGCTCGAGTCATGGCGGCTCCAACTTCCTTGAACATGTCATGCATGATGGATTCGGACTTTGTAAGGCACAGGCCGTCTTTCAAGGCTCGTTCCTTGAAATATGGCAACATGCTGTCCCAGAACTTGCCGAATACTGTCTCGAGCGGGTTCTGAGCGGCTGGAATGTCGGAACCAGGAATGACGTTGGAGTTGCCAGGGCTCTGTTTCACAACCGGTTTGATCATAGACTCTGGATCGGTCAATTCTGTGCGGGGACGAGGTGCGGCGCGGTCGGGCGAGACTTCGTCTTCACGGAATCGCTTAAAACCTGCCACAGGAAGAGCCGGAAGAGCCCGCGAAGCGGGGAGAGCCGAAGTTAATTGTTCTTTTATGTTCGATAAGAGCTGTCGACTGCTCACTAAATCGTTATTCAGGGCGCGAAGTTGGTTCGTTCGAGCAATGGCCCGGTAATCCTCAATCTTCTGGTATCGAGCCCAAAGAGCAGAGGATTCGTCCTGCTTAACTGGAGATTGAGAGGAATTGGTGGAAGGCGGAGTGACGAGAGGCTGAGGTTCCGGGTCTGGAAGACTCTTAACCCAGTCTGCGACTCGTTGCAACTTGTTTTTGGTCGGCACTTCAGGATCCCGTCCGACCAGCTGACCCAGTGCCTTCTCCTTTTCCAGCTGTTCCTTGAATTTGTCCATTTCCTCCCAGCGATCTAATAATTTCCGGACTTCCGGGTCTGGCAAATATGCAGGGTCCGTTTTGACCCCGTTGTTGATATTCATCTGGCATAAAGCCCGGTGTGCAATATACTCGTTGATGCGTTTCCGGCAGGAGAAGTGAGAATAGCGACGGCCGATTTCTTTTTCGAGAGCAACTTCGATCCCGGTCCAGAACTTCGAACAACTGACAGCGGATATTTCATTGTATCGGATTTGTTGTTGGCAGATCGAAATCAGGGCCAGTTGCTCCTTGACATTGAGGGGGCCCTTTTTCGGTTTTTTGTTGATTGCAGCCTCCCTTTGCTTCATCTGGAGGCTCTCATTCTTATGAAAAACAGTAATTCCCTGATCCATAGCTCATCCCACTCCTCCTTGGCCTCCTTCTCGATCGGTCGGAAAATGAAAGTTCGCGCAGAAGCGAGAGGGAGAGAAGGAGAGGAGAGAACAGGAGGATTGGGTTGCATGGTCGGGAGCTGAAAATCCCCGCCACTCGGAAAAAAGCAGGAAGGAGCGCGTTCTCGGGTACCACGCTCGGAGAGGTTCACCGAACCTCCGAGCAAGGCTCAGAAACACTATTTGCCAGTACTTTCCGCCTTTCTTTATTACTGCCACAACTGCCACGCAGATTTCTGAGCCTTTGTCCATACTAAAGTTCCTTTTATAGGTGTATCTTGCCCGTCGCAAAGGGGGGACCCCTAGCTCGCCCCCTCGCTCCTCAATCCCCTTCGGGGACATCGGGGGGACCCCCCCCCCTTTGCTCGAGGGCGCCTTTTCTCATTCTCTACTTGGGTATAGGGGCTTACTTGGTTGGAGGGCCGGGGTGGTGAAGTGGAATTTAAAAATAAGTGTAAAGTGGAAGTATCGCGGGTAGCGTTTCTGAGCCTCGCTCGGAACCCGCTGAACCTCTCCGAACAGGGACCCCGCGCGTTCTCCGAGCTCTCCGCGTCAGGAGCCAGCCCACGTGAGCCCGGAATATCCTCCGTCCTCGTTTTGAATTTTACACCGGCCTCGATCGATCTCTCTTGCGGTATGTAGATAAGCATGCTGGAATTGTCGGGGCTCGATCCTCGACCCGAGATCCGTCTGCGACTCTGCGTTCCACCGTCCACGATCGCCTCCCAGCCGCGCTGGTTGTCGGTCGCTCGGAGATGCCGCTCCGTCCGCTGACTGAGACCGATCAGACGGTGTACGAACATGGCCTCCCACTTACGATGTTACGGAGTAGTCTGCGGACATACTTGATATGCCAGCGGGAAATCAAGCATCTGCAATCTACCTTAACCGCTGGACTCGGTCTTCAAAGAACTTTGTCGCCCTTGTCGAGCGGTGTCCTGTCCTTGGTATATCTGGGCTAGGCCATGGTCTCTTCCATTAGACACGCACATTTACCTCCCGTGCAGCCTGTCTTATTGCGCTCTCGCAGGTCTCGGATAGATATGAGTGTGGTCGCGATAGACCAGTCGTTCATCCGTGCCGTATTGCCGATGCCTATAACTCCCTGCCGATCCCAGACCTCGGCACCAGCTCAGAAGTACGCCGTAAACGGAGCAGCTTAGCCCTAGCTAATGTGTCTATTGTCTGCTAAGTGAACCGGTGTTCTCGACCGTGGCCTTTACTGGCCGATTGAGAAATTTCCCCTCAGAAAAAGCAATGCGGTAGAAGTCTTGCTTGACTTTGTTGCGTATGGGCAGCATTGCTACCATACAAGTGGTTACTGGCCGAAAGCCAGGTATGCGGAGTACATTTCTAGGACTCTAGTGTAGACGGTAGCTAACTGGAAACTAGGAGGCAGTCTTATTTGGGCAATTGGGGAACTGCCCTAGGCTGGAATGTGCAGTAGTGGTGGTGGTGGGCAATAGTACCGGCGTCCACGGTGCAGGTGCCACCATGTGATTGCGTTCTCTAGAACCTTCAACCCGCTTCTTCCTCTCCATATCCCCGGACCAATCGACCTCCCTCTGTCAAAATGGCATCTCAGTGGAAACCATCGCTATTAGAGGCAACATCTACGCTGTCTTTTGAGAATGGGTCTTCAGACCGCTTTATAGCCAAAATTTCCCGTGACTGGTGCACACAGCAGTACGCTCCATCTCTACTCACCTACCACGTAACCTCAAGTAGTGAAACTAACCCGCTCGCAGTTCAGTTTTGGGAGGATATCTCACGGCCCTGATGCTCGCCGCCGCGCGGAAGTATGCCAGCATCGAGACAGAGGCCGTACTCAATTACCCCGACCCCGTACATGTCTTCGCCCAGTTTCTCCTAAAAGTCCCCCCAGGCCAAGTGTCTGTCTCTTGCAAAATACTCCGCGCCACATCACGACTATGCGTCGTCAGGGTGGAGCTAGAACTGCCCGGGCAGTCGAACTCTGGACACGGCCAGCCGCAACCATCCACGGCGTGCATTGCAATCGCTACATTTGCCGATCTGGAGAAAGAGAACGGACTGACGCAAGGTGCTACTGCACCTGAATCTTCAAGTGCACATCCAGCTCCGCTTCCCTCTCGGGAAAAGGAATGCATCACAATCGACGACCCGGTCGTAGACGCAACCCCCGTGACTCGCAAATTGCACTGGGTTGCCCCTCGCTCTGTCGATGGACGATGGGGTCACCGACTGGGTGGGCACCAGCGTGAAGTTTGGCTTTCATTTCGAGATGGGTCTGCCATTTCTGATCTTCTTCATCTGGCTCTGCTTACGGATATGGTAAGTAGCCAAGCTTCCTTCAACGGTCCCGACGTTTCGGTCCCCTTTGTCCACACGAGTAGATTACGTACTCTATGACCAATTGACAATGGGCAATCAATGGCTAATGCACATTACTCACGCCGGTCATAAAGCCCCTTCAGCCACCGGCAACCCACACAGCGGGCTTCTACACGCGCCATGCTCTCTCCACACTCTGTCTATCGGTGGAGTTCAAGAAGCGGCCCGACCCGAGCACGAAATGGGTCTTGGTGCGATCGAATTCACTCAGGGTAGCAGATGGGCGGTACGATGCGAATGTGCAGATTCTGAACGAGGATGGAGATATTCTCGCATTGGGCAATCATGTGGTGTATATCTCAGATTTGAAGGGGGAGAAGGAGCCGAAGACAGCGAAGATGTGAGAGATTAAGTTTCGAGAATGCGACTTCTTTTTTTTTTCTCGTTATGCTCGCTTTCGGACCTATCAAGTATGACTAGGTGGGAATCAATCTGTTATTGTTAGATAGGCATGTCGATCCCGTTTTTTCGTGTAGTGATTGATCATTGAGAACCTCATATGGTGGGGACTAGGTATTCCGTAGTGTCGCGTCATAGTATGGTAGTGCCACGTAAGCAAACGTAATTTAGATATCTGGTTAGTTAGAAATCAAGCCACTCATCAATTGGCAAGGTGGCCGAGTGGTCTAAGGCGCACGGTCCAGGCTGACCTGATCCAGCTAGTATCATAGCTTCCGTGTATCGAAAGGTGCGTGGGTTCGAATCCCACCCTTGTCATTTCTTTTTTGATTTTTTTAAGCTGAGCTTAGCACCAGGTACGGTATACGAGTATTCTTTGAGCTGAAGCTATCCCAGCATCAAGCAAAGCATGGCGAAGCGATAAATAAACATACATCATCAACAGTTCCAGAGCCAGTGTCGAGAGCGAGTAGGCTAGCGGTGTTGTGTACTTCCCAGATAAAGCCGGGCTAGGATGAGATGGTACCGTGATATATTTTGGTACTTGCAACGTGTTTGTCCATGATCAACACCGTACCTCACTCAGATCAAGCGATTAGCCAATGACCCCGGCACCTTAGTATGGACGATAAAGAACACGGCGATATGAGGGAATCATTGATGCCCCGTTAAGTACATTTTCATGTTCGCACTTAAATTACAGACAAGAAACAACCCTAATCCTTTTGGGCGCATCCACAAATTGAACCAATGTTGAATCCCTGTGTATGCTGCGAAGATCCCTGAATTTCCGTTCAATATCCGAAAGACCCAACCAAGGGCGAGATAGGAAAACAGAAAGCCAAACAAGAAGAAACAAGAATCACCAACGAACAAGAAGGTGAATAAATGCAGTGCAAGGGACCGATACAAGAAATCGCAATAGCCAGCAGCCAATAGCCAGTCTCGCACTTACTCCTATGCCGTCTCGTCGTCAGTTGCTTCGAGTCTGTCAACATAGCTCTGGCGAGGTGCAGCTGAAACACGCGAAGGGCGAGTGCGAGTCTGGCCGCGTATCCCCTGCGGCGTGGGCGAAGAATTCGGCGACTCCATGTATTCGTCCTCAGAGTCGGAATCCACCGGCGCAGCAGAGCGACGGGTACGGAAGAAGGAGCTCGAGGCGGCTGTGTCCCTGTTGCCCGATGCGAAGATGTCCTCCTGTTTCACGGGAACAACAACTTCGACTTGTTCTTGAGCGTCGTCGTCACGCTCGATGCTAGGGATGATGTCTGTGTCCTCGATTTCGATTTTTGGCGCGACCCCGGTGCTGTCAGCACCAGCTTCGCCGTCGTTATCGTCGTTTCCCACAAAGACAGACTTAATCAGAGCGCCGTTCCGAGCCAGGTTCTTGCTCGCCTTTTTGCTTTTACCAGTTGACGGGGTAGCGGTAGGCTTCAAGACGCGGTTCCCCGTACGAGGGGTCTTGGGAGCACTAGTGACTGTTCCATTCTTTGCTGCTTCGGCCTTGAGCTCGTCGGCCATCTTGCGATACTTTCTGCATTGGCCTTCAATAGAGTCGTATGTCGCGCCCTGCCCGAAAAGAGCAGCAACAGCTTTGTAGTCAGGCTGGGGAGGTCAGCGGGGATCTGAAGTGATGTTAAGGGGACAATTTACTTTGTTTGGGCTTGCACCTATGAGGGCTGCCACAAGGCGGTGCTGGCTATTGGGGTCTTTCCAGTTGACCATCTTGGTAAATGTGTTGTGGGTGTTTGTGAGAGATCAAGGAGGAGGGTTGGAGGGATCTGGCAGCGTGGGAGAGGCTGGCTCTGATAGAATCTGAAGAGCCTAGACTGTGTGATGTATGTATGTATGTGAAGATGATGTTAAAGGCCGAAGGGAAGGTAGTGTTGCTAAGGGAGAAGATAGAGGGAAGTGTCCACGTAATTAGAGCGGAGAGTGAGTGATGAGGAAAAAGAAGAAGAATCAAGGCCTGGCAGAAACTTGAATAACACATACATTGTTCTCTCTTACTCTGACTTGTAAACCCCTCTTCAGGCTCTTAACACTCACTTGGTCTTCTCTCTCTTCCCCTCCAACCTCTCTCTTTCTCAGACTCTCTTTTCCTTCACTCTGCCAACCACCCATCACCATCACCTCAAGCTTAACAAGCTATCTACAAGAATCCTTTCTATCAAGATCCGCTACACTTCAACACAAACACCGTCAAGATGCCTATCAAATGGTCTGCAGATATGGACAAGCTCGTATGTTCCTTTCACTGCTTAGCCAGATCTCCATCGCCAACACAAACAGCCAAGCTAACCATCATCTCTTATTACCACAGCTCCTTGTCAAGATCATTGAGACACACGACCTCAAAGTTGACGCGAAACGCGTTGCTGACGCATGGCGTAAGTCCCTACTCATACCCCTCTCCCAACCAGTCCTGCGAATCTCGAATCCAACTCAGTGAAAGTACCCTATCTGACACTTCACCTTGACAGCCGGAACCACCGAAGGCCAGGACAAGCCGACCCCCCGTGCCATCACAGAGCGCCTAGTCCGCATCCGTGCAGACATCAAAGCTGCCAAAGGCGAAGGCACGCTGAGCATTGGCACCGTGCCCAAGTCCAGCCCTGGCACGGCCACACCCCGAAAAGCCCGGAAGCCCGCAACCCCAACTTCTACTCCTGATTCCAGCAAGCGTAGAAGAACCGCAAGCACCATCACCAAGTCCTCGCCCCTCAAGCACGAGATGGACATCGACGGTGCCGATGCAACCCTTGCCGACGCCGACCACGAGCTTGATCATGATTTCGGCACGGGTCAGTTGAGCAACAACACCTTCAGCACCCCGACCAAAATTGGAAAGGGGCGTGGTCTTTTTGATATCCCCGCCCATCCTGGTACGCCCGCATCGCCTACCCTTACGCCCACTGGACTGTCGCCAGGGCAGACCCTGGATGCTCTCGCTGTACGCGCTGGGAGTAGCCTGGGCCTGAACATGAAACAGGAAGACGGGGTTGTTGGTGATGGAAGTCCTGTGAAGCGGACACCTCGTGCTCGTCGCGCGGCGAGCTCATTCAACATGGTCAACTATAGCGAGAACTTCGGAGATGATGATGACGACGTGGATGGCTCTGCTTCTGCCTCGGATTATACCCCCGACGGAGCGGTCTTTGAAGACGACGATTTCGCTTAGTGAAAACTGGACTCCGGATGATGGAGGTTCTTTGGTTCTTCAGCGCGTGTTTGCTGTTGGTCTACGGCCGAAAAGCTTTGGTCATTCTTGGGATCGTTTCCTTTTTTCTTTCCCCCTTTTCGTTCTTTCTTTCCTCATTTTCATCTTCGCATCTAAGCATGCCAGTCCTGTCTGGTGGATTTAGAGAAGATTAGCAATTTTCGCAAAGTCCAATACAAGACCGTACACCACGGCCCACTACCTGCCGGTGGACCTGGTCCTTTTCACCACCCTCCTCACCGGAAAAAACACTACTATAAATCAGACTCGAGACACCCCTAAGCACGTTTTTAACTTTAACCTTCATGAACCCATACCTCAAGAGAGATGAACCTCCAAGCCTTCCTCCCCACAACCAGCGTCCGCACTCTTCTCTATTACAGTAACGTGAACTTGCCTCTTTTCTCTTTCAATCTCTCATAATTTAGATAGCCCTATAAAGTTAAACGTCTTATTCCACTGGACCCCTACCTATTTGAAAAGATTCCCCCAGACTTTTCCCTCCGCACAGAACCAATCCTTCTCCTTCTCCCACCCTCTAACAACCAACTCCCTCCCAAGTCTAACCAACTCCTTCACCTGTTCCGCAGTCCCCCATCCAGGCGTCGTACTACCAAAGAAGATGAAGTGTGCGCCAGCATGAATGAGTGTCCGGAAGGCCATCTCCTCCGTGATATTCACGTGCCCATATCCCTCCACAAAGCCCTCGATAGCCCACAATCCTGAATCGATATCCTTGTAGTGCTTGAGCATGTACAGTTCCGCAATCATTTGCCCAAGATCAAGAGCGTAGGGCCCACGCTGGGCGAGCTCCCAGTCTGTAATGAAGAGCGGCGTTGCCGGTAAAGGGTCCTCGAGTGTTGTTTTGGGAATCAGGACGCTGGCCCTCTCGTTAGTACATATGGCTAAACTCAAGAGTCCCAGAGAGCAAAAGCATACTTCCCAGACCAAAAGTCGCCATGGATTGGCCCCGTATCATCCGATTGCGTATCGCCCAACTCCGCAGCAGCAGCGTCCCTAACCTCCTGAAAGACAGCCCGCGTACGGTCATCACCCAGGATATCCGGATACGCATCAACCATGCTCACCAGACTATCATAATTAATCGAGAACTTCAAATCCCGCATAACCGTGTTCGCCGCAAGCTGCTCCGCGAACTCCGTCTGTGCACCCGCCGCACTCCAGACGTGGAATGAGCGGAGCCAAGTACCCAACGTGCGCCCTATAGCCAGCGTCCAGTCCTTTGAAATACCCTGCGAGACACCAGAGGAGAGAAAGAAGGTCTTCAGGTCCACGGCATCGGGTAGATCCTCCATGACCTGCGTGTATGTCGCCGGGCTGAAGTGGAATAGCTTGGGCGGCTTGACGGTGATTTGATATCTCGCTCCTGACGCCGTGGCCGTGTCTTCATTCGTCGTGGTCACACCGTGCATGCCGTTAAGAGCCCTTAGGGCGGATTCTTCGAGCAGCTATGGGTTGACCGTCAGTGCGACCCCCAAACAGACGCGAGGTGGGCATGTATACGCATCGCTTCGCACTTAGCCTGAACTCTGCATTCGAGGCAAGATAGTCCTCCGCATGCTTGATGATCACGGTCGAAATGCCGTCCGCAAGCGGCTGGGATAAAATGCCGCGGTAGACGAAGTTCGCTGTTCCTCCGCTCAACCGCGTGAGTGAGGAGCAGGCAAACGGGCTGCTGGATAGATCCGCCGCGACGGCCTCTTGCACTTTGGTGTCTGCGTCTGCCATGATGCTGCTGCTTCGCCTACTTTTGGGACCGTCTGGCGCATTTTATACCTGCGTACTTGAACTTCGAGAATTGCGGGGTCCAGTTCGGGTCTAGCGGAGGATTGAATACGAAGTGACGTCAGGGTTGACGAAGTTGGACTACCTATGGAAGACAGAACGAGGAAACAGGAAGACCACCATTGGCATACCTTGGGACAAAAAGGCAAAAAGAAACATACAACATATCATAGTCCCCATGAGCAATGCGCTCTGCTTTTAACATACAGAAAAAAGGATCATGGGAGACTGACGACACGAGGCCGAATTAGCCCTAACCTCCCGGCACAAGATACCCCAGCCCAGTCTCCCAACCACCAGCCAAGAACCCTTCAAGAAGGTATACCACAAAGATCACTGGATAATGTCTCAGCCTCTTGCATCTTAATTATATTAGGCGAGCTTCTATCTGAATCCGACATGCGAAGTCCCCTGTTAGGAAGCAACATTAACCACCCCGCAGGAAGAGGATCGTTCACACCATCGGAGTTGACAAGCTCGAGATGACCTCGGGATACTCATTACCACCTAAGTCACCGCACACCTACCATTTTGCTGCAAATGATTCATACGGGATGTGAAGCCCTCGACTGGGGGCCTTCGCCATCCTGTCTGGCCTCTCTCATCGCACGCAGGATATTCATCAGTTCGAAATCTGAAAACACCGGCTGAATCTTGCCATGCTCTTCTTCCAGGATCGTCGGCAGCGGCCGGTCTGGGAAGACCATGGGGAAGGAGTGGTATAGGGCAGCCATGAGAATATTGACCCGCCCAGTACGAGAGGACAAGTCATTGCAATAAGGCCGTCTGCTCTGTGGTCAAGAAAGATGATTCAGTTATGCAGTCCTCAAGGACTTTCTGGTCGGCGTCGAGGCCCCAATACGGCCAGCCCTCGTCAGCGTCCGTAGCCCTTTGCGCTAGCTCAACTACCTAAGGACGGGCCCTGAGTCTCATCCCGGACTTTCAACGGTACGCCATTCTCGGACTTTGCTAGAGATACCAGCTGCATGGCGGAAATGGAGTCTCCGCTTAGGGCTAAAAAGGATCGCCGCATGTCCATGTTCTCCACTGGCAACCGGAGCACTCTCGCGCACATGGCTCGCAATAGCTCCTAGTGAGAAGTTGGCTTAAAGTGATTTTGAATATGGTCACGGCTATCTCGTCAAAATCATTGGCGCTTATTTCTCCCAAACGGTCCGTGAGACGGCGACGATCCACCTTGTGCGGCGCGGATTGTGGTAAGTGCCATATGCGAGTGCAATCCAGGCGGTTGGCACCGTGTACTCTGGCAAACTGTCCATCAGAGCCTGGAGAATTGCACGCAGCTGAGCATGACCTCGGGATCCTTATCAGGCGTTATGACTCGAATCTCAGCGTCTGGGGTGGATATGAGCACATCGGCACCACAATCCCGACCAGGCGTTCGGCACATGGGCCACGCGCAGGACAAACAACCAACCCTTCTACCACCGCGGCCTGAAGCAAAACCTGGTGCTCGATCTCTCTCCTCGATCTCTACGCGTTGGCCGCGAATTTGAGCCGCGAATCGGTCCGCCCGAGGTACGCTAGAGCCCCATTATCGCGTTGGCGGATGCGATCACCGGTTCGATAGACATGTGGATCAGAGTCGCAGCCAGTGCTAAACCCATAACGAGATATCCAGGCTGGGCGGCTGATAGATGCTGCTGAGTTGCCCCAGAGCATCCAAGTAGCCGCGGGCCAAAGTAGGGCTGGAGGCTTCACCTGAAAGCAAGACGGTGTGTACCCCGGGTACATCTTCTGGACCAAGAAGACAGTACTCGAGGCGTTACACCGAGTCTGTTCACTTTCATCCGATTGATAGCTGCGGCCAAATTAGACAGCCTCTCTTCATCCGAGGGCACGCATACACAACCTCCCAGAAGAAGAGTGCTTATTATATCGTCGAGAGCAGAGTCAAATGGCAGGTTGCTGAACTGGTAAGCACGCGTGTTGGAGTCCAGCCCAAGCTGCGCCCCATGTGCCAGGACACTCGTCGTAATCGATTGATGGTCAAGGACACGATTCGAAAGGTACCATGAGGTTGCTGGAGCTTCACTCTATGTGGTGAAGACTTTTGGGAGCAGATCAAGATATCTATCTTTGAGGCAGCCTTGACCAAGGGAGAGAAAGTCCTTATCCATTCAGCAGCTGGGGTTGTAGGTCAAATGGCTGTTAGCCTTGCCCACAATGTGGAAGCAGAGGTATTTGCCACAGCAGGAACTGAGTCCAAACGCAAGTTTCTATACAGCCAGTACAGTCTCCCTGGCTATGGCGTAGACGTGCCTTGAACTCGCCCGGTGGCGATCTCCTCCGCGAAAGTACCAGCCTGATGGCAACTGGCCGTGAAGAGAAAGAAGACTTGATAATGTCGATGGGATTCCTGCTACTCAATGTCATCTTCATCTAAGTAGACCTCGGTGCGGTCATCGAATAGAATCCACCGTTAGCAAATAGTCTTCTGTCCTCGTCACAGCCCTCGTTATGATAACGCATCGTCGGAGAAGGACGTTGCTGCATTGACCACAGTCTCTGGTCGAGAAGGCCTGCCTCCGATCCGCGGAGTCATCCGCGCAGGAATGGTTCTGCAGGTACGTACCGGCCACGTCTCTCAACTAGCCGACATGCCCCTGTCAAGTTGGAAGAAGGCCCTAGCACCCAACTTCCAGGGCAGCCTGAACCTCATCTGAGCCTTCCGCGGCGCCAACAACGTCGAATTCACCTTTTACAACTCTCAGCGATCTAGGGGTACCTTTAAATAAGGGCTCCAAACGCTTTAAAACTATTATAAATATATATTTTTACTATTTTAATTTTATTTTTAACTTTCTTTCCCTTTTTTTATTACTCCCCGCGGTATAATAACTAAAATTAAGGCGTGTATTTTTAACTAGCCTACGGGTATTAACTTAGCTAACTTCACGCGGCTATAAAACTTTTTATCCCTTTTTAACCTTTGTATTATAAAAAAATAAAAAAAAAAAGGGCCCTAGCAAGCCTATTTTTTTTTTTTTATTATTAAAAATAATAGCGTGTTAACTCCCTAGCCTAGCCTAGTTATAAAGGCTCTTTATAATTAACTTAATAAGTAAAAGTACTAGGTATATATTAAACGCGAAGTTTTTACAGGCTTTATAGCTATTATTAATAGCTTTATAACTAGGTAAAAAACTTAAAACTAAAAAGCCTTTACCTATAATATTTATAGTAAGTTTATATGCTTTATTTTCCTGGAGGGCTATGCTAATATTAATAATATTAACTATATTTTTTTATATATATATAGCTAGCCTGTTATTATAATAACCTTTAGCAAGACTATTACCTGGGGGGAAATAGGTTTAACCCCTAAAAACTTAGGGGCTTAGCCCACCCCTTTTAAAGTAAGTTTTTTTATCTTAATTAATGCTATCTTGGGCAAGGCACCCCTAACTATTAAGTTAGGCGCCTTAGTAGCCTAATTAGCGTGTAGTAGCTTTACCATAGCCTTAACCGCGCGTGATAATTATAAGGTGCTAATTACCCTTTTTAGTAACAAGCTAATAGCACGCCTAGAGGTATATATAGTTTAATAAGCCCTTATTAAGTGCGTGCTAGGACTAACTATAACCATAGCTATTTTTAGGATTAATACCACCTGTACGGGCTAGGCCATTATTTTTAATAACCTTTTTACTAAAAATTTTTTAGTGGCTAATAAAGTAATTAGTATAATTTACTATACCCTGGGCGCTACTAATATACACGTTCCTTAAAAGTAGTATAATTATATAATATAAAAAGTGCCTAGTAGTATTTTAGCGTATAATAATAGTAAAATAAATATTATTAAATTAATTTAAAATAAAGTTATGGCCTAAACTAGACTAAAATTAATTAAGCTTGCTTTTTTAAAACATGGGCCTAATCCTAATATTAAGCATATTACTTAGGTGGTATTTTTTTTAAAGTAGCCTAGGACTTTTATTTTATTTAACTAAAATAAGTATTACTAGCTTATTAAAAAATACTAGCTAGTATCCTAGTATAACCCTAGGTATTAAAAATACTACCACCCGGCGTGATATAACTACATAGTACACTATGTATAGTATAATATAATAACCATGGATTACCTAGGTTTTATTAGCTTAAACTGTAAAAACCCTGCGCGCTATATAAACTATTTTAGCCCCTGGTTAGTAAGGTATAATAATTGCCCGGTGGCCCCTAGGCGCAAGAATAAAAGGCTAGTTTACCTATTTAAAAAGAAACTTAATAGCATGCGTTGTTATAGCGCCTGTTAATACTAGAATATACACGCCCAGGTTAATACTAATACCTAACTCCAGGCAAAAACTAAAAAGTCTTTACCCTAGGAGAACCCCTGGAAGCGCGCCGCGAAGGAACTAAAGGTGGATAAGCAGGGCTTTATACTAGTTACTAATTACCACACCCCGCGGTTTAATGCTTTTGCCAGGAACTAGAACCTTAGGTAGCTTTTTGCTAAATTAATTTAGCTTGCCCAGGCCAAGGCCAGCGCCAGCACGCCCCCTTTGCCCTAGGTAATGGAGGTTAACCTTGAAACCCCCTTTAAGCTTTAATAACAAAGCACCGGAGAAGGAACCACGGCAACTATTGTTATAATAATGCCTAGTAGTAGCAGGATCTTATTATTTACTAGGTAAATATAGGCAGGTTTATGCCTAGCTATATTATAATTTTATAACTAGCCTATAAGTAAGATTATAATATTACCTATATTTAAAAGCCCTGGACCACCGTAGGTATAAAAACTTAAAACTACCTAGTATATAAGTGCTACGCGTTAGTAAATATTTAAAATAATTATAAAAACTAGCTAAAAAAGCGCCCTAGGGTACTTACCTATATTTATAAAGGGGAAGCATTGCGTGCTAAATAATATTACTTAGTATAAAGCTAGGACATGCTTTAGCTTATAATAAATAGTATTAAGGTTTTAAATATATATTAAAAACTAACTATTTATAAAATAATTAATTACTTAGTTATATTAATCCCTATTTTAAACTATGTGATTAGCAGGGACCTTAACACTACTTATAATACCTTTAAGCCTAGGGTAAATAACCTACACCGTAGTAGTAAGATTACTAGGTAGGCTAGTAATAATAATATTAATTATATTAATAAGCTAGGTATAACTACACATAAAGCTAGCCATGTTTTTAACCTAATTTTTTTAAATATTTTTTTTACTTGCATGCTAGTAATACCTAAGTTATATAGTGGCTTTAATTATTAAACTTTAGTTACTATGGTACTAGGGCGCGGGGAGGAAATACTAAAATAGTACTATTATAGTGTACTAAATTATAAGCTTAAGCGCCTGGCTAGGCTTATAAAAAATAAAATAATATTTTTTTTTAGCCCGGGGAACTCGGGAATATAAAGGCGCTTAATTAATATACTAAATTTCTTAATAATATTATTACAAAAGCTATATAAGTAGTTAGTAAACACCCTAACCTAGGAAGCCATAGCGCCCCTTAATAAATAACTAAATACGCGGAGGATTATTAAGCCTAGGTAGTAAATCCTACCCTAAAATAAAAGAAGTAATTTTTAGCTATAGTTTGTAAAACTAAGCGCGCGTACTAGACTAAAATAATTAATAGTATTAAAAATAATTAAAAATTATATTAAATAATAACGTGGTATAGGCTAAAGCCTAGGCTTAAGGCTCCCCTACTACTAGTAAATAATAAAGTAATTAAAAACACGCGGGAAAAGGCTAATATTTTATAAAAGGTAGTGCTGGAACGCTTTAACATAAATAATAATTTAAACTTTAATCCCCTAGCGCTAGAGCACTAGCAGGGTAATAAGTACCTTTACTAGCCAAAAAAAATTTTACTAAAAAAGGTTAAAAAAAATATTATTAATATAAGCAGCACCTCCCCCGGGGCGGACTAGGTAATAGTTTATATTTTAAAAGCCTGCTAGGAGTATGTTAGGCGGGCCATACATAAGTTATATAATTAATATTTATAACTAAAATACTTCCCCTTATTATAAAAGCTTGCAGAGGTAGTAATGCTTTTAAAAGGTGGTAAAAAAAATAAGTCTTTACCTTAATTTTAGCACCTTATAGCATTGCTATTAGTACTAGGAAAGGGACTTAAATAAATTATAATATACTATGTTACCTTTATTATACTAGTGTAAGGGGTGCTAAGCCTATAATAATATAATACTTTATTAAAGCGCTTGGCTATAAACTTAGTGGCCTTTTTTACTTATAACATAAAAATAGTACTTTTATAAAATTAGGAGGTTACCATGGTTACCATAAATATTTTAAGCGCTTTTAATATTATTTTACTATAATATCTACTTTAATAAATAATAAAGTAAGGCTGGCCTCGCGCGCTTTTAGCCTTAATTATAAGTTTTTTTAGTAAATAAAGCGCAAAAGTGCGCCTAAAGTTTACTATAATAATAGTGTACTTAATATACTATAATACACCGCAGGGCTTGCCCCTTTTTTTAGTATTATTTTTACTATATATTATTAAGTTATTACTAGCAGACCTAATTTTATGCTTTAGCTATATAAATAACTTTTACTTTAACCGCGTGAGTAATTTCCTTTATGTGAATTATAAACTTCTAGTAAAGGATATTTATAGCATGCTGGCCTAAAAAAAATAAAATAAGGTGGCCTTTACGCCTAAAAAACTAAAAATATTATATATTACCTAGAAATAGCATGGTAAAGCACCCTTACTAATAGTTAATAACTAGCTAATAATTACTTTTATTATTATGGTATTAGGCTAGAAGCAGCCCGCGCTGCGCTAGCTAGGTATTTTTTTTAATAAATAGCTTTTTTAGCGCTAGTATATTATTAAATAGGTAGCTAAAGCCCGCGCGGTGGCCTAATATATTTATAATTTAGTGTATATAGCGCATAGCCTGCCTGTAAATTTTTTTTATAAGATAATTATTACTTGCGTTATTTTTAGCCTTTTATATAATATAAAGGCATGGTATAATAGTAGGACTAAGCCCGGGAGGCATGCATAAAACCTAGAGGTTAATACCTAACTAGGCTAGTATATTAAAGTAGTTAAAAAGATTTTTACCCTGGCCGCTTGCAGTGTACTCCTAGTTTTTTAAATAATATTTATAGTAATTTTTTTTAAAAATATTAGGCTTTTTTTTATTATAGCAGTGCTAGAGGAAGTGTGATTATAATTTACCCTAAAATTTTAGTTAATAAATTACTAAAACCTGCTAGTAATATAAGTAACACCACTAGAGATTTCGCGTGGTAGGGGCGCTAGTTTATGTTAAAAACCTAAAATAAAGGTGTAAATAATAGGAGTGCTTTTTTTAAAGACTCCCAGGCTAGTTTTAACACACCCTTACTACTTTTAAAAATGCCTAAGGGATCTTACTAGTGGTAAGATAAAAAAGCTAGCCGCGGAGGAGTTTAAGTAGTAATAGTAAGTATTATTAATAATAAAGGTAGTAATTTTTAGTAATAGCTTTAAGTAAATACACCAAGGCATGTATTATATAGGCTATAGCTATATAGTATACCGTGAATAATACTTTTAGGCGCAGGAATTATTAGTAATTAACGCCTAGTTTTATATATATAATACTAAGGCTATTAGCGCGCTTTAGGGACTAAAGATAGTAATTAAAAAGCTTTTTAAGGCTTTTGTTTACTAGCTTTATATAAATAGCACCTTGGTAATTTAGTACGCGCGCGGGCAGCCCTTATTATTTTTTAACTAGGCCTTTTAAATATTATACTAGCTTATAAATTAATATATAATTTGCCTATAATAGTCCCCTGGCCACATGGATATTAAGGGAAATAAACTAGCTAATAAGCTAGCTAATAAGGCTATTTTAGTAAAAGCACGCCCCCTAAATACTGGCTCCCTGGAGGCGTAACCCACCGCGAGCGGAATATATAGCTTATATAAATAAATATACTATACCGCCCAGGCTAAGTGGTGGGAAGGTGTCTTTATAAAACTATTTACCTAGTATAGGTAATAGCTTACCGCGGAGTTAGAGCCCTACTAGGTTAAAATATAGCTGGAACTAGTGCTAAGGCGCCTTATTTTATATTAATAGCTAGCACTTAGGTCTTCGCATGGGGATTTTAAGTGGTATTATAAATACTTTTAGCATAAAGACGCTAAGCTTACCTATTTTTACGGGAGGAATAAGAGCCCTAAACACCTGGTTTTTTATTACTACTTTAGGTAGTATTTCCTATAATAGCCCCAGCACCTTATAGCACTATTAATAACTAAGGCTAAGGCCTTAAAGTACCTTAGTAAACTAAAGCCCAAGGCCTTCGCGTTTTTACTAAAGATTATAAACTTTTATAAGTTTATATGCCCATGCTAGGGCTCCCCGCGCCCTGGTAATTTTTATACTAAAATTATTTAGCCTGGTGCTAAATAGTCCTTTTCTTTTTTATTATATTATGTTTTTTTTTTTTTTTTTATTTTAAACACCTTTTTTTAATATAACTAGCTTACCTAGTACAGTTTTTTTATATAAGGGCTAGACCCCGCAAACTACTATATTTAAACTTTTAAGCATGTAATAAATAATACCTGCTAACAGCCACATGTTAAAATAGTAAGTAAAAGACAGGCGCCTAGCCCATAAGCTTTAGCAAGAGTTGCCCTTTGGGATAAAAAGCCTTTTTATATATAGACTTATTTAGATAGGCTACTTGCCTAGCGGTGGCACGCCCCTATACCCCAAGGGAGGTCTAGAACATTAGGCGTACGCCTAGCGATCCCCGGGGCGTTAAATATCACTACTACTACTACTACAACAACGTCGAATTCTTTATCATGCTCTCCTCCGTCATGTCCCTGTAACTACGCCGTAGCCTGCAACTTCCAAGACAGCCTCGCCGCGCACTTCCACTCGCAGGGCCTCTCCGCCAGCTCAATCAATGTAGGCTGGATCCTAGACGCCGGATACCTCAGCGAGAACCCCGCTGTCCGGCGTCCCGTGGCTCTGCGCCACATCAGTGGCGACAAAATCCTCGCTCTGTTGCAGTACATGGACGTCCGTGGCGGCCCGGCCGGCGGATGCTGCGCGCTTGGTCTCCAGCCGCTGATGGGACAAGGTCGGGGCTAACACTGGACACCGCAGCGGCGCTTTGTGCATCTCGTTTGTCAGAAAACGGGACAGGGCTCCGAGTTGTCAGCTGCCCATAATGTCCTCAGTGTCCTGGAAAATATCCGCCCTAGTCGCTCTGGGGATGGCGATACTGATGCCACGGGGGTTATATATCAGGCTGTCATTCAGCAGTTGGCAAGGTTGCTGGCTACATCGGCGGATTCGCTGTTGCCTGGTAAAAGTCTGGGTCATTACGGCGTGGATTCGCTTGTTGCGGTCGAGCTGCGGAACTGGGTTTCGCTGTACCTGCGCGAATGTTTCTCTAATTGAAATTTGTGAGAAGAGCAGTGTCTATAAGCTGGTGGATCTTGTGGCAATGGAGACGGCGCTTCTTCAGGATCACTTGTGGGACTGAGTAAGTGGTTAGGTGCTCTAGGCTTACCTCTCTCTCACTGAATCAAGCTGGAAAGTTAAGATCTTAAAGTATTCTTCACTTTCAACTGTCACTTTTCTTCCATTCTTTAATTGACTTCCAGTATGTCACTCTTTTCTTACTGTACCTGGGCTTAGAAGAGTGGCCATGGGAACAAGAGATGTATCGTCGCCTCTGGCATGGTAGATCTCTAGCTCTCATTAAAGTCAGTTTACCCAGAGTCAGGTGCAACTATCAATCCTCAATAGCATGCATTTTTGCCCTTTGCTTGAGTTTGATTCTTCTCTTACTGTGAAACCTGGCAGGGCAAACAAAGAGTTCTCTGGCCTTGCTGGTCTTGCTGGAAGAACAGGACAGAAAACCTCTCACCTTGCTTCACTCTTTTACAGTAAGCCTTGTGTTATTCTTTCTCTTGGCTGCCCTTTTCTCTCCCCCTCCTCTCCCAGCCATTCTATTCTCCTCCTTCAACCCACCACATCTCCCCGACTTTATCCACGCAACATTCATCCATCCAGCTCTGTACCCAGCAAGCATTGGGCTACTTACAAACCATCTCCTCTATTAATCTAACCTAATACCTAAACCAAAATCCCTTCGCACCACGGTAACCACCATCGCCACCATGTCTTCCGCCCAACCCACCACCACAGACAACTCCGCTGTTGATGCTAAGGACGCTGCATTTGGCTTCGCATGTCTTCGAAACATCCGCGACGGCAAGGTAAGCAAAGTCCAAACAAGACAGAAACCCGCCTTCCAAGACAGACCGGCCCAATCCACAAGCCAGATAACACCAGCTAACACACACCCAGGTCAACCTCGTGGGCGTTGCGAATGCTCTCAACTACAGCAACGTCAGAAGCGTGGGTAACCGATTCCGTGCCCTCCGCGAAAAGTACGGATTTACTGGACTTGAGTGCACCACGGCCGACCCGGGTGCCAAAGTCAGTCCGCAGAAGAGAAAAGCTGCTACCGGCGCTACCGGCGCTCCTGGTGACGACGATAACCAGGACAACGGCGATGGGCAGGACGGCGAAGATGCTGCGGCTCCTCCTGCTAAGCGCAAGCCCGGAAGACCGAAGAAGGGGACCGGCAAGGGTGCCGGGCGAGGCCGCAAGAAGGCTGTCGCCGCCGAACCTGTGGACGAACAGGATGACGCCGGTGCTTCTGGTGGTGAAGAGGCAGACGCTGATGCCGAGGTTCCTGTCAAAGGTATGTTATTTCTATATGCTCATTCTGTCTATGATGCTGAGTGCCTGGGCTAATGGTGGACTAGGGGAATTCGATAAAACAGCCTGATGGTGCATTCTCAACCTATCGACCATGTTCCGACACACTTGAAGTATTGGGCAACTATGAAGCACATCTAGGAATAGGGTATTGGCGTTCTTTGAACCCTAGAGGTGGAAACTTGCAACAGGCCATTTGAAGATTTCTTGATTCTCTACAAACCTTTTAATGGAATGGACCTTTTGAATTCTGGTAATCAAACTCGCCGTATCCCACCTAATCCAGGGCCGTATCATCAGTAGGTTGAAGCATGCCAATGGGATATGTTTCAGCAATAAAGGGCATTCAGCCTGTTCGTATATGCCGTCTGTTTTTCCACTTTCACCAAAGAGGCCTTAGCAGCTCAACAGAAACAGAACACAGTGCAAAAGGGAAACAAGTAGAACACTGCAGCATTCCCAGAGCCTTCTTACAACAACCTCCTCTTTCTTCCCCCAGCTCTCACTTTTACATCTACATTGTACTCTTGACCCCGGCCCTCCTCATTCCTACATCTGAGAGTTCCTCTACCAGATACACTCCGTCTATGCTCACCCGTCTTCATCTCCAAACCTCAATCTCCTTTCTTCTATCGACCACGTCCTCGAGACATCCTCTACTCCAGAACCCCATCTCGCTATCCACAAACCTCCATCTCCAACCCAGCACACGAGCAACCAACAAACTCCAAACCGCAAACATGCAGTCAGTCAAAGGCCCAGGCAAGATGTCCCTCACAGCAGACGACCACGTCGAGCTCCTACTCAGCTGCGTGAACCGTACCGACGGCAGCAAAGTAAGTCCCATCCTCACCTGCACCCGGGACCAAGCCAAGCTAACACGCCGTCTTCCTCTCACCAGATCGACTTCGCGGCCGTAGCCCAAGACTGCAACATCACCTCCGCCGGTGCTGCGTATGTCTACCTCCTCACCCTCACCCTCACCCTACGCACATGCCCTGTCCTGCCCTGCCATAGCAAAACAAAAGCCAACTAACCACTCCGTCCACAGCGCCAAGCGCTACCACCGCCTCCTGAAATCCCACCGCGAAGCCAAAGCCAGCGCGAATGCCAGTGGCAGTAGCAGCGCCGACGTCGGCACCAACGAGCCCGTGCACGACAACGACAACAGCAACGACAACGCCAACGCCAACGACAACGCCGACGGCGAAGCCGAAGCCGAAGCCGAAGCTGAAGCCCCGAGCGCGCCCAAGAAAACGCCCAAGAAGCGCAGGGCACCCGCGGCCAAGGCCGATGGGAAGGAACCCACGCCCAAGAAGAAAAGGGGCAGGCCTGCGAAGGTCAAGGTGCAGGTGGAGACGGCGGCTGCTGTGAAGCAGGAGGAGCAGGAGGACGGGGAGATGCAGAATAATGTCTCCGTCGACATCAACGTCAATGTTAAGGAGGAGGTGGCGGAGGAGGAAATGCCTGATGTGGCTCCTGCGGGTTGTGGTGAGGCTGTGGATGGAGGTGCTTAGGGGGGATGCTTTCTGGATCGTTGGTTACGATGCCATGATATGGGCTATGGTTTTTCAAGGCCCAACTGCTTTTGAAAATGATTCATGGGGATCGAGGAGCTATGGATGATTTTGATTTTAGTTTCTTCTTTTTGAATTGTGGTGGGGATTGGTTTCGTGCGCTTGCAGTCTACATGGGAACGGGGTCACCTAGGGCTTGGGCTCGACTCTAAAAGAATTTGAGTTATCTGCGTCCACCACCATTGTTCGTATTCAGGCAATCATAAACTAACATTGCTCAGTGGGTATCCAAGTGAAGAAATATCAAAAATGAGAAGTAAGCCATCACCTGCAAATGTAGAGAACTTGGGTATATGGGCATTTCAGAAACCAGCAAAGGTAGCACGAACGTATAATGACAGTGTACAGAGTATGCGTTGTATATGGCATGCTCTCAATGGAAGCCTTATTTATATATCTGCCATGACAGACTCGAGGATCTTGCGCTTGTATTGAGACAAGGATCGTTCTCTCTTCTGCGTTTGTGCGCGGAGCTTCATGTATCGCTGCTTCCATGTCGTTTCAGGTATGACGCTTTCTCCATCGTCCACTTCATATTCAGCGTCAGTCAAACTCTCCAAATCAGCGACATTGTTGTCCAGTTCATCATTTGGCCGTGGGACGTTGTCGAATGTGCCAGATGCTATTGAGGGGTTGCTGCTGAAGTTGCCAATGTGTAGATCTCCAAACGAGACTCTACTCGACATGCCTGATCCGTACCTCTGCTCAAAATAAAGGCTGTATAAAGGGGCCATGGCGCCATGGTTCAAGTTCGGGGTCGCGGAGCTACCAGTAATTCTAGGTTTCGGTTTGATATGTACCGTCATTGTGCTCTTCGCGACCCCTGGATAACCGAAGTGCGGTCCTAGTCCAAGGTGCAGTGCTGAGGCTAGAGCAGCACAGTCGGAAGGTAATTTGGAGTATGAAACCGTCAGATCGGTCACCACTACGGACGCTAGAGCCCGTGCCTCTTCCACACTCAGAGGAACTTGCCGACCGATGAACTTTGCCTGTAGTAGCTCGCCCGAGAGTATTCGCATCACGTCATCAGGACTTATTACGGTGCTGGGGACACCGCTCTGATTGATATTAGATGCAGTTGTACCAGACACATGCGCTTGGGAACTTGTGGTGCCGTTTTTCATGGCAACCGACTGATTGGTCACCCCGTTAACAAGTAATGTAGGCGGGGTCGCAAGTCGGACGGGCGCACCGGAGTGCTGGGGTACTTGTAGCTGGAGCTTATTGGGTTTTCCACCTGTATGCAAAGGTGTCGGGGATTGGTTGTATTGGGAACTGGTAGGATCTTGATGCAGGACAATGGAGGGTGAGGGTCTAACCTCGGTGCTGTGAAGATGAGACGGATCAGACCGGTTGGGATTGACAGGAAATGACGAGAATGGCCCTGATATCGTTCCCCTATTCGGAGGCCTGCCGCGCATCTTCCCAGTAGAAGAAGTCGTGATGTTAGGCCAGGCAGACGAGACAGCAGGCCCGTGTCGTCTTTTAGAACGGGACTTATCTCCGGAGGATGGTGTAACTGCAGACCGTGGCTCCGTGGTCGAAATAAAGACGTCCGAAGAGTGATGGCCTCTCGGGATGACGGCCGATTGTGGATAACCAGCAGGGGACGCTTCACGATCGGCTTTCCAGCGGAAATCTTGCCCCTGTTGAGTACTAGTCACATCTGTAGGCGCGTCGGTTGGGAACGAGGACGCTGTAATCCACGGGTCGTGCGGTTCCAGATCATCTGGAAACGCGCTGAAGGGAATAGCGCTTTGAGGAAATGCGTGAGAATGGGCAGCAAATGTGTTTGCTTGGAAAGTAGCAACAGAAGTGTCGAGTTGCGGCCTCTTTAGAGCCCTCTCGCTCAAGTTATCTTTCTCCTCCGCCCTCTTTCTTCCTCGTTTTGGTTTCCACTGAGGGACTAGGGCTCGCAAGGCGAGATCCTCTTCCAAGGGGACCCCGTCACGGCTGTCGCTAACCACGGCGTTACTCGGTGGCAACTGTGTGTAGTACGAGTGCGGATGACCTAGACAGTACTCGAAAAACGCGTCGACATGCATTGCGCGCATCCAACGCTAGGAGTAGGAGAATCCGGTTAGCCACAGACCATAGCATGAAAAAGAGATGCATACTTTCAGGCGCACTGCATATTGTTGAACCTTTTGAGTGCTTTGTTTCTTTTCCATATCAGGCGGCTCAACGCCCAGCTCAATCGCAAGCTGAATCCATGTTTTAAGCTCCTTGTTGTCGAGCTTCTTGATTAGTTCCCATAACGTAAAAATGCTAAAGCTCTTGCCGTCGCTGCGGGGAGGACATCGAAAGGTTTTGCGCAACTCGGTTGAATCAGCGGAGAGGGGCACGTTGGGGTTGCAATAGAAGATGAAAAGAATGTAGGCATCGTCAATGTTTTCGTCGGTGATCTCGCGAGATGGTAAAGATCGAACGTCGACCCTGTTTTCATCTGACTGTTTTTGGCGCGAGGGATCATATACCGGAGGAGACATCGACGGCCCCGAGCGCACAGGTGGACCCGGAGGGATAGCTGGGCGCGGGACCGTGGGCGACGATTGTATACTGCGGGGAGTCGCTTTGCGATGGAGCGGGGGAGATTTGGAGCTGGCGACTTGCGAATTTGCGCTGCCAATCGACGACGCGCTATGCAACCCCGGTTCCAGCGATGCAGGGTACCTGGCAAATTGCTGCTGGATTACCATGGGAGCGCCGCCGAGGTCGTTGCGCTCGCCCTGATTCATCATGACGGGAAAGGCGCCCTGCATCACAAACAACAATGTCGCTAAGTGCGACAGGCTCCAGGAATCTGTTACTCGAAGGCTGAGGGTGTGTATGTTTTGTGAAAATTAGATTGGGAAGCATGAGGAGCTGCGAATTCGATGTCGAATTGCTTCAGCAAGTCAATAGCGCTAGCACCAGAGGCGGCGGCTGACAGACCACCTGAGCAGGGACCAGCATGGACTAGACGCATAAATTGCTGATGCTGAGGGGTATATATAGGTCTGGACAAGGGTCATGAAGGCGCAGATAAACAATAGAGACCATGGTCATAAAAGCTGATCGCCATGCTGTAGACAGCAAATGGGGAAGAGGAGAGGTGAGATGGGTGGCTGGAGGCGTTTAAAGAGCGACGATAATGCGCGTGGGCAGTGGGCTTGGGCTCTTGGTCTTGGTCTTGGTCTTGG